>NC_057861.1:128313543-128913543 GCF_019393635.1 Dromiciops gliroides | reverse complement strand
TTTGGCCCTCACATATCTAAAACCATCAGCAAGCATTAACTGTTTGTTTATTTGTTTTTGTGGGACAATGAGGGTTAAGTGACTTGCCCAGGGTCACACAGCTAGTACGTGTCAAGTGTCTGAGACCAGATTTAAACTCAGGTCCTCCTGAGTCCAGGGTCCTTGCTTTATCCACTGCACTACCTAGCTGCCCCCAGAAAGCATTATCTGTATTGGGGATAACCTAAAAGCCTTCCCAATACAATCAGGGGTAAAGCAAGGATTCCCATTATAACCTCTATTATTTAATATTGTACTAGAAATGTTAGCTATAGCAATAAGAAAAGAAAAAGAAATTAAAGGAATTAGAATAGGAGAAGACTTGGAGTGGGCAAACTGTGAGCCTCAGAGACTGCAGCACTTTCTGTGTACTGGTTCCTGACCTCCAGGGCAAAAACCTCGGGATAGTACACCCTGTGCCCCAAAAGAGAGCTCAACTTTAATAGTCACAAAATAGGCTCAAAAGCAAGAAAAAAAAACAGGAAAAAACCCTGACCATAGAAAGTTACTATGGAGATGGGAAAGATCAAAACTCAGAAGAGGATAATGTCAAAATGACAACATGTGAAGCCTCAAAGCGGAATATGGATTGGTCTCAAGTCCAGAAAGCCTTCTTGGAAGAGGTAAAGAAGGTTTTTAAAAATCAAATAAGAGAGACTGCGAGAGTGCGAGGGAGGGAGGGAGCCAGGGAGCTGCAAGTGAGTGAGTGAGGTAGGGAGAGGGGCTCTGGGTGCGGAGCCACCAGTGAGTGGCGGTGGTGGCAGAGGGGAGGGAGGAAAAAAAAAGAAAAAAAAATCAAATAAGCGAGGTAGAAGAAAAATTAGGAAAAGAAATGAGAGGCATGCAAGAAAGAGTCAACAGCTTGGAAAAGGAAAATAATTTCTTAAAAAATACAATTGGCCAAATAGAAAAAAAAAAATCTGTTGAAGCAAACAACTCCTCTAAAAGTAGAATTGGCCAAATGGAAAAGGAAGTACAAAAACTAACTGAAGAAAATAATTCCTTAAAAATTAGAAATGTTGATAAATGGTCAAAGGATATGAATAGGCAGTTTTCAGACAAAGAGATCAAAGCTATTTATAATCATATGAAAAAATGATCTAGATCACTATTGATCAGAGAAATGCAAATTAAAACAACTGAGGTATCACCTCACACCTATGAGAGAGTGGCAAATATAACAAAAACAGAAAATATTGGATGTTGGAGGGAATGTGGGAAAGCTGGGATACTAATCCATTGTTGGTGTTGTGAAAAGATCCAACCATTCTGGAGGGCAATTTGGAATTATGCCTAAAAGGCCATAGAACTGTGCATACCCTTTGATCCAGCAATACCACTGCTAGGTTTATATGCCAAAGACATCCCCAAAAAGAGAAAAATGAGGGTTAAGTGACTTGTTCAGGGTCACAAAGCTAATAAGTGTCAAGTGTCTGAGGCTAGATTTTAACTCAGGTCCTCCTGAATCCAGGTGCTTTATCCACTGCGCCACCTAGCTGCCCCCCTTCAACCATTTAAAATAATCTGATAGGTGTAAAATGATATCTTAAGGTTGTTTTCATTTGCATTTCTCTAATTACCAAAGATTGCTTGACTGAATTAGGAAAAACAATAACAAAATTCATTTGGAAGAAAAAAAAAGTTAAAATTATCAAAGGAGGGTCAGCTAGGTGGCACAGTGGATAGAGCACTGGCCCTGGATTCAGGAGTACCTGAGTTCAAATCTGGCCTCAGACACTTGACACGTACTAGCTGTGTGACCCGGGGCAAGTCACTTAACCCCCATTGCCCCACAAAACCATAACAAAACAAAAAAAATATCAAAGGAACAAATGAAAAAAATATATAAAGGAAGGAGGTTTAACAGCACCAGATCTTAAACTATATTATAAGGCTCTATCAAAACTGTCTTGTACTGGCTAAAAAATAGAAATGTGGGACAGAATAGACATACAATTTAGCAGCAAATAAATATAGTAACTTTGTATTTGACAAGTGGAAAGACAAGTTTTGGGGATAAAAATTCATTATTTGGTAAAATTTTTTGGGAAAATGGATAATTTTTATTACATTAAATTAAACTTTTTCTGTACAAATAAAACCAATGTTTCCAAGATCAGAAGAAAAGCATAAAATTGGGAAAAATTATCTATACAGATTCTCAGATAGTCTCTTCTCTCAATATATTTAAAGAATTTTGTAAAATCTGTAAGAATATGAGTCATCCTCCAATTGATAAATGGTCAAGGGACATGAAAGACAGTTTTCTTTCTTTTTTAAAGATATTTTATTTTATTTTCAATTACATATAAAGATAGTTTTCAACATTCATTTTTGTAAGATTTTGAGTTCCAGGGGCAGCTAGGTGGTGTAGTGGATAGAGCACCAGCCCTGGAGTCAGGAGGACCTGAGTTTGAATCTGACCTCAGACACTTGACACTTACTATCTGTGTGACCCTGAGTAAGTCACTTAACCCCAATTGCCTCCCCCCCACCAAAAAAAAGGGATTTTGAGTTCCAAATTTTTCTCCCTCCCTCTCCTCCCCAAGCCAGCAAACAATCTGGTATAGGTTATCCATAAAAATCACGGTAAACATATTTCCACATTAGTCATGTTGTGAGAGAAGAATCAGAAAAAAAGGAAAAAAAACAAAAAAGGCAAGAAGCAACAATGAAACAAGCAAAAAAGTGAAAATAGTATTTTTCAATCTGCATTCACACTTCATAGTCCTTTTTCCGCATTTGCAGAGCATTTTCCATCGTAAGTCTTTTGGCATTGTCTTGGATAATTGTATTGCTGAGAAGAGCTACGTCTATCACAACTGATCATCACACAATGTTGTTGATACTGTGTACAATGTTCTCCTGGTTCTGCTCATTTCATTGAGCATAGATTCATGTAAGCCTTTCTAGGTTTTTCTGAAATCCAGAAGAGGTAGTTTTCTGATGAAGAAATCTAAACAATTCATAGTCATATAAAAAATGCCTTAAAGAATAGTTCTGATGATGTCATGCGCCCCCCCCCCCAACTCAATAAATTCCAGTGGCTCCCTATTGCTTCCAGGATCAAATACAAGTGCTCTGCTTGACATCCATAGCCCTTCAAAATCTAGCCCCGTATTACCTTTCCAGTCTTTTTATGCCTTACTTCAACACATATTGTTAGTCCTTCATTTTTTTCTTTTTTCTTTTTTTGCAGGGCAATGAGGGTTAAGTGTCTTGCCCAGGGTCACACAGCTAGTAAGTGTCAAGTGTCTGAGTCTGGTTTTGAACTCAGATCCTCCTCTGTGCCACCTACTTGCCCCCTAGTTGCCCCCTAGTCCTTCGTTTTTGAAGAGGATCATTTACATCATGAGGTGAATTGGATTTAAGTGAGGCAGAGTTGCATAGAGTAGTCAGCCCCATTCTATCTCTTCCTGAGATGTCAAAGCCCAGTGGTAGGACAAAAGTAGATATGACTGTTGATGGCCTGGTATGCAGTTGATGACCTTGGTGTCCTCAATGTCTGATCAAGTTCTAAGCAACCTAAAGAGCTTGATTCAGCCACCTTCATGGCCATTGGAACAAATTGTTTTTCATCTTCCCATTCCACCAAAGGAAGTCTTTATGTGCTGTTGGGTAGACTTCTTCTAACTCACGATAGGTTTGAGGTCTGTTGGTTACCCTCAACATGGTTTAGCCTGTCTGCCTAGATGGTTTTACTAGGGTTTGGCTTCTGAGTATGCTATGGTTTCTTGGAGCCACAGGTTAGAGTTGAGTGCCAGGTGGACATCAAAAGTGGATGAGCAGGGAGACGGCTAGGTGGCTCAGTGGATAAAGCACTGGCCCTGGATTCAGGAGGACCTGAGTTCAAATCCGATCTCAGACACTTACTAGCTGTGTGACCCTGGGCAGGTCACTTAACCCCCATTCCCCGCCCCCACACGCAAAAAAAGTAGATGAGCAGCCCTAGAAAGGGCTCAGCAAGCCCTCACACCAGAGGTGCTAGTCCTTCTCAGATCTGTGACACTACCTCCTGGCTGTTCCCTCAATAAGACACTTTGGACATTTTCTCTGGCTGTCCCCCATGCCTGGAATGCTCTCTCTCCTCCTCTATGACAAAGGGACATTCCTGGCTTCCTTTGTCTCAACTAAAATCCCATCTTTTACTGGAGACCTTTCTCAATCCTGCTGTTAATCATTTCCTATTTATCCTGTATATAAATTGATTTTTGTGTATTGGTTTGTTGTTTCCTCCATTAGATTATGAGCTCCTGAGGGCAGGGACTATATTTTGCTTCTTTTTGAATGCCTAGGATTTAAGAAGTGCTTGGTACACAATAGGCCAGATTAATTGATTAATTGATGTAGAAGGCCTAGTAAAGTGATGAGTGGATTAGAACAGATACTTAACAAAGACACTGATTGATTATTGTGATAATTATTCTTAATGTTTCCTTTCACTTTGGCTCTATACAACTAACCCACATTTGATATTACTAGCTTCTTTGTTTGGGTAATCATTCATGCGTGAAAAACATCTGCTTGATTATGTTTTGTTGGTTCAATACTAATTTGAAGTGAGCTAGTGTCTTGTGCCAAGTAGACTATAAAGATATTCTGATTTGTATTCAGGAACTAATCTGGTGCTTGGAATGGATGTGTGTGTGTGTGTGTGTGTGTGTGTGTGTGTGTGTGAGAGAGAGTGTGTGTGTGTGTGTTTTCTTTTCTTACCAATAGTGACTTTTTTATTCCAATAAGATATAGTTGATAAAATTCAGAGAAAGCCTAGGATAATTCTTTGAAGCTGAGACTAAATGTCACTCTGATACCATAATATAGACAGAATAAAGACTGTCTTGCTTAGATTTAATTTAAATTGTGAATGACCCTGTTGTCCCTATCACACAAGTTATGAATGTTGGTAAGAGAAAAGAAATGAAGGATTTCGTTATGGTATAGTTAGATTCTTCCCTTTCCCCTCCCTCCCCCCACTTCATTTATCTCAACTGCTTCTGATGTGTCGGCCACAAATTTCTGAAAAGAGGAGTTCATCATGGATATGATGATAGGTCTGGGTAGTAATGGCACTGTCATAATCCAATTTATAGTCCCTGTAAACTGAAAAGCATAGGGGAATTTCCCTGAGGAAGCAGATAAAAGAGGAAATTGAAAACAATAAAAACGGGTCAGCCCAACTGCATTTCCTCATTCAGCTCATGGGAATCACTGCCTTCCTTAGACAAACTACCACATGGGAAGTAAAGACTATCTGCTAAAATTTGGTATATTTCAGAGACTTATGAGAATAATCATTTATGCCCTCAGAAGAGAGGACAAGAATATAATTAACAGACTCTAAAAGTAAATTAACATAGATGATGGGGGTTGGTGATAAACTGGTTTTATTAAAAAAGTTTTGATGTATTCTTGATCTCTTCATTTGCCTCTTCTGTTAGCTTTCTTTCTTTCTTTCTTTCTTTCTTTCTTTCTTTCTTTCTTTCTTTCTTTCTTTCTTTTTTTTTTTTGCAGGGCAATGGGGGTTAAGTGATTTGCCCAGGGTCACACAGCTAGTAAGTGTCAAGTGTCTGAGGCCAGATTTGAACTCAGTTACTCCTGAATGAAGGGCAGGTACTTTATCCACTGCGCC
Organism: Dromiciops gliroides; assembly: GCF_019393635.1. Classification (NCBI taxonomy): domain Eukaryota; kingdom Metazoa; phylum Chordata; class Mammalia; order Microbiotheria; family Microbiotheriidae; genus Dromiciops; species Dromiciops gliroides. The sequence continues at coordinate 128,907,875 of NC_057861.1, read as the reverse complement.
ACCTAGCTGCCCCTTCTGTTAGCTTTCTTAAAAATGGGGAAGCAGTGTAGTAAAATGGAAAGTGCCCAATTCCTGGCACAAAGAAAATACTTAATAAATGCTTGTTGTTTGCAGAGGGGTCAGATGATCTTAGTTTGAAGTTTCCTCATCTGTAAAATGAGTTGAGATGGGAGTTTGAACTAGATTACCCTTAATGTCCCTTCAAGTTCTGATCCTGTGAGCAGTCTCACAAGAGTAATTCTTGTCAACATTTAGGAAATCCTAAAATCACATGATCAATTAACAGTAATTTATTAAGTCCCTACTTTGTGACAGGCACTGTGATAAGCTTTATGGATAGAATGGTCTATGGTTTCACAAAAGTGAGAAAAGTCTCTGGCCTCTATTTGTTATTTTTAAGGGTTCCTTTTATGCCCTGAACTAAGTTTCCCCTTTTGCGGTTGGGGAGAGGGATCTACATATGTGATAATCAGAGGTAGTTAAGTCATATAGAATGCTGGACTAGGAGTCAGGAAGAATGGAGATCAAATCATGTTTCAGATACTTACTAGTTGTGTGACCCTGGGCAAGTCATTTTACTGCTGTTTGTCTCATTTTCCTCATCTGTAAAATGGGGCTAATAATAGCACCTTATTTCCAGGGTAGTTGTGAGGATAAAATGAGATGTTTGTAGAGTGCTATATAAATGATAGGTATTATTATTTCCTTAGTGTGGGGAAACTTATTTTATCAATTTAATTCAACAAGTGTTAACTGAAAGGTTAAATGACATGGCCAGAATCACACCGTCAGTATAGGTCCAAAGTTATACTTGAACCCAAGTCTTCCTGTCTCCTATGCCAGCTCTCTACTCACTACACTATGCTTCCTTTCTATATCTAACACCTAGATAGCAGTCTACATAGTGGTTAGATGAGGATAAAGCTCAACCACCACTCAGTGATCTTTCGTTCATATCAACAGGACATTATTGACTGCAGCAACAGTAACCTTGGTGACAGGAGCTCACTTGTTTGTCTTATCCAAGATTACTGTGGCTACAGGTTTTAGATCAGCAGTAGGATCAGTAATTGCAAATATATCCTGGTATAGACTCCTCCTCTCCACAATCAAGGGGAATTGCAGAAATCACTTTGGGGATTTTAGAGAAAACGGTAGTTGGCTGCCTTCCTGGTGCTCAGTTAATGTAGTATTGCCTAGAGACAAGAATGTTAGATACTTAGCCTCTCAAGACCCCTTCTATTCTTATAAAACTGGACTGGGTTAAAAAAAAAAGGCAGGTGAAGAGAGCTTAAAGGTTTTTGAAACGTCAGGCTTCTTTAATCCTGGGGTCATAGATTTAGAATTAGAAGGGCCTTAGAGTTTGAGTCCAACCCCTCATTTTAAAGAGGAAGAAACTGAGGCCCAGAAACATGAAGGGACTTGTTTAAGGTCACACAGGTAGTACTTACTACACAGGTAGTAAGTAATAGAGCCAAGATTTGAACCATGGTCTTCTGATTCAGAACTGAGTACAATCAAGACCACCAGAACTTTGAAATAAGTGTGGACTTTCTTTATTATGCTAGTGATTTTCTCCCCTGTGTAGTGGCACTTTTCAGTCCTCTCTTGGACACACACATATAGAGAAACATCTGGTATATATACTTTCTCTGCTTTTGTCCTAAAAAAACTCACTTGCAGAAAAGGAGTTAATGAGGAGTATACTAAGCTATAAATCATAATAATTAAAATTTATATGGATCTTTAAGGTTGGCAAAGTGTTTTGTAAATATCTCATTTTATTCTTAGAACAGCTCTGAGAGGTAGGTGTATTATTGTCTTCATTTTGCAGATGAGTAGGTGAACAGAAGTTTTGACTTGATCAGAGTCATATAGCTATTAAGTATCACAGGCAGGATTTGAAATCACATCTCTCTGTCTCCAAGTCCAACATTCTGAGCATTATGCCATCTAGTTGCCACATGAGTGGCAATATATTAATGAATTACCATTCCCAGGGACATTTGTATTTTATCAGGGCTTGAAAGCTCAAGTCAAAGGAATGAGCTTCTAATAGCAAAACTTTAGTCGTCAATTTGTTTTGTTTTTGTTTGTTTGTCTTTTGTTCCTGAAAAGAACCACGACATGGGGAGGTGATTTTATGACTTGTATTGAATTGGATTTAAGTGAGGGAGAGCTTTGCAAAGTCACCAACCTCACTCTTTCCTCCAGAGCCATCCGGTCCAGTGACAAGATATAGATCAGGATGACTGGCCATGGCTCCAGATGTTTAAAGATATTTAAGTGTCTTACCCAGGATCACACAGCTAATGAGTGTCTGAGGTGAGATTTGAACTCAGATCTTCCCAACTTCAGGGCTAGTGCTCTATCTGCTGGACCACCTAGCTGCCCTTAGTCATCAATAAAGATAGGGAAATATACATTTTTGTGTAATGGGGTCTTCATTGTTCCCAAATTATACCATATGTGAAAGTGCTACCCTGTATAATTATCTGAATGTCATGAGTTACTGCTATCTGACCCCTATACTAAGTTAAACTTTGGTGGCTTAAAAGTGTTTGGGTTTTTTATTACAAGTGGGCTGGGCTAATCAGGCACATGTATTTGACTCTAGTATACATTTCCTTCTCAATCATGTGAACTCCCTAGATGAAGTCTTTCACAAGTATATTGGAACAGAGTGGGAACTCCGGGACTGCTGGAAGGGAGGATGTGAGCAGGTGTCATTGAGCATGAGAATTTTAAATGTGCCCTGGTCTCTCAGTGGCATTAGAGATACAGTATCTGAAAAGTCAAAAAAGGCTTATAAAGTGGATGGATGGGAAATTGGTAATTTTTACAGCGTTCTCATCAGTCAGAATTTTGTGATATTGGATCAACTCCCTTTTCCTTCTCCAGAACCCCTCTCCCTCCTTAGTTAGGGGCAGCTAGGTGGCACAGTGGATAGAGCACTGGCCCTAAAGCTGGGAGGACTTGAGTTCATATTTCACCTCAGGCACTTACTGTGTGACCCTGGGCAAGTCATTTAACCCCAATTGTCTTAAAACATCTGGGGCCATGTCCATTCATCATGATGTATATCATGTAACTGAAACCAGGTAACTCTGAAGGAGAGAGTGAGGTTGGTGATTTTTCACAGCCTTCTCCCACTTAAATCCAATTCATTACAAGTCATGACATCACCTCCCCAAGGTATGGTCCTCTTCAAGAACAAAAGACAAACAACAAACACAATATCCTTAGTCTGAGACAGAGGACACAGAGAGAAGCATAAACATAATTCATTATACTATCACCACAGCTGGATAATGTATAATGTATAAGCCACATATAAGTAATATACAATATCCAGTCCCTCTATAAACTTGGGAAAATTCCCATCATGTCAAGGTCCTCCCTTGGACCTTAGTCCTCACTGATTCACAGCATCAGCTTCTAATCTTGGATCTTACTGAAGTGGCCTTCTCTTCAGAATTATGGCTTTTATCTTTTGCTTCTGGTAAAGTGGTACATTAGCTATGATGAAAGACACATATTTCAATCCTGCCTCGGGTACTTGCTAACTTTGTGCATATGGGAACAATTTTTAAACTCTCTGAGCCTCAGTTTCTTCTTCTTAGTCTTAGATTTGTTGTTATGTACTTCACAAGGCTTTTATGAGCCTGAAATGAGAGAATGTATTATGAGGTGCCTTGCACCTGAGCAATCATTTGTAACTTGAGGCACTGAGTCTTCTTGACCTTAGCTGCATTTTTGAGTCAACCTATTTCCTTGGGTTCAGAGATCCACCATTGTAACTAGATTCTCTTGTCAAGCATCTATTTCCTCTTTGATGTCCATATTCTTTCCAGATATGTATATGCTTTCTGGTGTTATGTGTAAATGACAGTAACATACAAATTCCTAAATAATGCAATGAAACCAGGTAATTAGAAACATACATAGACTAGGGCTACCTCATTCTGGGCCAAAGTGACATCTGGATCTTTGGAAATAACACTTAAAAACTCACAGATTTAGCCTGATTAGTGATTTCCTGTCAAGCAGGAGCCCCATACCATAGAATATGGTTTTCTTGTGGTCTCCCAGAAGAATAACTTTTTCCACATCAGAACATTCTCAAAGGACTATTAAAGATCCAAGATCTCTTGATCAAGCTGATTGGTCCATATTTGAGTACAGTTGATGCCTTTTTAGTCAGCAACTCAGTATCTTTCAGCAATTGGCCAAAAACACAGATGGAACCTCAATTGAATAAAAAAATAGATCTTTCTTGAAAGACTCATAGGAGATCTTTAACTAGTATCAGCAATCAAATTGATTTTGGGGAAGATTTCTAGTATAATATGCACTTATAAATCTATCAAAATTTTTCTATCAGAAGACTTCTATGAAGTGAAGATATAATTATTTTTACTTTGTTTTTTGTTTTTGCAGGGCAATGAGGGTTAAGTGACTTGCCTGGGGTCACACAGTTAGTAAGTGTCAAGTGTCTGAGGAGGGATTTGAACTCAGGTCCTCCCAAATACAGGGCCAGTGCTTTATCCACTGCACTGCCTAGCTGCCCCTGATATAATTATTTTTTAAAATTTTAATTTTCAAAAGAATTTCTGTTCCAAATTCTCTCTTTCCTTCCAGCCCCTCTCTCCAGCAATTGAGAAGGTAAGAAATACAATATTCATTTTACATGTGAAGTTATACAAAATATATTTTCACATTAGCCATGTTTTTTTTAAAGCAAGAAAAATAAGTAAAAATATGCTTCAATCAGCATTCTGAGTTCATTAGTTCTCTCTCTGGAAGTGGATAACATCTTTCATCATGAGTCCTTTGAAATTGTTATAGATCATTGTACTGATGATATTAGCTATCTTTCACAGTTCATTTTCATTATAATATTGTTGTCACCTTGTATAATATTCTCCTATTTCTATTCATTTCACTTTGCATCAGCTCAAATAAGTCTTCCCAGATTTTTCTTCATTATTTCTTATGGCACAATAGTATTTCATCACAATCACACACCACAACTTGTTCAGTCATTTTCCAATTATAGGTTATCCCCTCAATTTGCCACCATAAAAGGAGCTGCTATAAATATTTTTGAACACATGGGTCTTTTTTCTTTCCTTTTGATTTCTTTGAAATACAGACTTAGATGGTACTGCTGGCTTAAAAAGTACACACAGTTTTACAGCCCTTTGGGCATAGTTCCAAATTGTTTTCCAGAATTTGACTTTTTATTTTTTACATCTTCCCTACAACTTTATCCTATTCCTACCCATAAATTTTCTCTTACAACAAATAGGTACAGTAAAAAAATCATACAATGACTCTGGTTTATTACTTCTCTTCTAAAAGGTTGGAAACATGCTTGATCATCTGACTTAGGGAGTCATGATTGGTCATTGTATTGACTGGTGGTCTTTTTTTGAAAGTTATTTTCCTGTACATTGTTACAGACATTGTGTAAATTGTTCTCCCAGTTATTTTCACTTTATTTTGCATGAGTTAATGTAAGTCTTTCTAGGTTTCTCTTTCTTTCATAATTTCTTATGTTATAATAGAAAATTGATAAGTATTTTTTAGATTATTGCTATATCCTGGGAATCATACTAAATTCTTGCCCTCAGGAAGCTAATATTCTATGGGTGAGACAAAAATATCATAGAGTATAGGTTGAAAGTAACCTTAGAGAGGAAGGCAATAGTAGTTTAGTAAGGGGAGACCTTCTGCCAAAGGGTTATTTTAGCTAAGTTTTGAAGGTAACCAGTAATTCTAAGAGATGAAGGTGAGTATGGAGAACATTCCAGGCATGGGTACAACAATACAAAATGAGTAATAGAAAGTAGCCTAGTATACCTAGACTACAGAGTTTGTAGAGGACAGAAATATATAAGAAGACTGGAAGGGTAGGAAGGAGTCATCTTGTGAAGAGCTTTAAATGGCAAACAAAGGAATTTATATTTCATTCTACAGGTAATAAATAGTAAACCACTAGATTTTACTGAATAGCACTATATTGTTGAATTCTCCTTCATAATCAATTCTGCTACCTTATGCCATTTTATGGTGAGTTTGTCCATTTGCATTCATGGTTAGAATTGTTAATCATATTTTATAATCCAACATATCCTCTTAAATTTGTTCCTCTATTCACCATAGTGTCCCTCTCTATGAAGAAGATGGTGGGAGAAAGGAAAATAATATGGTCAGTAATGGTAATCTAGAATTGAAGTGGCCTATTTTCAATTCTGCCAACTGCGTTTCAGCAATTTGTTAACTGAGAATTACAAGAAAACAGGCTAGGCTTTCAAAGAGGAAGGGGAACTAGAGATAAAATTGCCAACATTCACTGGATTATGGAGAGAGCAAGGGAGTTCCAGAAAAACATCTACTTCTGCTTCATTGACTACACTAAAGTCTTTGACTGTGTGGATCATAACAAAATATGTCAAGTCCTCCAAGAGATAGGAGTACCAGATCATCTTACTTATCTCTTGAGGAACTTATATGCAAACTTAGAAGTGCTAGTTAGAATCAAACTTGAAACAACTGATTAGTTTAAGATGAAAAAGGAATTGGTTTAAGATTGAAAAAGGAATATAACAAGGCTGTATATTGTTATCTTATTTATTTAACTTATATACAGATAACAGCATGTGAAATGTCAAACTAGATAAATAAAAAGGTGGAATTAAGGTTGCCAGGAGTAATATCAACAATCTCAGATATGCAGATAATACCACTCTGGTGTCAGAAAAGAAGAATTAAGAAGTCTCTTGATGAGGGTGAAAGAGAGAGTAAAAGTTGGCTTGATGCTTAACATTAAAATAAACAAAGATCATGACAACTGCTCCCATCACTTACTGGTAAATAGAGCAAGAAGAAATGGAAGCAGTGTCAGATTTTATATTCTTGGATTCAAAGATCACTGCAGAAGGATAATATAGTCATGAAATTAAAAGATGCTTATTCCTTGGTAGGAAAACATTATCAGATCTGAACAGCATACTAAAAAGCAGAGATATCACCTTGCTCACAAAAGTCCATATAGTGAAAGCTGTGGTATTTCCAGTAGCCATGCCTGTAGAGTTAGGCTATAAGGAAAGATGAGCACCACAAAATGGACTTTCAAATTGTGGTGCTGCAGAAGACTTTTGAGTGTCCCTTGGACAGCAAGGAGATCAAATACTTAAAGTCAATACTTAAATTAATTCAGACTATTCACTGGAAGGTCAAATACTAAAGTTGGAGCTTTGGCCACATAATGAGAAGACAGGAGTCATTGGGAAAGACCCTGATGCTTGGAAAGATTGAAGACAAAAGAAAAAGGGGATGAAATGGATAGATAGCATTATGGAAGCAATGAACAGGATCTTTAACAGACTGGGAAATGGTGAAGGACAGAAGGGCCTGGTATAGAATCATGAAGAGTTTGACATGACTGATTGACTGAACAAAATTTCCCAATTATCTGCTCCTTTTCTTTTCATATAGCTTAAAGCCTAATAATGAGACTCTTTCATTTTCTTTCCTATAAAGTGGGTTTGTTTTGTTTATTTTTCCTCCCCAAATTGGCTCTTGAATTTGATGCATTTTTGCACCAAACTCTGTCTATCTGCATATGTGTTCAATCATGATTTTTTTGTCAAGGAATCTAGGACTCATGTCATGTTTTCCATAAAATATTCAAACTACTTATTCTATTTTTCCTTTGAAGGCTCTGATTTCATTTTTCATTTCTTGTTTCATTTATTCCATTCACTTTGGGAGTTATTATAGCCAGGATAATCTTTTGTTTTCCTGAAACTCTATTTGTACTTAGTGTACAAGTACAATAGGTATAGCTTTATTCTCTTGGGTTTATCATTTGGCTTCTCTGAATCTATAATATATCTTCACTGTGTTTAAGATGTTCTTGTGTTTACAGACAGTTGAAGTCTCAGTTGAATTGGGACTTTGTACCAGGAGACATTCTGCTTCTTCCCTCACTATTAGGGCGAGTTGGGCCTGCCTGGTCTTATCTCCTTTGTAATTTGAATGCATTTTTGTTATCCTGTCACAAGTCTGGATGATGTGGATTAAGCCCTACCCTCTATCACAGTCATTGACTTTTTTTCTCCTACTGGTGGTTAATTGTGCTTACTGGCTTTATCTCAGTCTCTATCTACTTTTCCTTACAACCAACCAAGAATTTACTATATCCCTTGCTACTTCCCTGATAGGCCTCATTGGATATCAGAGATCTGGCTAGTTACAGGCCTCCTTAAGTTCTTAGGCATAGGTGACCAGTGCTCTGAGTACCATCCTTCCCTGGGCATTTACTGTTGAAAGCTGGCCCTTATCTTCTACTATTGTTTCAATAGGAATTCTAGCTTCAGGTATGTGGTTCCACCCTATCATAACCAACCTATCATAATGATTTTCAACCTCCTTTTACCATTATTCAAATCCCATTCTCCATGTTCACTGACTTCTCCCTTATTTCTCATTCCCTCAAACTACCTCCACTCCACCAACTTCCACTCTAAAGTCACTTCCATGGTATTCTCTAGTATTCATGCTCCCTAGATAATGAACTGGATTTTGTCTTAAACCTTTTCCTTTCTTGCTCTCTCAAATTTTTCACACTCATTGAGACATGTCTCCCTCCTGATGATACAACTTCCCTTTCCAGTACTGGTTGTTACTTTCATTCATATGCCCTCTCTACTCCCCAGTGACTAGTCCTGGTGAGGGAATGGGATTACTTCTTGCCTCTCCACTCCCCAACCAATTACATTTTCAGGATCACCTTCTACCAAGATTATTCAGTGACCTCTTCTTTTCAGGTTCATTTAAACAATATTTATTTCCCAATCGAAATCTGGTAGCTGTTATCTGTAGACCTTCAAAATATTCTTCTTACTTCCTTAACTGAGTTTAGATCCTGCTTCACAGTCTCTTATCTTCTCAACTCCTGCCTTCATGCTAGGGGAATTCAATATACATATTTATACACTGTCAAATATCCTAACTTCTCAATTCTTCAGTTTACTCACTTCCTATGACATACTCCTCCATCTTACCACACCTACACATAGAGGTGGTCATACTTTTCATCTTGATATAACTCATAAATGCACCACATTCATGTTCATTAACTGAAATTACTTTATCTAATCATAATCTGTTTTCATTCTACCTATTACTCCTTGTATCTCTAAACACTATTCTTGATCCTCATCTTGACTGTTAGTCCCTCCAGTCCTTCAATTAATTCACAAACCAAGACCCCTACACTGGTTACACTCTCCTCCCTTACCCATTTTTGACCCTTTGGAGAATCAGTTAAATTCTAAATGTTCTCTTCTTTCTAATCTCTAGTCCCTTTATTCTAGTTACATTTTTTTTTGCAGGGCAATGAGGGTTAAGTGACTTGCCCAGGGTCACACAGCTAGTAAGTGTCAAGTGTCTGAGGTCAGATTTTAACTCAGGTCCTCCTGAATCCAGGGCTGGTGCTTTACTGCTGTGCCATCCAGCTGCCCCCTAGTCCCTTTATTCTATTAAGGGTCTTGCTCTGTTAAGCCTCAGCTTTAGATGACTACCACTTTCTCTTGCCTTCACTCCTACTATCTGCTGAATGAAACTAGAGAAAATTGCTAATCTCTACTGCCTGTGTGGACTCCATGTTTATGTTATATAATGTCAACACAACTTTAATCATGGAAAGGCAATCCTTTTATATTTCCCTAATCATTCAACTCTCACACTTACTGTGGCAAGTTTTCAAACTGTTTCACGCCTCAAACCTTCCATAGCTCCATTCGCCCACCATTTCAGCTGAGAATGTCATTTCATATTTTGCTGAAAATAATTAAGGCCATTTAAAGAGAGCTCCCTTTTCTTCCTTGCTTGTCATCTCCCATCATAAAGATGCTTTCTGCCACTATCTTGTCCTTCCTTCTTGTTTTATATAAAGAGGTGTCCTTTCTCCTTGCCAAGACAATCTCATCTACATATGATTTTATTTCATTTCATCTTTTCCAATAAATTCTCCTCACCTCCCCAATAATCCCTCAATCTCATTAATCTTCTATCAGTTTCTGCCTGCTGGATGTTTCCCTGCTGTCTATAAGCATGTCCATGTCTCCTCCTTTCTTGAAAAAACCCTCATTTAATCTATCCATCCACACTAGCTATCATCCTATACCTTTCCTCCCTTTTGTGACTAAACTTCTTGAGAAGATCTTTTATGATAAGTACCTTTATGTCCTTTCCTCTCACTCTCTTCTTAACTCTTTGAAATGTGCTTTCCAACCTCATCATTCAGCCAAAATTGCTCTCTCCTTTTGCTAATGATTAGATTGCCAAATCTAAAGGTCTTTTCTCAACAGTGATGCTTCTTGACCATTCTGAAGTCTTTGACGTATCTTTAGCACTTAGTACAATATTCAGCAAATAGCGGGGACTTAATAAACACTTGTTAATTGTTGGTGGAAGGACCCTATGCATAAATGTACTACCTGGTCCTGTTTTCCTGTGCAGAAACCTCTGTTGCTGTGTCCCTAACAGATGAGGGTTGAGATCTCTTAGTTTCAGCACATGTTTTATGGAGATTGGACTGGCTTCAGCATTGTGATACAAGCCTATTCACAGTGCCTACACATTTCAGTCTTCTTGTACCAACCTAGACTGGATGGATGAGCTTACTGGTATTATCCTTTGATATTATTGAGTTATTTCATGTGTTATTACCCCTTTTTAGTCTTTGTTGTAATTAGGGGAATTGGACCTGGCTATTTCCTTTCATGGCCCTATCTTAATCATAAATATATATCTCCAAACAATAATCTATGGTGTATTTTTACATAGGTCTTCAAGATAATAGGGCAGTTGTATATCCATGGTGGTATAGTCTGCCATGCCCCCTGCATTGCCACAAATGTCATGTGCCCTTTAGTCCAAAGAAAATTGCTAATTCAGAAGTTAAAAGTCTACTAGTCTAGAGCGAAAAGACTTGAACTTCATGACTCATCTGGGCCCTACCACTGGATTATTCTACATCTGGAAGACAAGGAAAAGATCTAGTATTATTGTTTTATAAGGATACTCCTGTGAGATTTTATAAAGTAAAAATCTACTGATGTTTATTAAATAACAAATTGTTTTTTATTCTTCAGGAACAGATATCTGCATGGGAAGTGCTATATCTGGTTCATGTCTCAGGAATCAAAAATCATGCATTCTAACCCTGACTCTCCTGTTAACTATCCCTTACCCTGGTCAAGTCATTTAATATTTCTGTCAGTGTAAAATGAAGGAGGTTGAACTGGATGATTTCCAAGGTCACTTCCTGCTTTAGAATTTGATTGCATTTGGGCTGAGATCAAATAAGTGAAATTTATGGAATTACCTCTGAGCTCTGCCTACAGCCCCCTCCCCAGGAGATTGGAAAATCATTTTACTCAGTTGAAAATTATCAGTGAGTCAAGGAAACAGAAAAGATAAGCCATTTTTAGGTAAGATCTGAAAGTAGATGAAAAGTCGATGAGGTGGGAGGCATGATTTTTTTCATTGATCTCATTTTACCTTTTATAGCTTATAGTTACTTTTACTTACTCTATTTTGAGTTGGTTTTTTTTTAATGAAAAATATGTTTTTATCCTATAATATTTTTGATACATTTCTGTCTTTTCAGCTTAATATCTCACTTTATTTGTGCTTTCCTCACCTTTCTATTGAGGACAATTAGTGTTCTTTGTACCTTCACAGCAGAGCAATGGTTTTACTTATCATTCCTATCTGTGTATCTTTAGGTAAGATGAGACTGGGAAAAATATGTATTTGAGTAATCTAGGATGGGCAATAAGCAAAGTGTGAAACAGGCAAAATTTACCTTAGAGACATTTAGCTTTTATTTTCTTATCATTGTTCTCTCCATTGTACTCCATCAGGAACTGCCCATTGGACATGTCAAACTAGTTGTCTTTTAAGCATATCAAACTTAAAATTGAGGTAACCTCATGTAGTGGATAGAGTTCTACGCTGGCAGGAACATTCTGATATATTAAAAAGACAAATAGGCTGTACTCATTTCTATGTAGATTCTGAAAGAAATACTACATAATTAGATGTTAAAGGATGAAGGTTGTGGTTCACTAGCCTTTTAATGGGATTAAAAATTAGGAAAAGGAATTTTTGATACCTACAAAAGAATTACAGACAAACTAAGTTGCAGATTGTAGATAAATCAAATGAAGACAAATAGATTTTAAAAATATAGCTTCCAATGACATTTTCTTTCTGCAAATCTTATTATCTAGATGATTAATGTTTCAGAGGGATAGGACAGCTATTTTCCCATGTGCTGTGACAAGCCAATGTATAATCTCTACATAGGCATTCAGACAAAGCTATTCTCCAAATATGATTCACAGCTGAAGAAAAAAAATCAGTTCAAATATCTTCAGTGTAATACATATTGATTCTACCAGAGTCTTTCAGCAAAGAACTAGTCCATGGAAGAAAGATAATTCTCATTGTGGCATGCATTTAAATAAAATTCAATGGAGGGACAGCTAGATGGTGCAGTGGATAGAGCACCAGCCCTGGAGTCAGGAGTACCTGAGTTCAAATCTGGCCTCAGACACTTAACACTTACTAGCTGTGTCACCCTGGGCAAGTCACTTAACCCCAATTGCCTCACTAAAAAAAAATATTAGTGAGCTGGATTTAATCAAAATATGAGTGGTCGAAGGGGCCTCAATGTCCATATACTCTAACCCATAAATAAAACAAAAAGATCTTCTCCAGAACAAGTGACCATCAGCTTTTCCCTGGAGACTTCATCAGTGAAAGCGAACTCCAAGATAGCCCATTCAATTTTGATGGATATTCCTCCCATATAGGCTAATTGCACCTTTGAAAATTCCACCTATTACCCTAGTTGTGCTATCTAGAGTCAAGAAGCTCAGGCTAATCCTTTTCCACATGATAGTTTTCCAAAAATTTGTCCTCCTAAATCTATTTCTGTCCAGACTAAATGTTCCTTCAAATGATTTCCATCAAACATGAACAAGAGGCCTTAAACAGTACAGTTTGTAACTTAATGGTGGTCTCTAAAAAAAGGATAACCCAAACTGAAAATAGTACTTTAAAAGTGGTCTAAGGCAAAGTACAACAGGGTTATCATCTTTATAGTTGTGCTAGTCTCTTAATTCAGTATTCGGTAGCATTAGCTTTCTTGGCTTCAATATCACACTGGCTCATTGTGAGCTTGCAGTCCGATAAAATTCCCAGAACTTTTTTCCAGAACCATGACTGTCAAATGATGCTTAGGAATGGTTAAACTAGTGATGTTTATCCTAAAGAAGGGAAAACCAAAGGGAGCCATGATGACTTTATGACAAAATTGAAATGTAAAAAAGGGAAGGCACATTTCATTTTTTTGTAGCTTCAGAGAGCAGAATTTAGAACAAATTTTGGAAATTTTGGATTCTTAAAATGTGTCTTTACATTCATGCTTATTCACTTTCATCATATTTGATTTGTCCCAGAACCCTAGCTGGTCAAGATATTTTTGAACTGGTCTCCAGTGTGCTAGTATCCCTCCAAGTTTTATGTAATCTGAAAATATTAACATTATATTCATAACTTTATTCAAGTCACTGTTAAAAACGTTCAATGGCCTAGGTGCAAACATAAATCCCTGGGATATTCTACTGGAGACTTTCTAAGTAGAACCATTAATGAACTTAGGGTTGACAAGGTCAATATTCAGAAGTGTATAATGTGCTGAGAAAATCTGGTTTGTTGTTTGATTCATTGGTAAACAGGTCTGTTGAAATAACTTTAAATGTTCATGAAACCAAAGTTCAAATCTCACTGTTTTACATTTTAAAGATAAAATATATTTGTCCTTCAGATTTTCAATTTGGCTAGCAGTTGTTTTTACTTCAGGAAATCCCTTTCCAATTTGGTCCATATCTTTCTTAACAACAGCACATCAAAGTAAGTACCACCACCACCACCATCACCACCACCACCACCATCACCACCACCACCACCATTACCACCACCATCATCATCCTATTCTTACATTGCTCTTGCCTCTGCTTCAAATTTTTCCCCAGTTAATTATTGCTAGCTGTATTTCCCTCTATCTTATTCACTCCCCATGATTTTCTATCTTCTTTTACCCTATCCCTCCTGAAAGGTGTTAGGCTTCTGACTGCCCCCTCCCCCAATCTGCCCTTACTTCCTTTATCCCTACCCCCTTATCCCCTTCCCCTCCCACTTTCCCACAGGGCAAGATATATTCCTATTCCCACTTTAGTGTGTATGTTATTCCCTCTTTGAGCCAATTCTGATGAAAGTAAGGCTCACTCACTCCCTCGCTCCTTTCCTTTCTTCTCCTCCACTCTATAAGCTTTTTCTTGCTTCTTTTATGTGAGATACTTTACCCCATTCCATCTCTCCCTTTCCTTTTATCCCAGTGCAATCCTCTCACCCCTTAATTTTATTTTAAAGATGTCATCATGGGGCAGCCAGGTGACACAGTGGACAAAGTACCCACCCTGTACTCAGGAGGATCCAAGCCCAAATCTGGCCTCAGACATAAGACACTCACCAGCTATGCAACCTTTGGCAAGCCCCTCAAACCTGACTGCCCCCCCCCAAAAAAAAGATTAAAAAAATAAATGCTTTACAGATATCATCCCTTCATATTCAATTCATACATGTGCCCTCTGTCTAAATTTATTCCTTTCAGTTGCCCTAATACTGAGAAAGTTCTTGTGATTTATAAGTATCATCTTCCCATGTAGAAATGTAAATAGTTTAATCTCTTAACATCCCTCATGATTTTTCTTTTGCCTGTTTACCTTTTTATGCTTCTCTAAGGTCTTGTATTTGAAAGTCAAATTTTCTATTCAGTTCTGATCTTTTCATCAGAAATGCCAGAAAGTCTTCTTTTTCATTGAAGTCCCCCTTTCCCCCTGAAAGATTATACTCAGTTTTGCTGGGTAGGTGATTCTTGGTTGTAATCCTTGTTCCTTTGACCTCTGGAATATCATATTCCATGCCTTCTGATCTTTTAATGTAGAAGCTGCTAGATCTTGTGTTATCATGACTGTGGCTCTACAGTACTTGAATTGTTTCTTTCTGGTTCCTTGACCTAGGAACTCTGGAATTTTTCTATAATATTGGCTTATAGCTTTTTGTTAAAACAGCTCAAGTCAGGGGCAGCTAGGTGGTGCAGTGGATAGAGCACCAGCCCTGAAGTTAGGAGTACCTGAGTTCAAATCCGGCCTCAGACACTTAACACTTACTAGCTGTGTGACCCTGGGCAAGTCACTTAACCCCAATTGCCTCACTAGAAAAACAAAAAACAAAAAACCCAAAACAGCTCAATTATGACTGGTACTGGACAATATCAACTCTCCTTTGAAAATTGTTAGGAAAGGCATTGCCATTTGGATTATTTTCCAACTAGGACAGATCTAATGTAAAGATACAGATTAATAAATGTAAGAGGTGGATTCATTTTGGCTAATATTGATAATTATGATGACCTGACTCTTCTGTTTTATCTCAACCAAAAAAAAATCAAAAGAAGTATCTATCTCACTTGAACATAGTTACATGTCAAGGTTAGCTTTCAGTTTTTTTTTTTTAATAAATAAATTTTATTATTTTCTAGTTACATATAAGGAAAGTTTTCAACGTTTGTTTTCATAGGATTTTTAGTTCCAAATTTTTCTCCCACCATCCCTTCCTTCCCCCTTTCTCAAGATGGAAAGCAATATGATATAGGTTAGATATGTACAATCACATTAAACATATTTCTACATTAGTCATCTTGTGAAAGAAGAATCACAAGGGAAAAACCTCAAAAAAGAAGGGGAAAAAACCAGCCCCAAAGTAGAAACAGTATGGTTCAATCTGCATTCATAATCCACAGTCCTTTTTTTTCTGGATGTTGAGAGCACTCTATATCATGAGTTCTTTGAAACTGTCTTGGATCATTGCACTGCTGAGAGGAGCCAAGTCTATCAGCATTGTTCATCACACAGTATTTCTTTTACAGTGTACAATGTCCTCATGGTTCTGCTCCTCTCAGTCATCATGTAAGTCCTTCCAGGTTTCTCTGAATTCCTCCTGCTCATCGTTTCTTATGGCACAATAGTATTCTACTACGTTCATATACTGCAACTTGTTTAGCCATTCCCAATTGATAGGTATTCCCTTGATTTCCAATTTTTTGCCACCACAAAGAGAGCTGCTATAAATATTTTTGTACATGTGGGTCCTTTTCCCTCTTCTTTGATGTTTTTGGGATACAGATCTAGCAGTGGTACCATTGGGTAAAAGGGGATGAACAGTCCCATGGCCCTTTGAGCATAGTTCCAAATTGCTCTCCAGAATGGTTGGATCAGTTCACAGCTCCACTAACAAAGCATTAGTGTCCCAATTTTTCCACAGCTTCTCCAACATTTATTATTTCCCTTTTTTGTCATATTAGCCAATCTGATATATGTGAGGTGGTACCTCAGAGTTGTTTTAATTTGCATTTCTCTAATCAATAGTAATTTAGAGCATTTTTTCATATGGTAATAGATAGCTTTGATTTCTTCATCAGAAAACTGCCTGTTCATATCCTTTGACCACTTCTCAATTGGGGAATGACTTATATTCTTTATTTTATTTTTTGTATTTTTGCAGGGCAATGAGGGTTAAGTGACTTGCCCAGGGTCACACAGTGTCAAGTGTCTGAGGCTGGATTTGAACTTAGGTCATCCTGAATCCAGAGCCATTGCTTTATCCATTTTGCCACCTAGCTGCCCCTTTTTATTTTATTTTATTTTTTTATTTTTGCAGGAATGACTTATATTCTTATAAATTTGGTTTAGTTCCCTATATATTTTATTTTATTTTATTGTTTTTTGTTTTTTGTTTTTTAGTGAGGCAATTGGGGTTAAGTGACTTGCCTAGGGTCACACAGCTAGTAAGTGTTAAGTGTCTGAGGCCGGATTTGAACTCAGGCACTCCTGACTCCAGGGCCAGTGCTCTATCCACTGTGCCACCTAGCTGCCCCAGTTCCCTATATATTTTAGAAAAGAGGCCTTCATCAGAAAGACTGGCTGTAAAAATTGTTTCCCAGCTTTCTGCCTTCCTTCTAATTTTGGCTACATTGCTTCTGTTTGTGCAAAACCTTTTAAATTTAATGTAATAAAAGTCTTTCATCTTGTATTTCATAATATTCTCTATATCTTGTTTGAACATAAATTGTTTTCCTTTCCATAGATCTGAGAGGTAAACTATACCTTCTTCTTCTAATTTATCTATGGTACCTCCATTTATTTCTAAATCTTGAACCCATTTTGACCTTTTTTTTATAAGGTGTAAGATGCTGGTCTATTCCTAGTTTCTGCCATACTATCTTCCAATGTTCCCAGCAGTTTTTGTAAAATACTGAGTTCCTATGCCAGAAGCTGGAGTCTTTGGGTTTATCACACAGTAGTAGTCTTTTACTACTGTGTCTCTTGTGCCTAACCTATTTCATTGATTCACCACTCTATTTCTTAGCCAGTAGTGAGTAGTTTTGATGAATGCTGCTGTATAGTATAACTTCAAATTTGGTACAGCTAACACACCTTCCTGTGCATTTTTTTCCATTAGTTCCCTTAATATTCTTGACTTTTTATTTTTCCACATGAATTTTGTTATTATTTTGTCTGACTCTATAGAATAATTTTTAGATAGTCTGATTGGTATGACACTGAATAGGTAAATTAATTTAGGTGGAATTATCAGTTTTATTGTATTAGCTTGACCTATCAATGAGCAATCGATATTTTTCCAATTATATAGATCTGATTTTATTTGTGTGAAAAGTGTTTTGTAATTGGGTTCATAGAGTTCCTGGGTTTGTCTTGGCAGGTAGACTCCCAAGTATTTTGTATTCTCTACCTTTATTTAAATGGAATTTATCTTTCTATCTCTTGCTGCTGAGCTTTGTTGGTCATGTATAGAAATGCTTATTATTTATGTGGGTTTATTTAATATCCTGCAACTTTGCTAAAGTTGTGAATTGTTTCAAGCAGTTTTTTAGTTGATTCTTTAGGATTCTCTAAGTGTAACATCATATTATCTGCAAAGAGTGATGGTTTTGTTTCCTCCTTGCCTATTCTAATTCCTTTAATTCCTTTTTCTTCTCTTATTGCTAAAGCTAACATGTCTAGTACAATATTAAGGAATAGAGGTAATAATGCACAGGCCTGTTTCACCCCTGATCTTATTAGGGATGCCTCTAACTTATTCCTATTATATATAATGTTTGCTTATAGTTTTAGGTAGATACTGCTTACTATTATAAGGAAAGCTCCACCTATTCTTATACTCTCTAGTGTTTTTAATAGGAAAGTGTTGTATTTTGTCACATACTTACTCTGCATCTATTGAGATAATAATATGATTTAGGTTAGTTTAGTTATTGATGTATTTGATTATGTTGATAGTTTTCCTAATGTTGAACTAGCCTTGCATTCCCAGGCACAGTGTATTATCCTGGTGATCACTTGCTGTAATTTCCCTGCTAATATTTTATTTAAGATTTTTGCATCAATATTCATTAGGGAAATTGGTCTGTAATTTTCTTTCTCTGTTTTGGCTCTGCCTGGTTTAGGTATCAATACCATATTTGTGTCATAAAATGAATTTGTTAGAACTCCTTCACATATTTTTTTTCTTCAAATCTTTCAACAAACATTTATTTTATTTTCCATTTACACGTAAGGGTAGTTTTCAACATTCATTTTCATAAGATTTAGAGTTCTAAATTTTTCTCCCTCCCTCCCTCCCTTTCCTCCCCCCTCCACAAGATTGCAATCAGGTTATATATGTACAATCCACAAGTATTTTTTTTTTTTTGTCAGTTCTTTCTACAGGGGTGCATAGTAAGCTTTCTCATTAGTTCCTTGGGATTGTCTTGGATCATTGCACTGCTGAGAGTAGTTAAGTCATTCAAAATTACTCATTGAACAATATTGCTGTCACTACGCACAATGTCTTCTCAGCTCTGCTCACTTCACTATACATCAATGTTCATTAGTGTTTCAAGGTTTTTTGGGGATCATCCTGTTTGTTATTTCCTGTAGCACAAGTCCATTCCAGTACAATCATATAACACAGCTTTTCCCATCATTCCTCAATTGATGGACATTCCCTTGATTCTCAATTCTTAGCCTCTACCAAGAGTTGCTATAAATATTTTTTGTACAATTTTCCCCCTTTTCTCTTTTTCATGATTACTATTGTTAACTGTTTTCCTTCCATCCTATTCCCTTCCCCATGATATTTATTCTATTATCCATCTTCTTTCATCCTATCACTCTTCAAAAGAGATTTGCTTCTGTCTGTTCCCTCCCTCACTCTGCCCTTCCTTTTTTTTTGCCCCTCTCTCTTAATCCCTTTCCCCTCCTATTTTCCTGCAGGGTTATAGAGATTACTCCACCCAATTGAGTGTGTACATTATTCCCTCCTTGAGCCAATTCTAATGAGATTGAGGTCTTTGAGCCAATTTTGATGAGTGTTAGGCTCATTTACTGCCCAGATTAAATAGATTCCTCCACCCAGTTGGGTGTGTCTGTTAGTCCCTCCTTGAGGCAGCTCTGATGATTTTAAGATCTTTGAGCCTTTTCTGATGAGTGTAAAATTAATTTACTGCCCTGCTCCTCTCCCATCTCTTCCCCCACTCCATAAGCCTTTTCCTGTTACTTTCATGTAGGATTTCGCTTCTGCCCTTCACCCTCCCCCAATGAATTCACTTCACCCCTCAATTTAACCCTAAAGATGTCATCACCTAGCTAAGTGACACAGTGGACAAAGCATCACCCCTGGACCCAGGGAGATCCCAGCCAAAACCTGGCCTCAGACACAAGACAATCGCCTACTGTACAACCCCAGGTATGTCCCCCAGCTCCAATTTTTTATCGTTCTCTAGGGTCTTGTGTTTGAAAGTCGAATTTGCCATTCAGTTCAGGTCTTTTCATCACAAATATCTGAAAGTCTTCTTTTTCATTAAAGTCCCATTTTTTCTGCTGAAAGATAATGTTGAGTTTTGCTGGGTAGGTGATTCTTGGTTGTAATCCCATTTCCTTTGCCTTTTGGAATATCATTTTCCATGCCCTCCAGTTCTTTAATGTAGAAGCTGCTAGATCTTGTGCTATCCTGACTGGGGCTCCACAGTACTTGAATTCTTTCTTTTTGGCAGCTTGCAATATTTTCTCCTTGACCTGACAGCTCTGGAATTTGGCTATAATATTCCTAGGAGTTTTCTTTTTGAGATCTCTTTCTGGAGGTGATCGGTGGATTCTTTCAATTTCTATTTTAGCTTCTTCTTCTAGAATTTCAGGGCAATTTCCCCTGAGAATATGGTGTCTAAACTCTTTCCTTGATCATAGTTTTCAGGTAGACCAATAATTTTCAAATTATCTCTCCTGGACCCTATTTTCCAGGTCGCCAGTTTTTCCCAGAAGATATTTTACATTGCCCTCAATTTTTTTATTCATTTGAATTTGCTTTATTGTGTCTTATTTTCTCATAAAGTCACTGGCTTCCATTTGTTCAATCCTAATTCTTAGGCAATTATTTTCATCAGAGAGCTTTTGTACCTCCTTTTCCATTTGACTTTTCAAGCTGTTGACTTTTTTCTCATGTCTTTCCTGCATCACTCTCATTTCTCTTTCCATTTTTTCCTCTAACTCTCTAATTTTATCTTCAAAGTCCTTTTTGAGCACCTCTATGGCCTGAGACCAATTCGCATTTTTCTTGGAAGCTTTAGATATAGGGGTCCTGATGTTGACATCTTCCTCTGAGGGTGCCCCTTGGTCTTCCTTGTTACTGAAGAAACTTTCTGTGGTCCTCACCTTTCTCTGTCAGCTCATCTTGCCTTTCTTTTATTAGATTTTGAGCTCCTTAAAGTGGGGCACTGTTTCCAGGCTGCAGTATCCCAAGCTTAAGATGTCCCAGGTGGTATGACATGGCATATTCTGAATGACCCCTTCATCTTGGCCCTACCCCATGATAGAATTGGAGGGGTTGGAGGGATTCTGTGACACTTAAAAGGAGTGATGATTTCCAGCTGGCTCTCTTTTCCTTTGAATCCCCCAGGTGGTATCATGTGACTTATCATAAGGAGTCAGTAAAAGATGACCCTTCTTCAACTCAGCATCACAGTGAGTAGACCTACGTGGCAGCTAGATAAGATATTAGATCAGAATTTGATGATTTTGCACCTGGGTCCTGGGTAGCTTTTTCATTTTATGCCTCTTTCCTGATCCTAGGTGAATGAACATCTATGTTGAGATGTGTGTGTACAGGTGTCTTGGAGTCCTTTGTTTTGTCAGACCAGAGCTGAATGGTAGCAGGGGAGGCATCCTTACCAACTCTTCTAGTCTTCTTGGAGAGTATGCCATTGTGACAAGCTGATTGGTCCCAGCATGATTGTAGTACTAGTGAGCATGTACCTGGAATCCTTTGGGCAGTACAGAGCAAAGATGAAAAGTAAATGCCTAATCAGCAGTCCTGCAAACTGCTTAATGTTCTGATGAGTGTGAAGCATCAACCTTCTAGAAGATTGTAATAGTAATTATGAGTTAAATTAGTGTATTCTATTTTAAGTTTGTCAAATGCCTCCTTCTGAGTATCCTGTGTTTAACATTCCTTTTCTCTCTAAGAAAAAAGCCTGTCCCTTATCTAACTCATAGTGAAGACTGAGTCCCTTTCTAGCCTCCCATTTTTGGGACACCTGAGACAAGAGCCATAACCTTAGCAATAAGTACGTTTTCCCCCAGGGCTCCAGAGCTGGTATTGAATGAGCCAAAGAGTATTAGAAAAAGAAGCCTAGAAGACCAGATCTTCCAATACTGAACCCAGTCAAAACTTGTGTTTGGTTCCAGAGTAGAATGGGCTCCTTAGTAGAGCTGACAATACTGGAGCTTCTCTACATGCCTAGCAGCAGTTCCTCTATGATAGATATTTTTGATGTTTTATTGGTACCTTTTGCTTTTATACCAAAATTACTTCCTGATATATTTTCCCTACCCATTATAACAGGAAAAAAGGTAAGCAAAAATAATCTACATTAGATTATCTCTAACAGCCTACTCTACATTCTGCTCCTTAATGTGTTCATTTTAACAAAGCCAAACTAAACAGATCAAACAACTAACAGAACAAGAGAAAATATGCTTTCTCTGTATTGTCACCTAACTTTGTACTAAATTTTATTGCTTTTGATATTTTTCCTCATTTTTCTTACTGTTGTGGTTCATGTGAACACAGTTAATTTTGCTGAACCTGCTTTGCATCAAATCATACATGGTTTCCCACATTTTCTTGTGTTGGTTCTATTTATTATTTGTGTGGCAATATAACACTCTATTACATTAATGTACCCATATTCAGCCATTCTCTAATAATTGGACATAAGGTTTGCTTCTAATTCTTTTTTCTTAAAATACTCCTGCTACTAATGAAGATGGCCATTTATGTAGTACTTTAGGGTATGCATAGTACTTAACCTACATTATTTCATTTGAACAGCAAATAAAGTAATTTGGAATGTTTTTGAATAGATGAGTCTTCTCCTCCTCCCCTTCTTGTTATTCTTTTTAGCTGTTTGCTGGGTCAACACATTATGATGAGTTTTGTGATATTACATATTGCTGAATTGTTCTCTGAAAAGTTTGCAGCAGTCTACAATCTTTCCAAGAATGTAATTGAATGCCTGAAAAACAAACACTTTCTAAAGGTACTCTGACACCTTTTGGAAATTATGATGACAGCTGGCAAAGTAATCACCTGAGAATTCTGTATTCTATTAACTTTTTCATTCAGGTGATAATAAATAATCTTCCTAAGCAAAGAAAAATTTCCAACTAAATTCTCAATTTCTTAAACAAGCACCCCAATGCAGTGTTCTTGACTCTGGCCTTAAGGGGGATGAATCAGTGGACCGATAATAACCCTGGGAAATTCTATATTCATGTGTGTCCCAGAAGAGCTCCCTGGCTGCTCCATGGATAAAATACTGCTTCCTTTGATAGATTTAGGGTTAGGTAGCATATTGTTAAGAATCCCAGACCTGAAGTCAGCAGGAACCTGTAAACTGTGTCCTGACTTTTATCAGTTACTAGCTATGTGGCCAAGGTCAAGTAACTAAAATTCTCTGACCCTCAGTTTCCTTATCTATAAAATGGAAATAATTAAACTTTTTATAACTATCTCATAGTTTTGTAAAGGTTCAAAGTCAGATAACTAGACAAGCATAGGGAAATATTTTAGATATGGTTTAAATTTTATCTCATTAAAAAAGATAGGCTATATTTCACCTTATCAAAACCCAAAGGACTCACATCTAAACCTATAAATAGTGAAAAACAAACAAAAAATCCCTTTCCTTTTCTCTCTCATTGGCCTTTTCCTCATCTAGGAAGCTAATCTTTCAGACTTAGTGTACTATCTAGTGCCACTTCCCCAAATCCTCCAAAAGGGAAAGCACTTGGAATTGATAGAGTTGATTCTATCTCTTTTGAAGCATCATAGTCTATAAAATTCAATAGTACTGGGTGACAAGGTTCAGGTTTGCTCTTTTATAACATATTTCTCTCTCACGTTGCTCTACATCTGCTATTAATGCTTATTCCTAAAGCTCTTTTATTTGGTCCACAAAATTATTGTCCAGAAACCTACTCTTTTCCCTAATGTGTACTTGGTAGAGGCACTCCGCATCTAAGAATCCCCATGATCATGATGAGGAATTCTTCTTGCCTGGAAAACCTCTTTTATTCTTCAACTGCTACAGCATTGGTGGTATTTAGAGTCCTTGAAACTCACTGTTGCCCCAGGAACTCCATTCCTATCCACTTCTGCCTTTATCTGCTTCCATTTCTGTGCCATGAGGTTACCATTTTCAGGAGCCAAATGATTCTCTAATGTGCATGACTGCCTATCAGGCTTTCCTCTAGAAAACCAAGGCTTGTGTGTGTCTAGCTTGGGTGTTCTTCATCGGTTTACCTAGATTTTAGCAAAGCATTTGTCAAAATGTTTCTTTCAATTACTATGTATGAGATAGAGAGGAATGAAATAGATAATATTGCACTTGGGGCAGATTCATAACTGGTTCTGTATAATATGGAAGTTGGGCCACATGATCTCTGAGATCCCATCTTAACCTCTGTCTGCCTCAGTTTCCTTAATGGAATATGGGGATAAGGAAAGCACCTCCTAGGGTAGGGTTGTGAAGAACAAATAAATAATATTTATAAAATGCTTAGCATATAGTAGATACTAAAGAAATGCTTCTTTTTGTCTTTCCCTCAATTTGTAGTTGAGGCCTGCCTACAGAAGGAAGTGACTTACGTATGGTTACCCAGGTACCAAGCATCAGAAATAGTATTTTAATCCAGGTCACCAGGTTCCAGACACAGCATTCTTTCTGCTCTACCCCACTGCCTCCCAAGTGAGCCTGATTACTTTACACAGACATTTAGTTCTTTTCTGATTTCCATTCTCCAAAAATCTTAGTAAATCAGCACAACCCAAATGTTATCAAATATTTATCTTACATATTTGTATATATATGATATATATGTATAATTGAAAAGCTAATATTTAAGGTAACTAGTTTGAGTATTTAGAATATTATCTGAGCTTCAAATGATTTGTCTTTATTTTTTGTTTTTTAATTCTCTCAGTAGTCTGGGAGCTACAAAAGGGAAGCAAACTCATCCCTTGATAAGTAGTAGTAAAGATAGATTTAATTCTCCACCCTGCCCCCTCTAGAGCTAACAAAGGAGAAGGGCCCTAATTTGGAGAACCATAGGCCAAGGGAGATATTGGCTCACCTGAGCCCTTAAAAGTGAGTAGTATAAAAGTCAGTGCTGCAGGCTAGAGCTCAAGTCCTAGCAGCTGGGTGGTTTTTCTTCCTGGATTTCTCTGCTTTGTAGAACTTTTCTTCCTCCAAGGCTGGTTTTAAGCTAACCTGCTTATAAAAAGGATAAGTTTCAGAGGAAAGGTAATAGATTTTCATGTGTTGGGCTATATGTAGCAACCTACTCTATTTTTATTGTAGATTTCTCATCTTTTTGATCGCTTTGTTATAAATTTGCTTTATGGTAGGGTAATGTTGAAGAAATATTTTGGTAAGGCCTAAATTCTTGGCTGGTTTATTTATTTTGGTGTAAACATAAAAGTAATTATATTTTACATATAGAATTGTTATATTTAAGCCTGTGGGATTCTCAGTTAATTTTATTTGCACACTAAGAAGTTTATTTTATTTTTACTGGTTTTCTCCATTTTATCTCCCTGTAGCCCAGGGATACTTCCAAAATGGCAGCTCAATTTCAATCTAGTTACTTTTGTAAAATGTAGTGAGTATTAGTAAGGCTTACATTTAAGCTGTAAATTTTCTTCACAGAAAGCAATCTGGTTTAATTAATTGCCTGGGTTTGGTTGAGGCAAAGTAATTGCCATCAAGACACTAAGCCAATCAATTTGCTTTGGTATTGAAAAGGTATTATAACAGAGATATTTGAATACTTGTAATTTGATCATACAGTTTTCATAGTATAATAGACACCTAGAGTTGGATAAAACTATAGTGGCAGCAGTAGCAAGGAAAGACTGGAAAATAGGGTAGCTTTCTTTTTAATCTCAGTTGTGTTTATGCTCCATTCACAGGAAATCTCTGTTCCAGTCTGCACTGCTTCTAAATGTCTGGGTGACCTTGGGCAAGTCATTTTTCTTGCTCCCCATTCTTGCAATACTTCCTCACCTCCACCTTTCAGAATTCTTAGTTACCTTTCAAATTCAGGTCAAGTGTTACCAATTAGTAGTGCTCTTCCCCCAAATTACCTTACTTGGCACATGCTTTGTTTTTACTCCTATTTGAACCCTGAATAGATTCTAAGCTCTTTGAGGAAAGAAATTGTTTGGTTTGTTTCTTCGTTTTGGTTTTTGTATTTTCATCTAGCTCTTGGCCTGGCTTGTAGTAAGTACTTAATAAGTGCTTATTTGCTTGATCTAAAACAGTGGGCTGCATTTGATAATCTCTGATGTTCCTTCTAGATTTATTTCAATCTCAATTTAGTATTTATTAAGTTTCTACTATATGTTAAGTGGGATATATATTACACTATGATTTATATTACAGTTATTTTTGTCTGGCACAGAAGCTAGCCATATACCAGTGGACAGAAGCACTTTCCTAACAAAGTAGAATAGAAAAAAGAGGATTGCACACGAAACTGCACTTTCTTATCCTTTTAAGTGTATAATAATCTTTTTTCCTCCCCACTCTCCCCTGAGACAGTTACCATTAGGCACAAATATACATATATGTATATATGTATGTATAGATGTATGTACATATAAAACCATACTATACATATTTCTGTTTATCAGTTCTTTCTCTGGATGCATATAGTATCTTCCTTCATAAGTTCTTTGCAGTTAAGTCAGCTATTTATTATAGCCAAAATGGTCACTCAAAGTTGTTCTTAAAACAATATTGCAATTACTATACAATATTCTCTTGGTTCTGTTCATTTTGCTCTTCATTATTTCATGCAAGTATTTCCATGTTTTTTCTAAGATCATTGAGCTCATCATTTCTTATATCACTGTAGTATTCTACCACAATCATATACCACAACTTGCTTAGCCATTCCACAATTTTGGAGAATCCATGTAACTTTCTGGCTTTTTTATTGCCACCACAAAGAGGGCTGCTATAAATATTTTAGTACATATAAGTCCTTTTCCTTTCTCTCTAATCATCTTGGGGAACAGGGTTATTGCTGGGTCTTAAGGGTATAGGTAAGTTTAATAACTCTTTGGCATAATTCCAAATTGCTTCCCCAAATGGTTGGATCACTTCACAGTTCCACCAACGGTGAATTAGTGTCCCAATTTTTCCCCATCCCTGCCAATATTTGTCATTTTCCTGTTCTATCATTTTAGGCAATCTGATAGGTGTAAAATGATATCTCAAAGTTACTTTAATTTGCATTTCTCTAATCAATCATGATTTAGAGCATTTTTTCATATAACTATTGATTGTTTTGATTTCTTTAATGGAAAACTGCCTGCTTATATACTTTGACCATTTATCAATTGGGGAATGACTCATATTCTTATAAATTTGACAAAGTTCTAGACATAGTTGAAATATGAGACTTTTATATGACACTGTCTAAAACTCCACTCCCATACCCCCCAATTTTTTACTTTTCTTCTGATCTTGGCAACATTGGTTTTAGTTATACAAAACCTTTTTAGTTAATGTAATCAAAACTTCCAACTTCATACCTCCCAATATTCTATTTCTTTGTATTCATAAATTTTTTGCCTATCCATAAGTCTGATAAGTGATGTGTTCCATGTTTTTCAGATTTTCTTGTAACATCGCCCCTTATATTTAGGTCATGTATCCATTTTTACTTTATCATTGGAAATGGTGTAAAATATTGGTCTGTGGTCAATTTCTGCCAAACTGATTTTCAGCTTTTCCAACAATTTTTACCAAATAATTAATTATTATCCCCCAAATTTAAGTCTTTGCACTTGTCAAATGCAAAATTACTATAGTTATTTACTGCTATAAATTGTGTCTTCTCTATTCTACTGATCTACCTTTCTATTTCTTAGCCAGTATGAGATGGTCTTGATAATTGCTGCGTTACGATATAAAGTTCTGGTACTCCTAAACCTATTTCATTTATGTTTTTATTCCTTTGATGTTAATGACCTTTTATTCTTCCAAACAAATTGTTTTCTTCTAACTCAGTAAAATAATGTTTTGATAATTTAATTGGGATGGAATTGAATATATAGATTCATTTACATAAAATGTTCAATTTATTATATAGGCCTTGTCTACCCATGGGCAATTAACATTTCTCTAATTATTTAAATCTTATTTTATTTGTATTTTTTAAAAAATAATTTTGTTCATACAGTTCCTGGCTTTGTTTTGGCAGGGGTGCTTCCAGGTATTTTATAATGTCTAGAATTATTTTGTTTTTTATTTTTTATATTTTATTTTGAATTTATGGAAAAAACAAGCATTTCTATAACAGTACAATAAAAAAGATGATTGTGCATGAAACTGCAAATATACTATGCATGACTTGCTATTCCTTTCAAATATACAACAAAATTATCATGTAAATTAATTTTTTTTCTTCCCTCATCCCTCCCCACCCTAAAGACAATTACCATTAGACATAAATAGGTATATATACAGGTAAAATTGTGTGTGTGTGTGTGTGTGTGTGTGTGTGTGTGTGTGTGTGTGTGTGTGTATCCTGTTTATCACTTCTTTCTCTGAATGGAGATAGCAACTTTTTTCATATTTCCTTTATAATTAATATGGATATTTATACTAGACAAAATAATTTATTAGCTCCAAAGCCATTATTAAAAATAATATTGCCATTATGGTATACATGTTCTCTGTTCTTCTTGTTTTACTCTCCTACAAATCTATCCATGTTTTTTTTTTCTAAAATCATTGAGTTTTTCATTTCTTATAGAGCAGTAGTATTTTATCACAAACATATATTACAACTTGTTCAGCCATTCCTCCATTGATGGCCATTCTTGTAATTTCCAGTTCTTTGCTACCACTAAGAGATTTGATATAAACATTTTAGAAGATATAGGTTCTTTTTCTTTTCCCTTAATCATCTTTGGATGTAATTCCAATTGCTCTCTAAAATGTTTGGATCATTTTACAATTCCACCAACAGTGAATTAATGTCCCAATTTTTACACATCCCTTCCAATATTTGTCACTTTCCTGTTCTATCATTTTAGCCAATCTGATAGGTATAAAATCATATGTCAAGGTTGTTTTAATTTGCATTTCTCTAATCAATCATGATTTAGAGCATTTTTTTCATATAACTATTTATTGTTTTGATTTCTTCAATGGAAAACTGACTTCATATCCTTTGACCATTTATCAATTGGAGAATGACACATATTCTTATATATTTTACAAAGTTCTTTACGTAATTGACATATGAGACCTTTATCTGATAATTGTCTACAAAAGTCCCCCTCCCCCAATTTTTTGCTTTCCTTATGATCTTGGCTACATTAATTTTATTTGTATAAACTCTTTTTAATTTAATGCAATCAAAATTATCCATTTTATACCTATTTTATTTCTCTTGTTTATTCATAAATTGTTTGTTTATCCATAAGTCTAAGCAATGTGTTCTGTGTTTTTCTGATTTTCTTGTAAAATATCTATATCTAGGTCATATAACCATTTTGAATTTATCTTGGTAAATGATGTGAGATATTTGTCTGCTCATTTTCTGCCATACTGCTTTCTAGTTTTCTCAACTTTTTTTTAAACCAAATAATTAATTCTTATCCCAAAATCTTCAGCTTTTACACTCGTCAAATACAAGGTTACTATGTGTATTTGCTGCTGTAAATTGTATGTCTGCTCTGTTCCATCGATCCACCTTTCTTTTTCTTAGCCAGTAAGTAGTTTTGATAATAGATAGTTATGACAATTACCTGCCCATATACAGTTTAAGATCTGGTACTACTAAACATCCTTCCCTTATACTTTTTTCATTATTTCATTTGATATTCTTGACTTTTTGTTTTTTCCAAGTTAATTTTATTTTTTCCAATTCATTAATTTTTTTTGTAAATTAATTGAGATGGCATTGAATATATAAATTAGTTTGGGTAAAACTGTCATTTTTTATTATATTGATCCTGCCTTTTCATATAGTTCCTGGGTTTGTTTTGGCAGGTGTACTCCTAGGTATTTTATACTCTCAAGAGCTATTTTAAAGTAGGTATTTTTTTTTTTACTGTCTCTTCTTGAAGAGTTTTATTTGTGATGTATGGGAATCCTGATGATTTACATGGATTTACTGTATATTCTGCTACTTTGCTAAAATTATTTCAATTAACTGTAAAGTTGTCTTGAGGATTTTCCAATTATATTGTTAGGGCATGATAGACACAGAAAATACTCAGTCAGGTACTTGAGGTGGAGAGAGTTTATTACACGTGTAGGCCCACAGGGGTCAGACTTCCAACAATGGACCCTGATTCTTTTAGCACACTTGGTTATATACAAAAAGAGTAGGTGTGGTATAGTGGTATAGTTGTCTTTACAGGAAAGCAAGATACATACAAGTTTATCAAACAAGGATGAGGGCAGAGATTACCTTACAAAAGACAAAGGAGAAGCAGGACTGCAGCTGGAACAGGGCAAGGCCAGAACCTCTCTGCTACAGATAAGGGTCAAAGCCTCCCTTCTATGCTTAATTTTCTACTTCAATTTTATTATCTGCAAAAAGAGTTTTATTACATCATTGCTTATTCTGATTCCTTCTATTTCTTTTCTTTTCATTGCTATTGCTAGGATTTCCAATACGATATTAAATAATATTGGTGACAATGGGCATCCTTATTTCACACCTGTTCTTACTGGAAAGACTTTTAACTTATCCCTATTACATACAAATAGTACTTGCTGATGGTTTTAGGAAATACTTCTTGTGAACTTAGGGGAAAAATAATTTATACCTAAAATTTCAAGTCCTCTTTAACACAAATACAAATGAGTGTTGTACTTTATCAAAAGCTATTTTTTTGTATTTGATTTTTCTTTATATAATCAATTATATTAAAAGTTTTCCTTATGTTGAACCATCCCTGCATTCTGGGTATAAATACCACTTGGTCACAATGCATAGTCTTCATAATATATTGTCATAATCTCTTAGCTAGAATTGTCTTTAGGATTTTTGCATATATTAGGACATAAAATTTTGTACTTAAAGGTAGAAAAGGAGAAATATTAAATTTATCCTTTTCAGATCATAATGCAATAAAATATATTTAATAAAAGATCATGGAAACAATAAAAATTGATAGGAGATCAAACACTTCATTAATGAAATTGGTCTATAGTTTTCTTGCTCTGTTTTTAGTCTTCCTGGGTTAGGTATCAATAGCATATTTGTTTCATAAAAAGAGAGCTAAGTAGAACTCCTTCTTTGCCTGCTATTCCAAATTGTTTATTTAATATTGGAATTAGCTATTCTCTGTATTTTCTTCCTTCCTTCCTTCCTTCCTTCCTTCCTTCCTTCCTTCCTTCCTTCCTTCCTTCCTTCCTTCCTTCCTTCCTTCCTTCCTTCCTTCCTTCCTTCCTTCCTTCCTTCCTTCCTTCCTTCCTTCCTTCCTTCCTTCCTTCCTTCCTTCCTTCCTTCCTTCCTTCCTTCCTTCCTTCCTTCCTTCCTTCCTTCCTTCCTTCCTTCCTTCCTTCCTTCCTTCCTTCCTTCCTTCCTTCCTTCCTTCCTTCCTTCCTTCCTTCCTTCCTTCCTTCCTTCCTTCCTTCCTTCCTTCCTTCCTTCCTTCCTTCCTTCCTTCCTTCCTTCCTTCCTTCCTTCCTTCCTTCCTTCCTTCCTTCCTTCCTTCCTTCCTTCCTTCCTTCCTTCCTTCCTTCCTTCCTTCCTTCCTTCCTTCCTTCCTTCCTTCCTTCCTTCCTTCCTTCCTTCCTTCCTTCCTTCCTTCCTTCCTTCCTTCCTTCCTTCCTTCCTTCCTTCCTTCCTTGGCAGGGCAGTGAGGGTTAAGTGACTTGCCCAGGGTCACATAACTAATAAGTGTTAAGTGTCTGAAGCTGTATTTGAACTCAGGTCCTCCTGAATCCAGGGCCCTTGCTTTATCCACTGTACCACCTAGCTGCCCCCTTCAAGCGTTTTATAGAATTCACTATTAACTCCATCTGGTCCTGGTGCTTTTTTCTTAGGAAGCTCATTTATGGCCTGTTTAATTTTTCCCCCCTAAAATTGGTCTATTTAGATATTCTATTACTCTTTCTGCTAATGTAGGCAGTTTATATTTTTGTAAACATGCTTCCATTTCATTTAAATTGTTAAATTTATTAGCATATAATTGGGCAAAATAACCTTTTATAATTGCTTTGATTTCATCTTCATTTTTAATAGTAGTGATTTGGTCTCTCATTCAGAATTATATTAACCAATGGCTTATCCATTTTTAAATTATTTTTTTCATAAAACCCACTTGTAGTTTTATTTATTAACTAAATGGTTTTACACTCAATTTTATTAATCTCACCTTTAATTTTTAGGGCATCTAATTTAGTGTTTATTTGGGGATTTATAGTTTTTTTTTTCTAGTGTGTCATTTGAAATATTGAGGGGAAGCCTGTTTCTGTTCTAAATTATTGGGGATCTGGGTTGGGGTTTCTGAGATATTGCTACTTATAAATTAGAGGCTATTGCACCAGTTTTGGCAGAAAGCATTTCTTATTAATTTAACCACGTGTCTGGAAAATCTTCCCCACTATTAATACACCCAGCATGGAGTCCCAGGAAAGGGGCCTGGGGAGAGCAAGCCCGGGGGTCAGAGAATTGCAGGAGCAGAGCTTAAGAAAGTAGGAGAGGTAGGAGCAGCAAGAGAATAAATGCACATGGCCTCAAGTCCTACATTACCTAATGGGGGAAGGGAGAGTCCCAGGAAGAGCACTGGAGAGGGGGGGGGGGGCGCGGTGGCACGGTGCGTGGGGAGTTACAGGCATCCCTGGTGCCAGAGAGAAGCCATGGCTCAAGTGGTCCCAGGTGCAAGAGACTGCAAACCTCTTGTAGACCAGATGCTTTCCTCCTCCAATAGAGGCAGCACATTACACATTGCTCAAAGCTATTTGGCTAGCATCATTCAATTTCATTGGTTGATATAACTTGGGGGTGGTCCAAATTAAAATGAGCTATACCATGCTGAGGTCAGGACACCCCCCCCACCCCCCCACCCCCAATGGCAATGGCACTTTCAGGTAGGTGTGGTCTTAATCTCAACTGAGTTAGTCTGATTTCCATTTCTATTCACTCTGGGCTGGATTTGAAAGAGATCAGGTAAGATTCCTGACCTAAGCCTTCCAGTGGGGGGGGAGGGGTGTTCCCCCAAAGCCCCATTATTGATAATTATTTTCTCACACTAGCTTTTTAAATTGCATATCCAATTCTTTGGTCTACTCTTTTTCTATCCTATTGATTCAAGCATTTGGAGATATACCATAGGTTTTGATATGGTGTCTCATTATTGTCATTCTCTTTAATAAAATTGATTGTTTCTATGATTTGGTCATTAACCCATTCATTCTTTAATATTAGGTTGTTTAATCTCCAATTAATTTTTATTCTATTTTCATGGCCCTTTATTAAATATATTTTTTATTGCATTGCGATCTGAAAAGGATGACTTTAATGTTTCTGCTTTTCTACTTTTAAGTATAACATTTTAATGTCCTAATATGTGGCCAATTTTTGTAAAGGTACCATGCACCACTGAGAAAAAGGTATATTCTTTTCTATTCCTATTCATATCTTTCCAGATAGCTAACATATCTTGTTTATGTAAAAGTTCTATTCACTTCCTTGGCTTTGATGTTATTTGGGTTTTTTTTTTTTTTTGGTTAGGTTAAATAGTTCTGATAGGGGAAGATTAAAGCCCTCCCACTATTATAGTATTACTGTCTATTTCCATCTGCAATTCATTAACTTTTAAAAAATTTAGATATTATAGTGCTTAGTACATATAGGTTTACTATTGCTACTGCTTCATTGTTTATGGTATCTTTTATCATAATGTAGTTTCCTTGTTTATCTCTTTTAATTAAATCTATGTTAGCTTGAATTTTGTCTGAGATTATGATTGCTACAACTGATGTTTTTACATCTACTCCAGTCCTTTATTTTAACTCTGTGTGTAGCTCTCATTTTTAAATATGTTTATTGTAAACAACATATTGTTGAATTCTGATTTTTTAATGCATTCTGCTATCCACTTACATTTTATGGATGAATTCATCCTATTCACATTCAAAGTTATAATGACTATTTGTGTATTTCCCTCTATCCCATTTTTTCTCACTATTATCCTTCTCATACTCTCATTACCCTATTTCTCCTCACACTTTTAATTTGCTTCTAACCACTACTTCGCTAATGCTTACTCTTTTAAAGAATCTCTTCCTTATCCTCTTCCCCCACCCTCTTAAATCTAAATCTACACACCCTTCTAAAAGTCCATCCCTTATTTTGTCTCCTCAAACTCTCATTTCTTTATGATTTTAGAAGACTTTATACCCTTCTTGATGTATAAGTTGTTTCCTCTTTATCCCAGATCTAATGAGAGTAAGGTTCTCATGTCACCAGTTCTCCAACCTCACTTGCTGCCTTTGTATAAGTTCTTCCTTTTTACCTTTTTTTCTACTTAAATTTGTTTTTTAGAATAGACCCATCATCAGCCCAACCACCTTTTCTTCCAAACTACCCAAGTAATTACAATCTTAAGAATACAAATGAACATTTTCACGTATAAAATGTAAACAGGGGCGGCTAGGTGGCATAGTGGATAAAGCATTGGCCCTGGATTTATGAGGACCTGAGTTCAAATACAGTCTCAAACACTTGACACTTACTATTTGTGTGACCTTAGGCAAGTCACTTAACCCTCATTGCCCCACAAAAAAATGAAGTAAAACAATTTGATCTTATCTCTTATAATTAATCTTTAATGTTTACCTTATATTTCTCTTAGATCTTATATGTTGAATTTTCTCTTGTGTTCTGGTCTTTTTGTGACAAAAATCTATTAGTCTTTTAGTTCCTTATATGTCCATTTTTTCTGCAATCAACTTACCAGGGTAAGTTATTTTTTTGTCCCAACCCCAGCTCTTTTGTTCTTTGAAATATAATGTTCTATGACTTATAATCTTTTTACTGTGGAAGTTTCTAGGTGTAATACTGATTGTAGGTCTGAAGTATTTGAATTTTTTTTCTTATTGCTTGTAAATTTTCTCCTAAATCTGGAAGCTTTGAAAATTGACTATAATATTCCTGTAGATTTTTATCCTGGGATCTCTTTCAGGTGGTAATGGGTAGATTTTTTTCTATTTCTATATTACTATATTGTTTTAGAAGTTCAGGACAATTTTCCTTAATAATTTCTTGTAAAATTATTTTTTGTTGTCATAACTTTAGGTAGTCCAACAATTTTTATGTTGTTTCTCCTCAATATGTTCCCCAGATCAGTTGTTTTCTAGTGTGATGCTTTAAAGTCTCTTCTAATTTTTTTTAGCATTTTGATTTTATTTTGTTATTTCTTGGTATCTTATGTCATTTCCTTCCCCTTGCCCAATTTTGTTTTTTGAGGAGTCATTTTCTTAAGTTCTTGGATCTTTCTCCATGCTCCCCCCTCCCTTGGATAATTCTTTTCATAATTTAAGCAAAATTCTTATATTGCTCTTATTTTTACCTAATTTTTCCTCAATCTCTCCTGGTTGTTATCTTTCCTTCTTGAAGAGGACCAAAATAACATCAGTATATTGTGAGTCTGACTGTGTGTCTGACTGTAGCAGAACAGACCAAAATTCAGAATGCTCTACCACAGATCAGGCACAAATAGGTCATGCGAACATTGGCTGAATCCTCTAAATTTGTACATCTCACATTTCTTTTGAGCTACTTCAATTCTGCTTTGTTCATAGAGCACAGGACCTTTTTTTGATGAGGGCATACTACACTGGGCTGTCCTGTGCCAGTCTCTCCCATGTCATACAATCAATTTCAGAGTTCTTTCAGAGAGACTCTGAAGATTGCTTATTTGACTTTTGAAATACTTTTAAAGTTCTTCCAAGAACTCTTTTTTGCTTTGTAACCATTTGATGTTTCTCTTTGAGGTGGGAATGGCTTTTGTAACTCCACTATCTTCCTCTGAATATGAACTCGGATCTTCTCTGTCTCCATAGTAGCTCCTTATCATGAGGTTTTTTTTTTTCTCTAATTTTCTTGATCATTTTTGTTTTTACTTTGTTTTGTTTTTAGCAGCTTCTTATTATAATCGAGTTCTAATACTGATGAGTGAGTAATGGTGCTCCAGGCCTCAGGTTTTTCTTAGTATTATTTTTAGAACTTCATCTAAGTGCCCATCCTTAGGCACTCCTCTCCACCCCTAAGCAATAAGCCTCCCCACCCAATCACTCTGTTCAAGGAAGGCTCTTGATCCCTGCCATCCCTCCCATGGCTGTTCTGTCTGTTTGGGAAGGAAATTTGGAGAGCCTGGAACTTTCTGACCTGATCTGTCATCTTCCCAGAATCCTTTCCATAGACTTTGGTTCTTGAGGAGTGAATGAAAGCTTATAATCTGGAGTTCCTTTACAAAGTACTAGAGTACAATTCAGTTCCTGAAGAGCTTCCTGGATTTTCTTCTGGACTGATTCCTTGTTTGTTTTTTTTTGCCTGCATCTCGGGTACCTCTTTTCATTATTCTGATAACCCAGACTAGAGAATGATTTGGAAATGGCATACACAAATAGTCAATTTTAAGAGGTAAATTCACCCTTTGGTATTTTCAAAAAGTCACTTGTCCATGTTTCTCTTGTGAATACTGGCAGATCATTCAGTGACATATACACACATATACTTTGTGCATATTCATTCGTGTAAATAAATACATACATAAAAATGCTCTCATGATGTGTGCATATATTTTCTTCCAGGACTTAAAATGAAATTTATTACATTTTTTCTCATCTTATCCCTTCTTTATAATGATGTGTAAGGTAGTGGGTCAATATCAGGTTCCCAAAGAGGTTATTTATTTATTTATTTATTTTTTTGCAGGGCAATGAGGGTG
This sequence comes from Dromiciops gliroides, assembly GCF_019393635.1. Lineage (NCBI taxonomy): Eukaryota > Metazoa > Chordata > Mammalia > Microbiotheria > Microbiotheriidae > Dromiciops > Dromiciops gliroides. The sequence goes on along the minus strand of NC_057861.1, from coordinate 128,871,122 downwards.
AAGTGACTTGCCCAGGGTCACACAGCTAGTAAGTGTCAAGTGTCTGAGGCCAGATTTGAACTCTGGTACTCCTGAATCCAGGGCCAGTGCTTTACCACTGCCCCCAAAGCGGTTTTGATTTTCCTAGAGGCTTTATATTTGAGTTTTGTGTTTGGTTTGGAGAAGGCCTCTTTAATGTCTACATTCCCAAGAGCAACCTAGGTATCATCTTCATCCTAGAATCTTCACTCTCTCAACTATCTGTCATACAGTATATTTATAGCGTTTGCCAATTTTTACCTTCACAATCTCATATATCCCTTTCTCTCCACCACCCTGATGTAGGCCCTAATCTCCTTACACCTGTATTACTTACACCAGTAGTCTTATAGTTAGTCTGCCTGCCATAAATCTCCACTCTAATACATTCTCCCTTTAGTTATTACAGTGATCTTCCTAGTACAAATCCATCCATATGATCCTCCCTGGGCCTCCCTTCCTCCAAATGCAATAAACTTCAGTGACTTCCTATTGCCTCTAGAATCAAATATAAGATCCTCTGATGTTCAAAGGCCTTTATAAGCCACCCACCAATTTTCCTTCTTTTTTGCTTTACAGCTCCCACCCCTACCATGTACTATTTGATTCAGTGATGTTGGCTTCCTTTCTTCCCCTCAAGAACATTCAGTTTCTCAACTTTAGGCATTTTCACAGACACTTCCCCATTTTTAGAATGGTCTCCCTCCTCATGTCTACTTATGGACTTTCATCAGCTCTTGAGTCAATCTTTGATAATAAATTGCTGCAACCTACTTATGCTCACTTTACATCTCTCCCAGAACAGAACACTCTGAAAGAAGACTTCACCAGGTCTGAGTGTAACTCATTGAATTGTTTTGTTTTGTTTTGGTGAGGCGATTGGGGTTAAGTGACTTGCCCAGGGTCACACAGCTAGTAAGTGTCAAGGGTCTGAGGCCGGATTTGAACTCAGAGATTCCTGAATCCAGGGATGGTACTTTATCCACTGCACCACCTAGCTGCCCCACCCCTTTTTTTCTTTTTCTTTTTTTCTTTTTGCGGGGCAATGAGGGTTAAGTGACTTGTCCAATGTCACACAGCTAGTAAATGTCAAGTGTCTAAGGCCGGATTTGAACTCTGGTTCTCCTGAATCCAGGGCTGGTGCTCTATCCACTGTGCCACCTAGCTGCCCTTCATTGAATTCTTACTGTTATAGGATTATATATTGTTTCAATGAACTCTTAAATACTTTAACAAAATTAAATTGATCATCATTGAAAATCATCATGCTACCTGTCTAGATACTTAGCACTCTATTTGTGGGTATTTTGGGTTCACATTCAATTCTGATTTTTCATTGATTACGGTATTCCATGATTTGTAGTCATATAGAATCTGACAGAATTTTGAGTCAAGGAGGAACATTTGATCATTGAAAGTATTGATTAATTTCTCATACTGTAACGATTGGAATGACGCCACCTGCTGGAGACTTGCTGTAGAGGAGTTCTGCCCATGAAGCGAAGGTCTTTGAGGGCAAGACCAGGCTTCAGGAAGTGACGCGGACTAGTGGGAGGAGGAAGGAAGAGACTGGCGCTCAGTCTCGCGCTCTTTCCTCTGGACTCTGGTGGAGAAGGGAGCTAGAAATGTGTTCTCCCTTTAATAGATAGGAATCTAGGCCTTTCTTTCTCTTTACCAAATTCTTATTCTCCTTAATAAATGCTTAAAAGCCTAACTCTTGCTAAAGCTTATAATTTATTGGCGACCACTCATTAAATAGTTTAGACAGTTTAGTTAGAATTTTAGCCCTTAACAATACAATGCAATCCATTTTCTTCATTCAATTTTGAGCTCAGGTACTTGGTTCATACTTGGTATCTGTCCAAGGCATATGTAATGATCACATAAATCAGTAGACTTCTCATTCAACTAGATGTCATTGATTGGCAATTGGCATCTTTTATTCCTTTGTGGATTGTTAAGATGATTCCATTGTATCATCGAACTCCTGGACATCTTTGGATTTGCAAGAGCAATGGGAGTAAAGTCACTTAAGTAAAAATTCTTATAAGAAGTAAAATAACTTGTTTCTTATGATTTGAACTGATCTAATATCTTACTTTGCTCTGGATGTTTGTTCTGGGAGAGAGGATTATTGGAGTAAAATCATTCTTTTATTTGTTTATTTATTTATTTATTTATTTATTCATTCGTTCATTTATTTATTTATTTATTTTTGTGGGGGCAATGAGGGTTAAGTGACTTGCCCAGGGTCACACAGCTCATAAGTGTCAAGTGACTGAGGCTAGATTTGAACTCGGGTCCTCCTGAATCCAGGACCAGTGCTTTATCCACTGCACCACCTAGCTGCCCCCAAAATCATTGTTACTGAGGAAAGTGAATAAGTAATAACATTCCAGAAATCACTTTTTGTCATAAGATCATACATTGTAAATAATTGGTTTTATTGGTACTAATCAGTACTTAATACATTATTCTGTTCAAAGTTTAACTGCAATTATGGACAAAGAATCTTTCAGGCAAACCATATAATTTAGTGAAGAACTGTGCTTGAGGCCAGGAAAGACTCTAGTTCTAATCCTAACTCAGACAGTTAACTAACTAGCTGTGTGATCCTGAGCAAGTCTCTTAACCTCATTTGGCCTGCGTTCCCTAATCTGTAAAAAGGGGATAGTAATAACACCTACTTATATGGTTTTTATGAGGACAAAATGATATATGATCTATATATGTAATGATGTATATATAATATGCATATGTAATGAGATATGTATTTTGAGATGATATTGTATCAGATGAGATGATATACACATATGTATGTATAAATATATGTATCACTTCAAAGACTTATGATGCCAGACATATAAATGTAAGGTGTTATTATTAAATCTACCTTAGTAGTAGTAGATTTTTTTTTGTGGATATTGTAACCATATGTTTATTGTTTTGAGTGACTATAGAAAAGTTCTAGTTCTTCTATTAAGAGGATTACAAATTTACCAAATTTGTTCTCTTCCAGAATATGGACTAGCAAAACAAAATGAACCTTGTTTAGGTATGAGCTTTGTCCCAGAATATATGACCCCAAGATTATCTGTACTGACAGACTTTCAGAGAATGTCTGACTGTGGGTGAGTGTAGGAAGTTGTGAGGGACCAAGAATGCAAGGAAAAGGAAGTAGTGTCACTTGAAGCTTTTTAGGTATGTGGAGGAAATAGAGGACAGAGAATTAATTTTAAATGACTTGAGCCTGTTTTTTTTTTTTTATGACCTTGGTATTGATTCTGAACACAGCTCTTAAAAATTTCAGGTTTTCTTTTCCTTTGTAGCTTATTTCCAATTCTTTTTTAAACTTCTATCTCCTGTCCCATGATGATGTATGTCTGGTTTGCATTGATTGGATACAACATCTTCCATTATAAAGCTGCTTTTGAAAGTCACTAATTGTGTGTTTTACTAAATTATTTGGAGCATCTATCCCTCATTTTCTTATTTTATTTATTTTTGCAGGGCATTGAGGGTTAAGTGACTTGCCCAAGGTCACACAGCTAGTAAGTGCCAAGTGTCTGAGGCTGGATTTGAATTCGGGTCCTCCTGAATCCAGGGCCAGTGCTTTATCCACTGTGCCACCTAGGTGCCGCTCCCCCCCTCATTTTCTTATTGTAACTCCTTCATGAGTTTGAGGGAACCATGAAAACTTGTTGAGAGTGTGCATGTGTGTAAGAGAGAGACAGAGACAGAAGGAAACAGAGACAGAGATGGATAGAGACTGAGGGGAGAAAAGATGGAAAAATTACTTGTCTTTGACCTCTACTGTTGCTCTCAATTAACCTGTGTCCAAGTTTCCTTCCTCCTTTTTTCTTATGCTTTCTATTACTCCCTCTTTGTCCTTTACCCTTCCTTTCAATAAAGTAAATATAACTTTATTTGCAATCTAGTAAATATATACCATCATTTGATTAACCAAATGTTTGATCTAAGAGTGCTAAGATATTGCTTATGTCCCTAAATACTGATGTGAAAATTTCTGTGATTCTACAGAATGAGCAATAAAGTGCGAGATACTTCACTTCACAAGGAGAACCTGGTTGCCAAGCAGCTGTACCAGGAGGCATTGAGGCTTGATCAGCAACTCAACACCAACCTCTCTAAAGACAATGCCATCCAAGAAATTTTCAGACCCCAAAGCCTCACACTCAGGAATAAGGTTCAACAGCTTTGCATTAAACTAATGTTTCTGAATCCAGTGAAGTATGGGGAGAAGGCAGAAGAACTCCTATGGATGAATGTATACTATAATGTCATTCAGTTAAGGTTGAAGGATGAGACAGATGATGTGCACATCTGGGATAATGCCTTTCAAAAGCACTTGAGTGAAGGAGTCAAATTTTACCAAAATCTTTTCAACTTCCTTCAAGAACATTATGAGCTAAAACTTGCAAACAGTCAGACCCACAGAAATAACATGGACTGCAGAAGGGTAATGCCTGCCTCAGAGAAGGAGGTGGAGTGGGCCCAAATGGCCTGCTACCACTGTCTGATGTATTTGGGAGATTTGTTTCTCTTTCAGAGTCATATTACATCTGCAAACTTGAAGAAAATTGCTGTAAACTATTACTTCCAGGTTTTGTCAATGGCCCCACATATCGGGATGCCCTACAATCGGATAGCAAACCTAGTTGGTGATAGCTATTGCAATGTAGATGCAGCTTTCTATTACCTGTGTAGCATTCACTCAGAAGTACCTGCTAGGGATGCAGTCTTTCACCTCAGAAGTTTATATGCCAAAGCTGTGGAAATGTACAACCAGGTGAAGTGTCAGGTGGGGATGGCATCATTAGGACAGCAGAAATGTGACCCCAATAAAAGACTCCTAGTAAGTTTCTTGTACCTTCAAAACTTTCTGCAGCCTGACAGCTGTATGGATCCAAGGCTACCTTTACTGTCTCAATCCATACTGGAAGACTTCCGTCTCTGCCTCTCCAGCAAGGTCAAAGGGGAGCATGAAAATGGCTTCTTCCTCCCCGACGTGGTCATCTTTAACATGGCCATTTTTTGCATCATGAGTGTATATAGTCTGAAGAAGGCTGTGGGGGCCTCTCAGAGCAGGGCTGCCATCACTTTTATTTCAGTGCTATTCTCTCATCTTGTCCATCATGTGAATATAAGAATCCAGTTAGAGCTTGATAAAGTGGGTGGTTCAGAGACCCAGAGGACTAATGCCCCTGATTTTGTTTTGGGCTATACCAAACCTTTGGATATTCCTCAGAATTCTCCCTCCTCTGAACAATGTTACCATTATATTTCAGGAACTTCAGAGAATGACAGTGACCAAAGCCAGGATCATGATTCCAATGGTGGCTGGACCTCTCACAGTTCATTAGATAAGAATGATGACAGGGTAGAGACAATATTCAGTTTTAGTTTAGACAGCAACAAATGGTCTCTCTCTGGGGAGGATAAAGAAGTAAATTGCCCATTAAATCTACATAAGAGGTTGGAGTTGAGAGAGAGTACAAAATCTCAATTCCCCATAACAGAAGGTTTAGGGGCCTTTGGTTCTTCCCCCATGGGGGTGCTAGATACTTCTAAAGCAATCTTGACCAGCCTATCCACCTTGTTCCAAACCCAACAGGATACCCTCAAGAAGTCCTGCTCAGAATTTAAAGTTGTCACTGATAAGGAGTGTCCAGAGTTTGACGAACTTAATAATTCAATGAAAAGGCCTAGTAGGCAGGCTCACCTAGGACACAAACTCAGGAAAAAACTCTCTATCTTTGCTGCTCAGGAACTGCTTCGTGCCATCAAAGTGTTCCTGCACTGGCTTTGTACTGATCCAGATCTCACTTTGGAATGCACAAATACATCTCCAAAGCTGTGGAGCCACCTGTCTGTATTGCTGAACTTACTACCTACCATACAAGAGTTGCAAGGTGCTCACCTTGGCCTGTCCAGTTACCTCTGGGACCTGGTGTTGATTAGTGAGAAATCAAATCTCTGCATGTCCTTTCGGCTTCCTGAGGAGTTCTGTATGTGCAACCTCTTGCCAATGAAGGTATCCCACAAATACATTTGCTTTACAGAGGTGCCACCTTTTCTTAAGCCCTTGGAAAAAGGCATTTTGTACACTTGCTTTCTCCGTAGCTTTGGTCACTTTGCTGCCCAGCTGCCCCATACCCTCCTGAGATTTTATCCCACCTGCGGTATCTTCAAAAGCTTAACTTCAGCTAAGTGCCACCTGAAGAGTCAGGAGGGAGCTTCATTGAACAACTCTATGAAGAATGTGGCTCAGCAACTGCTACAGCCAGAATTGTCCATTGTGCATGCTCGGAGACTGCTGCCTCTTTATCTGGTTCCTGACATCCAAGCACTCTGCCAGTACTTACCAATCATCCAAGAATTTATCATGGATGACAGCTTTATTGTGATTATCCACAGCATTGTTATTGATGAACTAATTTTCCTGAAACACAAAGAACCTGGAGCCTGTGCTACCATTGATTTCTTAAAGGACAAGTTGAAGGAAAACAGTTACAGGCACTGGTGTTTGCAAACAAATGCAGGGAAGAATGATGTAAGATCCAGGATGCACAGGGAAAACCCTGATGCAAGGGACCTGTATCAGATCCTGCAGCACTGTCAAGGTCTAGTGAAAGGCCCCAGGACTGAAGTTGATGACCGTAGCCGTAGGATGAATATACTTACAGGCTTCAGTGTTAACAACCCCCACACATTTTCTCATCCTCTGCTATCAGAGTTTCAGACTTCTGCTAGTATCTCAGTAGAAATCAAGTACACTCTACAGTTCTATAGAGAGTGGAAGATGATCAGGTAAAAGTCTTCTTTTTCCTCAGGACATACATATGTGAACATCTTTTCTTGTCACTGTCTTGTATGAACTGGGTGTTTGGGGGTTATGTGTAAAGGACGACCAAGAAATTCCTTATCTAGTTAGAAACTTGCTGCCATGATTCCCAGAAACCCCTGAAGTAGTTTTATCTTATGCAGTTTTGCTAAAAATATTGGAAATCACTTCTTGATCTAAGGAATGAAACCATGCTAATAATAACCACTCTTGATGTAGTACTTTAGCAAGTGAATAGGAATATTCATTTTAACCTAGTCCAGGTCAATTCCTGTTGATTTTAAAGAAACCTTCGTCAATAATGTCACATGTTTAAAGACAATACTCTGAATCATGTGAACTAATTTTAGCCATTTAATAATAAATTTTATTGATTTTTAATGATAATGATATTCAGCTTGCATTATTTGCTCCACTGCTGCTTCATTGCCTTTCTGTCTGCAATCTTCCCATCTTTCCTTTCCAGATTTAAATTATCTTTTTGTCTTTTCCAGCATTTTTAACTTCTTCTTTTATTTGGAGGGGGGGAGGGCAATGAGGGTTAAGTGACTTGCCCAGGGTCACACAGCTAGTAAGTGTCAAAAGTCTAAGGCTGAATTTGAACTCAGGTCCTCCTGAATCCAGGGCTGGTGCTTTATCCACTGCGCCACCTAGCTGCCCCAGCATTTTTAACTTCTAAGAATCCTTTATGGTCCATACCAGGCTGTATTGCTTTTTCTCTGCTTGAATTTCCATATGATATGATCTGTATTATTTAAAGTTAGGTGAGACCAAGTTAACTTCCTGCTCAGTGAGCTCCATTGGCTCCTTTTTACCTCCAAGATAAAATATTAAATCCTCTCTTTGGCATTAAAGCTCTTCATAACTCAGCCCTTTCCAGCTTTTCCATTCTTCTCAAAGTCTTCTCCATCTGCTCTATACTCCAGGAATGCTGGCCTATTTGTAGTTTCTTGAACAAAACAATCCATGTCCTCTCTTTGGACCTTAGCATTGTCTGCCTCCCATGCCTGGAACATTCTGCTATCTCCCCTTGACCTCTTAGTTTTCCTTGGCTTTCTTCAAGACTCAGTTCAAATTTCACCTTTTAAGGAAGGCCTTTCCTGTTTTCCCCCCTCACCCCATTTATTAATGCTTGATGGTGGATTGTCTTCGTCTCCTCTGTATATGAGTTATATAGCTAATCATTAGTTGTCTCCCCATTACAATGTGAGCTCCTTTAGGTCAGGGACTGTCTTAGTATTTCTAGCACTTAACTCATTATCTGGCAAATAGTGAATAACAAATGCGTGGTAACTGACTCACATTAGCTTTTATATGCTTATTTAAATGTTAGCTTGATGGTCATCCATTTATGTGGGAAATAATTCATTTGGACCCCTATTCTAATCAGTACTAATCAGTTTGATATGGTTCCATAGGAGTAGTGATTATATTCTATATATTAGGCCCTAGAGCTGTGAACTGCAGGTTGTAAATTCATTTGCTTAATCATAAGAAGCTAACTAAAGGCCTTCAACCCTTGTTTTTCCTTGCCATAGTGACCAAGCACAGTGTGGTTAAGGTGACTTAATTATATTGAAAATCCTCCAACTTATTTTTGTACCTCCAGACCATTCTCTCTTGTCCAACATGAGCAAGTGGCCATCTCATGACCACTTAGTCAGTTGAGATGCTCCATGTTTTGCCAAGACCCCCTTGCTGACATACCATTTCTAGCTGATACATCATTTTTTGGCCCTTGAATCAAGATGTATCACTCAATGGGATTCTGTACTTCCCTTCCACCTTAATAGTATTTTATTTTCCACATTAGTCTTGTTGTAAAAGAAGAATCAGAACAAAAGGGAAAAAAACATGAGAAAGAAAATGCAAAAACAAAATAAAAAAAGTGAAAATAGTATGTTTCAATATGCATTTAGACTCTATAATTCTTTCTTGGATGTAGAGAACATTTTCCATCATGAGTCCATCATAGTTGATTATCACACAATGTGACTGTGTATAATAGACTACTGTTTCTGTTCACTTCATTCAGCATCAGTTCACATAAATTTTTCCAGGTTTTTCTGAAATCTGCCTGCTTATCATATTCCATTACATTCATATATCACAACTTGTTTAGCCATTCCTTCCATTCCCAATTTTTTGTTACCACAAAAAGAGCTGCTATAAATATTTTATACACACGGGTCCTTTCCCTTTTTATAGTCTCTTTGGGATTTAGACCTAATAGTGGTATTTTTACAGGGTCACAGGGTATACACAATTTTATAGTCTTTAGGTGTAGTTCCAAATTGTTCTCAAAAATGTGTGGATAAGTTCACAACTTCACCAATAATGTGTTATCACACCTCCAACATTTATTATTTTCCCTTTTTGTTATATTAGCCAATTGGATAGGTATGAGGTGGTATCTCAGGGTTATTTTGATTTGTGTTTCTCTAATGAATAGTTATTTAGATAATTTTTTCATATGATCATAGCTTTAATTTCTTCATCTGAAAACTGCCTGTTCATAGCTTGTGACCATTTATTAACTGAAGAATGACTTGTATTCTTATAAATTTGACTCAGTTCTCTATATATTTGAAAAATGAGGCCTTTATCAGAGACCCTTACTGTAAAAAATATTTCCCAGCTTTCTGCTTTCCTTCTAATCTTGGTTGTATTGGTTTTGTTTGTGTGAAAACTTCTTAATTTAATGTAATAGAAATTCTCCATTTTGTATTTCATAATGTTTTTCCAATTGTTTACATCTAATTTTATTTGTGTGCTGTGTTTTGTAGTTGTATTCATATAATCCCTGGGTTTGTCTTGGCAGGTAGACTCCAGAATATTTTATATTATCTACAGTTATTTAAAATTTAATTTTTCTTTCTACCTCTTGCTGCTGGACTTTGTTGATAATATGTAGAAACACTGATGTTTTATTTGGGTTTATTTTGTATACTACAACTTTGTTATAGTTGTTAATTATTTCAAGTGGTTTTTTACTTGATTCTCTAGGGTTCTCTACCATTATATCATCAGCAAAGCATGAATGTTTTGTTTCCTTATTGCCTATTCTAATTCCTTCAATTTATTTTTTTTCTCTTGTTGGTAAAGCAAATGTTTCTAGTACAATATTTAATAATAGTGTTGATAATGGGCATCGTTGTTTCACCCCTGTTTTTATTGAGAAAGCTATTAGTTTTACATTACATACAATTTTTGCAGATGGTTTTAGATAGATATTACTTATCATTTTAAGGTAAGCTCCATTATTTCTATCATCTCTAGTGTTTTTAATAGGAATGGGTGCTATATTTTGTCAAAGGCTTTTTGTCCATCTATTGAGATAATCATACGATTTCTGTTAGTTTTGTTATTGATATGGTCAATTATGTGGATAGTTTTCTTTATATTGAAGCAGCCTGCGCTTCTGCTATAAATCCCACCTGGTCATAGTATATGATGCTTGTGATAAATTGCTGTAATCTTTGATAATATTTTATTTAGAATTTTTGCATCAGTATTCATTAGGTAGATTGGTCTCTAATTTCCTTTCTTTGTTTTGACTCTTCCTGGTTTAGGTATAAGCACCACATTTTTGTCATAAAAGGAACTTAGGGCTCCTTTACCTATTTTTCCAAATAGTTTATATAATATTGGAATTAATTGTTCATTAAAGGTTTGGTAGAATTCAGTTGTAAATCCATCTAGCCTTGGACATTTTTTTCTTAGGGTGTTCATCAAAAACTTGTTCATTCCCCTCCCCCCAAATGGGATTATTTAAGTATTTTATTTCCTCTTCTGATATTCTGGACAGGTTATATTTTTGTAAATGTTCATTCATTTCATTTAGAAAATCAAGTTTATTGGCATAAAATTGGGCAAAATAGATCCTAATTATAGATTTAATTTCCTCTTCATTGGTTGTGAATTCACCCTTTTTATTTTTGATACTGGTAATTTGGTTTTCTTCTTTCTTTTCATCAAAGTAACCAAAGGTTTATATATTTTATTTGTTTTTCCCCTTACAATGAGTTCTCAGTTTTATTAGTTCATTGATTTTTATTACTTTCAATTTTATTCTTCCATAGTTTAATTTTTCAAAATGACTAATTTGGCATTTAATTGGGAATTTTTGATTTGTTCAACTTTTTAAATTGCATTCCCAAGTCATTGTTCTTCTCTTTCTCTATTTTATTAATGTAAGCACTTAGAAATATAAATTTTCCCCTAAGTACTACTTTGGCTGCATCCCATAAATTTTGGTATATTTACTCATTGTCATTCTCTTTGATGAAATTTTTGATTGCTTCTGTGATTTTTTCTTTGGGATTAGATTATTTGGTGTCCAATTAAATTTTTACCTATCTTTCCATGCCCCATTATTACACATACTTTTTATTGCATCATTATCTAATATTTCTGCCTTTTTGCATTTGATTGTGAGGTATTTGTGACCTAATATATGGTCAGCTTTTGTTTAGGTGCCATTTACCACTGAGAAAAAGGTTTATTCCTTTCTATCCCCAATCAGTTTTCCCCCAGAGGTCTATCATATCTAACTTTTCTAAAATTCCATTCACCTCAACTTGTTTCTTGTTTATTTTATGGTTACATTTATCTAGTTCTGAGAGTGGGATGTTGAGGTCCCTCACTAGTATAGTTTTGCTATCTATGTCTTCCTATAACTCACTTAAATTCTCTAAGAAATTGGATACTATAATACTTGATCTATATATGTTTAATATTGATAGTACTTCATTGTCTATGGTACCATTTAGTGAGATGTAGTTTCCTTTCTTATCACTTTTAAATAGATTTATTTTTGCTTTTGCTTTGAGATCAGGATTGCTACCTCTGCTTTTTCTAATTTCAGCTGAAGTATAACATATTGTGTTCCAGCCTTTTACCTTTATTCTGTGTATCTCTCTGCTTCAAATGTGTTTCTTATAAATAACATATTGCAGATTTATGTTTTTTAATCCCTTCTACTTTTTGCTTCTATTTCATGGGAGGGCTCATGCCATTCATATTCATAGTTATGGTTATCTATTTTCCTCCATCTTATATTTCCCCTGTTTGTATTTTTCTTTTTTTTCACCCTTTCCATACTCACTGGTGTTTGGCTTCTGACTACCACTTCCTCAATTTGTCCTCCCTTCCATTAGTTCCTCATCTCTTTTCTTACCCATTTCCCCTCTTACTTCTGCCATCTCTTCTATCTGCTCTCCCTTTCCTCTTTTCCCCTCTCCTTCCCCACGACTACTTCCTTAAAGGTAGGATGAATTTCTATACCAAACTGAGTGTGCACATTATTCCCTCTTTGAGCCAAATCCAATGAGAATAAGATTCAAACAATGCTCACCCCTCTCTTCTTTCCATCTACTGTATTAGGCATTTGTGCCTTGTCATGTGTTGTAATTTACCCTATTTTGGTTCCTCCTTTTCTCCCAGTACAATTTTTTTACCCCTTTTTTTTTATATCATCACATTAAATCAACTTATACATATACCCTCTGTCTATGTATCCTGCTTCTAACTATCCTAATAGAGAAACAGTTCTTTAGAGTTACAAGTATCATTTTGTCATGTGGGGATGTAAATAGTTTCACCTTATTGAATAACATGTCTTTTTTCTTTCCTGTTTACCTTTTTTATGCTTTTCTTGAGTCTTCTACTAAGAGATTAAATTTTCTGTTTAGCTAGCTCTGGTCTTTTCAACAGGAAATTTTGAAAGTCCTCAATTTCATTGAATATCCATCTTTCCCCCTAAAAGATTACAATCAATTTTTCTGGGTAGTTGATTCATGGTTATAATCCAAGCTCCTTTGCCTTCCAGATTATCATGTTCCAGGCCCTCTGATTCTTTAATGTAGGCCTGCTAAATCCTGTGTAATCCTGACTGTGACCCTTTGATATTTAAATTGTTTCTTTCTGGCTACTTGCAGTGTTTTTTCCTTGACCTGATAATTCTGGAATTTATTTTCAGTATTCCTGGGAGTTTTCACTTGGGGATATCTTTCAGGAGGTAAGTGATGGATTCTTTCAATTTCTATTTTACTGTCTGGTTCTAGGATATTCTGGCAGTTTTTCTTGATAATTTTTTGAAATATGCTGCCCATGCTTTTTTTTTGGGGGGGGGGGAGGTTAATAGCTGTTCGGGTAGGCCAGTAATTCTTAAATTATCTCGCCTGTATCTATTTTCCATGTCAGTTGTTTTTACAATGAGGTATTTTACACTTTCTTCTATTTTTTTTCAATCTTTTGATTTTGTTTGACTGATTCCTGATGTTGTATAGTGTCATAAGCTTCCACTTGCCCAATTCTAATTTTTATTTTTTAAATTATAAATTTTTTTTCATTTTGCACAAAACTTGATTAAAAGAAAAAAAATGAAAGTGAAAAATATCATGCTTCAGTCTGTTCCATCAATATTAGTTCTTTCATTGGAGGTAGCTAGTATGTTTCATCAATAGTCCTTTGAGATTGTCTTAGATCATTGTATTGTTGAGAAAGTCAAGTCATTCACAATTCTTCATCAAACAATATTGCTGTCTCTGTGCACAGTGTTCTCTTGGTTCTGCTCATTCATTAAACATCAGCTCATACAAGTCTTTCTAGGTTTTTCTGAAATCATCCTGCTTGTCATTTCTTATAACACAATAATATTCCAACACCATCATATGCCACGGTTTGTTTAGTCATTTCCCCACTTGGCGGACATTCCTTTAATTTCCAATTATTAGCTACCACAAAAAGAGTTGCTATAAATATTTTTGTACAAATAGATTTTTTATCTTTTGCGGGGTGTCTTTGGGATATAAACCTAGCAGTGGTATTGCTGGATCAAAAGGTATACATAATTCTATGGCCCCTTGGGCATACTTTCAAATTTTTCTCCAGAGTGTTTGGATCTTTTCACAACTCCATCAAGAGTGGATTAGTATCCCAGTTTTCCCACATTCCCTCCAAAATCTAACATTTTCTGTTTTTGTTATATTTGCCACTCTCTCATAGGTGTGAAGTGATACCTCAGTTGTTTTAATTTGCATTTCTCTGATCAATAGTGATCTAGATAATTTTTTCATATGATTATAAATAGCTTTGATTTCTTTGTCTGAAAACTGCCTGTTCATATTCTTTGACCATTTATCAACAATTCTAAATTTTAAGGAATTATTTTCTTCAGTTAACTTTTGTACTTCCTTTTCCATTTGGTCAATTCTACTTTTGAAGGAGTTGTTTTCTTCGATGGATTCCCTCCCTCCCCCCCGCCCCCCCATTTCAGCCAATTGTATTTTTTAAGGAATTGTTTTCCTTTTTCAAGCTGTTGACTCTTTCTTGCATACCTTTCATTTATTTTCCCAATTTTTCTTCTAACTCTCTTATTTGCTTTTTAAAAACCTTTTTTAGCTCTTCCAAGTAGGCTTTCTGGGCTTGGGACCAACTCATATACCCTTCTGAGGCTTCATATGTTGTCATTTTGACATTGTCCTCTTCTGAGTTTGTTTTGATCCTCCCCATCTCCATAGTTCTATGGTCAGGGGTTTTTCCTGCTTTTTTTTTTTACTTGCTTTTTAGCCTATTTTGTGACTATTAAAGTTGACCTTTCTTTTGGGGCACAGGTTGTACTGTCCCAAGGTTTTTGCACTGGAGGTCAGGAACCACTAGTACACAGGAAGTGCTGCAGCCTCTGGGGCTCAGTTTGCCCACTCCATGTCTTGTTCTGGCATAGTTGTGCCTGTTTTGCCTAGTTCTTGGCTTGGGAATTTGCCTTCTCTGCTGGGCTGGAGGCCTGGCAGCTGGGTTGTTGTGCCACTAGCCTACTGAGGCAGGACCAAGGGGCCTCAGTTGCTGATCTGTGCTGTGGCTAAGCACCACCTGATAACTATTTCAGACACTGCCATCACTGGGTTGGGCTCCCCTTCCACCCAAATGAGACAGACATTTCCTGAAGTCCCTCTGGGTTATCTTGAGTTAGAAAATTATTTTCTTCTGTCTTCCTGTGGGTTCTGTCACCCCAGAATCTGTTTAGAGTCTTGGTTTAATGTTGATTTTGAGCAAAAATAAAGAGAGTTCAGGTAACTTCCTGGCTTTTCTCTTCTTTTCCTTCTTTTCCTTTTCTTTTCCATACAATTCTGTATTTTGTATAGGCTTGTTAGTATGTTTGGGTATCAAATCTTTTTTGTCAAACCTTATAAAGATAAGGCCTTGGAATAAGGGCACATTTCAGATCATGAGGAAGATCTGAGGTCCACTTAATTAATAAAGTGCCATTGGCTCAGAGTTCTGCCTCAGTCTTTTATGGTAGGTTGGAAAATTTTTATATCCACACTTGAGTCTTATTCTGATATATAGGATTGAACCTGTCCCCCCCCCAAAAAAAATTAAGTTCTTTGTTTAATCAGTACAAAAACAAACACCCCCCCTCCCAAACCCTCTTTCTTTTCCTCCCTTCTCCTTCCCCCTGCAATGAGAAGAAAATAAAACTTCTGTTACAAATACACATTGTTAAACAAAACTGCCCATATCTGAAATCTAGATGTAGATAAATTCCTTATCCTGTACTGAGTCCTTCAGCTGTCTATTGGGAAGTGGACACCCTGTTTCATCATCAGTTCTCTGGGATCCTGATTGGTCATTAAACTGATCTTCCTCAGTCATTTCATATTGTTTTTCTTCATAATATTCTTGTCATATAAATTGTTCTCCTGATTCTGTCCAATTCATTATATACCAGTTTATACAAGTCTGGTCTGTTTTCTTTGACTCTGAAACTTCTTCATCAATTCTTACAGAGCCTCTTTGTTTCCCTATGCTCTCCTGGGTTGGGAAAAAAAGACTGATATTTTCTTGGGTTTCTCAGTCTGTTTAGTGGAGATTTTTTTTTTTTGGTGGAGGGGCTTGGAGTGAGGAGGTTTGCTATGTCTTTCCTACCATTGTGTCATTTTACCTCTTTCTCCCTATCCTGGTCTTGGGTTCTTGAAGTTTATGCCAGCAGAATGCTGGAAGTCATAAATTTTCCCAAACTAGAAAGATTTTAGGTAAAGGCCCAACAATGAATTGTACATCTATCAGACTAGCCTAACTAGGGAGGCTTATCATGAGATGAGAGGTTTGGCCATAGCAAGTCAGAAACCTGCCTCCTAATTAAAAAAAACAAAACAAAACACTTTCCGCTTTGTAAAGCACTTTTACATATGTAACATCATTTATTCTATACAACAACCCTGTGGAATAGGTACCATTTTTAGCCTTATTTTACAGATAAGGAACCTGAGGCTGAGAGAAGGGCAAACAGCTAGGAAATATCTGAAGCAGAATTTGAAATTGTGTTTTTCTGATGCCAGGCTCAACACTCTACTAAACTACTTAGCTACCCAAAATGTATAGGAGGTAGAGGAAAGTGCATTAGACTTAATCAAGACTCTCCCTTAATTTGGGAATAGAACAATCCACAATGTAAAATCTGAATTGGGTTTGAGATAGCTATTTATTTCCTCTACATAAAAGAAATGCTGAACACAAAAGACTTGCCAGAATGCAATGACAGGCTTAAAACAGAATTCAGTAAATTCTAACTACCAATACTCTCTCCTAGGAAGCTAAAAATTAAAACCATCAAAACACAAAGAATATTGCAGGATTCCTAAATACACATTATAAAAAGAGATTATATTGATATTTTTCACATTGCATAAAGTCCACCAGCTCCCCCTAATCCTCTTTCTGTACTTTCCCAGAAATTCACTCCTTATAACATTTTTAAAGGGAAAAAAGGGTGGGGGGTTGTCAGTCAAACCATTCAATCCATTAAAAAAAGTTGACATTATATGAAATGTTTCACACTTGTGGAACTTTCACCATTGCAAAGATGTCGTGTGTGGCGATGTCTTCTTGTATTCTTTGGAGCCAAGCTTGTTCCTAATAATTTACAGTATGTTCTTTCAGTTGTTTTGCAGTTGTTATTTTCATTTACATTGTTGCAATCATTGTTTTCCTTTTTCTGTTTAAAAGACTGCATCAGTTCATGTTATATCTTAGCATTGAATAGACATTTTTACATCTCACTTTGGCTTTGCACTGTCCAAATAATTCCTTCCATGTCCTTCTTGTCTTCTGTCAGATCAGGCCAGGGTTTGAGCTCTTTCATTTTCAATATCTTCTCCTTTGTAGAAACTACCCTTTGCCACTCGTCTGGAATACTTAACTCCATCCATGAATGCAGATCACAATTTCTGACCTCTTTTTCTGGAACTCTTGAATTTATAAGGTTGCTTCCAGAAGCTTTAGATGTTTTGTTGGAGGAATTGCCTACTACTTCATGGAGAAGGACATTCCTTCTTCTTCACCTTCTTCCCACTCTGTCCTACCATGGTAAGTTTCATGGTTACATGATGCTATCACTTGAAGGAAGAAAGAGAGAGACAGAGACAGGGAGGCAGGGGTAGAGACAGGGAGAATAGAGAATTATTTTTTAAAGGGCCACTGAGTCAGTAGCTTTTCCTGTTCAGCAATCAACAAGGGGATTGTGTTGTCATCTCGAAGTCACACCTGTTAAGGCTAAAATTCTAGCTATACTGTCTAAAATATCTAATGAGTGGTCACCAATAAATTATAAGCTTTAGTAAGAGTTAGACTTTTAAGCATTTATTAAGGAGAATAAGAATTTGGTAAAGGGAGAGAGAGGCCTGATTCATTTATCTATTAAAGGGAGAGAGCATTCCTAGCTCCACTCTCTGCCAGAGTTCACATGAAAGAGAGCGAATCAGAGCGCCAGCCTCCCCCTTCTTCCTCCCACAAGCAAACGTCACTTCCTGACGCCAAAGAAAAGATGCATGGTCTTGCCCTCAGAGACCTTCACCTCATAGCGGAGCTATTCTACAGTGTCTCCAGCAGATGGCATCATTCCAAATGTTACACATCTCTTTTCATACCTGTTTCTTTCACTCCATGAAATTTCTGAGCTTGCTCTACCATACAGTTCATGAGATGACCTCTATAAGCCTATTTCCAAGTATGTTCCATCTGGCATAATCCTTGCTACAGAGGCAATAAAAATTAATGATAATTAAATATCAACTTAATTTTTTTAATTACAAAAAATCTATAACCATTATTAAATTATGTCTATAAAGGTTTGGAAACTAGCTTTTAAAATATTTGTTTTTTAATCTATTAGTTGTGTCAAACTCTACATGATTTCATTTGAAGTTTTCTTGGTAAAGGTACTGGAGTTGTTAGGCATTTTCTTCTCCAGCTCATTTTATCAATAGGAACTGGGGCAAACAGGTTAAGTGGCTTACCTGGGGTCACATAGCTGGTAAATGTCTGAGGTAGCATTTGAACTCGGGTCCTCCTAACTCCAGGACATATACTTTATCCACTGTGCCAAGTAGGTACCCCATTGTAAATATTTTTCAATACTATAATTACCCCCACCCCCAAATGATGTTGAGTAGCTAGAAAACTGGGTGAGGTTGGTGACATGTGGGCTCAACTGCCCTGAGCTGGTACTTGCACCCAGGAGGGAAATGCCATGATGGAGTACCTCTGTATGATTTTCTGTTTAGATCCTGGTCCCCCTTCCTCCCTACCTCTCTTCATCCCTCCACCTTCACCCCATGCCTTGGGCCTACAAAGGACACACACCTATATGAGGGAAAAGCACTGAGATGAGGGAGCTTGGAGAAGCCAAAACTGTCTCCAGTCTGAAGAAGCAGCAGTAAGGTGCTGAGTCACTAATGGTGCTGGTGAGAATAGTACCATTGCTGAAGAGACTCTAAGAAACTAAGTGATTGACTATCAGGGCCCAGAAAGAGGATCTGGAGGAGAAGTGGAAGGAACTACACTTTGAAAGGTTTCTGCCTAAGTGTTCTCTTTTCCCATGCTCCTGAATTTGGCTGTCCCTCACTGACAACACTTCAAATTCCTGCCACCATACCTTTACATGGACTTTCCCTTATGTTTGTTATGCTTTTTCTCTTCATCTCCACCTTTAAAATGTTAAACCCTCATTGTCTCCTTTTTTTTTTTTTTCTGAGGTAGTACAGTGACTAGAATAGTACAGCTTGGAGTCAGGAAGACCTTAGTTCAAATCTGGGCCCAGAAACTAGCTGTGACATCCTAGACAAGCCATTTAACCTCTGTTTGCCTCAGTTTCTTTATCTATAAAATGGAGATAATAATATTACATATTATTATGAGGTTAAAATGAGATAATAATCATAACACCCTTTGTACAATGCCACATAGTAAGCATTATATAAATGTTAGCTTTATTATTACTTTCTATGGTCACATCAGTTGAGTCGTGGTCAAGGTGAGTAGTAAGGAATCAATTGCCCATGAGAATAACCTGACCAACTCCTTCCCTGCTTTCCTTTGACACATTTATAGGCCCTATTAGAAATCTAGAGAATTTAGAACTAGAAAGACCTTAGAAGTCATCTCTTCCAAACTTTTTTTTCTCATAGGCAATGGAATGGAGTCAATTAAGACATCTTTAAGTGTCTGCTACATGCGATGACCTGATGCTGGTATTCAATATTCCATAGAAACAATGACTTTCAGGATTAGAAGGAGCTTTAGAAGTCATGTAGTCTAGCCTATTCTTGAACACAAATCCCTTTATTCCAACTTCTCTGATGAATGCTCATTCAGTTGGTTTGAAGAGCCTCACTTCCTCTTCTGAAAGCCTATTCCATTTTTAGACATCTCTAATTATTATGAAAGTTCTTTAGATGAGCCAAAAAATCAATCTCTCTGTAACTTTTTCCCCCTGTTACTTTAAAAAATTTTTTCTAGTTCTGCCCTCAGAGCTACAGGACTGGGGGCAGAGTCAAGATAGCAGAGAGAAGCCAGAAAGTTGCCTGAGCTCTACCGAGTTTCCCTCAAAAACATTAAATCAAGCCTCTAAACAAATTCTGTAACCATACAACCTACAAAAAGACAGACACACAATCTTCCAAATTGAGATAATTTAGAAGACTTCAAGAAAGGTTGGTCTCATTTGGGCAAAAAGGGAGTGTAGCGCAGCGCAGCTCAGCACAGCACAGAGGGGGTCCAGGCAAGTCAGGAGGAGGCTCTTGGCCACAGCTCAGATCAGCAGCTGAGGCCCCTTGGTCCTGGCTCAGCAGGATGGTGGTGCAGTCGGCCAGTTGTGAGATCCATCAGCCATGCCTGAAAGGGCAAACTGCCAGCTAGAGAACCACCCACAGGACAGGCATGACTAGGCCAAGCCATCTCAGCCCAGGGAGCAAGCCTAGGGAGGTAAGGAATCCACGAACCACAGAGGCCTCAGAGCAGAAAGCCAGTGACCAGGCCCCTGTCTGCCAGGACAAGAAGCTTGTAACAGTGGCCCCTGTATCCCAGGAGTAGACCTCAACTTTAAAAGTAAAAAAAAAAAAAAGGTTATAATACAAGTAAGAAATAGAAAAGGCCCTTACCATTGACAGCTTCTATGGTGACCGGGAAGAACAAAACACAAACTCAGATGAGGATAGTACTGTCAAAATGCCAAGGGGAAAGATGAATTTGTCTCAAGACCAAAAAGCCTTCTTGAAACGGCACAAAAAGGATTTTAAAAATCAAATAAGAAAGGTAGGAGAAAATGGATAAAGAAATGAGAGAAACAAGTTACACAAGAAAATTATGAAAAAGGAGCTTGGAAAAGGAAGCATAACAATTGACTGAAGAAAACAATTCCATAAAAATTACAATTGGCCAAATGGGAAAAAAAATCCACTGAAGAAATCAACTCCTTCAAAAGTAAAATTGGTTAAATGGAAAAGGAAGTACAAAAGCTTAGTGACGAAAATATAATGCCTTAAAAATTAGAATTGGGCAGATGAAAGCTAATGACTCCATTAGACACCAAGAATCAGTCAAACAATGAAATGGATAAAAAAATAGAAGAAAATGTGTAATACCTCATCAAAAAGACAACTGACCTGGAAAATAGATAGAGGAGAGATAATTTAAGAATTATTGGACTACCTGAAAGCCATGATCAGAACTACAAGACTACAAGACTATGGAATAATTAACCACACTTTGGGAGGGAAGTTCTTAGGAGAATAATGGGCTCATAGATTTAAAACTGGAAATAAATTTAGGGGGCCATTTAATCTAACACCTTCATTTTAAAGATGAGGAGATAAGGTTCAGAGAGGCTAAGGAATCTGGTAAGCTCACATAGATAATAAGTATCCAAGCCAGAATATGACCCCCAAAGCCAGTTCTCTTTCCAGTACACTCCTCTTCAGAGGATTAAAGATAACCTATGAACCCAAAGTTCCTTTGTAAAGGTTAAATATTCTTATTTCCTCAACAAGTCCTCATATGAGTTGGTTTTCCATTCCTTCTCCTTTTCTGGACTAGATTTAATAGTTCAATGTAAGGTTCAGAAAGATCACAGTGCTCCAGATGTAGTCTTGGGGAGAGAACAACAGCTCTCTCATCTTCCTTGTTCTGGACATTATGTTTTATTATTCCTGGAAGTATGTTTTGGCATTTTCCTTTCTCTGTGAAGATTACTACTGCAATTTCTTCCAAAGGACAGAGCATGTCATAATTCTTAAGTACGTGATAAACTATAAGAATTTATTATAATGTTTATCTTTTAAAAAGCCAACCCATATAGCATTCTTGTAAGGTTTAATAAATCAATGGCTAAAATCAGGTTCTGTATTTACAGTTTTTGTTTTTTAGTACAGTGAAGTAGATCTGATTAGATGAGTTAACTCACTTGTAACTTGGTGGCTCTGATTTTTACATTTGTGGTTCATAACCTCCATCTACTCCCTTGGGGTTTAATGTCAGAGGAGAAAGGTGGCATTATAGGTAGAGGATGAATAATAATTTCTCTCTCATTTCTCTGGTTGATGGTATAATAATTAGTCTGCCCTAACACACAATTTTTAGATTGCTGCCTTGAAGAAACAGTAATTTTCATCAAACTTGCCTGGCTTGTGAATTTTGCTCCAAAAGAAATTATAAAATCATAGATTAGTTCTGGAAGGGACCTTAGCAATCATAGAAAGAGTAGGTCCTTAGAAGTCCCTTAGACCAACCTCATTTTACAAATGAAGAATATAAGGCCAAGAAAGTAAGGAATTTTCCCAAGTTCAAATAGAAAGTGTCAGAGACAAAATTAAAATCTAGGTCCTCTGATTATAAATCCAGAAGTATTTCCAATGAACTATTCTTTCTCTTTGAATTGATGAATGAAAAATAATTAAGTGCTTATGTTGTGCCAAATACTGCTAAATTCTGCGTATACAAATGAAAATGTGAGGAAATACTTCTGTCAAAGAACTAATGCATTCTAATTGCTATAGAGAGCACATAAAGGAAAAATCAACTCTAAGGAAGAAAGAATAATCCTGGAAATTGTAAAGGTACATCAGTAGTTTGGAGGGCAAGACCATTTGGCCATTTGGTAATTTTATTTGAAATTGAAGGGCAGGTACATAGAGTAAGTAAGATTGATAGGTACAGGACCTTTTCCTGCATAAGGTTCTATAAAGAGTATCTACATATCTCCTGAGAAATTCTTTCCCTGATGACGCACACCTTACAACTGTTTCCTTGTCCCATATATTATTGTGGCTCAGGTTCTATTCCCCTTATATATACACACATATGTGTGTGTATATATACATGTATATATACATATATACATATATACACACACACACATATATATATATACACATATATATATATATATACATATACACACACACACACACACACACACACACACATATATATATAAAACCTATATCAGATTACCTGCTGTCTAGGGGAGGGGGGAGGGAGGGAAGGGAGGGAGAAAAATCTGAAATTGTAAACTTGTATAAACAAAAGTTGAGAACCATCTTTACATGTAATGGAAAACTATAACCAGTGAGTGGAACACCATGCGGTTTGCGGAGCCCTAGGCCAGTGTTCGCCAAGGCATAAAAACCTCAAATAACAATTAATTCTTTACAAATTAAAGTACATTTGTCATTTAAAACAACAGTTGTAATTAGCCATTAGAAAAGTAAATATTCTATATCATAGCTAGATATTCACTTTTTTTTTTCCTGCGGGGCGCTGGGGGTTAAGTGACTTGCCCAGGGTCACACAGCTAGTAAGTGTCAAGTGTCTGAGGCCAGATTTGAACTCGGGTACTCCTGAATCCAGGGCCGTGCTTTTTCCACTGCACCACCTAGCTGCCCCTATAATAATTTTTTTTTCTTGGATTTAGAGATCATCTTCTATCATGAGTTCCCTGGAACTCTTCTGTACCATTGCATTGGTGAAAAGAATATAATCCATCACAGTAGATCAACACTCAATGTTGATAATACTGTGTACAATGTTCTTCTGGTTCTGCTCATCTCACTCATCATCAGCTCATGCAAGACCCTCCAGGTTTCTCTGAACTCCTCCTGCTCATCATTTCTTACAGCACAAAATAGTATTCCATTGTATTCGTATACCACAACTTGTCCAGCCATTCCCCGATTGATGGGCATCCCCTCAACTTCCAATTCCTTGCCACCACATAAAGAGCAGCTATAAATATTTTTGTACATGTGGGTCCCTCTCCCCTTTCCATGATCTCTTTGGGAAAAAGACCCAAAAGTGGTATTGCTGGGTCAAAGGGTATGCACAGCTTTATTGCCCTTTGGGCATAATTCCAAATTGTTCTCCAGAATGGTTGGATCAGTTCACAGCTCCACCAGCAATGCATTAGTGTTCCAATTTTCCCACAGCTTCTCCAACATTTATTATTTTCCTTTTTTTCATTTTAGCCAATCTGATAGGTGTCAGGTGGTACCTCAGAGTTGTTTTAATTTGCATCTCTCTAATCATTAGAGATTTAGAGCATTTTTTCATATGGGAATAGATAGCTTTGGTTTCTTCATCAGAAAACTGCCTGTTCATATTCTTTGACCTTTTCTCAATTGGGGAATGACTTGGATTCTTATAAATTTGATTTAGTTCCCTATATATTTTAGAGATGAGGCCTTTATCAGAAGTACTGGCCACAAAAATTGTTTCCCAGCTTTCTGCCTCCCTTCTAATTTTGGATGCATTGCTTCTGTTTGTACAAAAGTTTTTTAATTTAATGTAATCAAAACCATCCATTTTGCATTTTATAATATACTCTATCTCTTGTTTGGTCATAAACTGTTTTCCTTTCCAAAGATCTGATTTGTAGACTATTCCTTTCACTCCTAATGTACCTATGGTATCACCTCTTATGTCTAAATTGTGTATCCATTTTGACCTTATTTTAGGATAAGGTGTCAGATGTTGGTCTATGCCTAATTTCTGCCATACTATCTTCCAGTTTTCCCAGCAGTTTTTGTCAAATACTGAGTTCCTATCCAAGAAGCTGGAGTCTTTGGGTTTATCAAACACTACATTACTAGTGTCATTTACTACTGCATTTCCTGAGCCTAGCCTATTCCATTGATCTACCACTCTATTTTTCAGCCAGTACCAGATAGTTTTGATGACTGCCACTTTATAGTAAAGCTCCAGGTTTGGTACCGCTAACCCATCTTCCTGTGAATTTTTTTTCATTATTTCCCTGGATATTCTTGATTTTTTTGTTTTTCCAGATGAATTTTGTCATTATTTTTTCTAGCTCTATAAAATAATTTTTAGGTAGTCTGATTGGTATGGCACTGAATAAGTAAATTAATTTAGGCAATATTGTCATTTTTACTATATTAGCTCTGCCTATCCATGAGCAATTGATATCTTTCCAATTATTTAGATCTGATTGGATTTGTGTGAAGAGTGTTTGGTAGTTGTGTTCCTAGAGTTCCTGGGTTTGTCTTGGCAAGTAGACTCCCAAGTGTTTTATATTATCTATTGTTACTTTAAATGGAATTTCTCTTTCTATCTCTTGCTGCTGGACTTTGTTGGTCATGTATTGAAATGCTGATGATTTATGTGGATTTATTTTATATCCTGCTACTTTGCTAAAGTTGTTAATTGTTTCAAGTAATTTTTGAGTTGATTCTCGAGGATTCCTTAAGTATGCCATCATATCATCTGCAAAGAGTGATAGTTTTGTTTCCTCCTTGCCTACTCTAATTCCTTTAATTCCTTTCTCTTCTCTGATTGCTAAAGCTAACATTTCTAGGAAAATATTAAATAATAGTGGTGATAATGGGCATCCCTGTTTCACCTCTGATCTTATTGGTAAGGCCTCTAATTTATCTCCATTGCATATAATACTTGCTGATGGCGTTAGGTAGATACTGTTTATTATTCTAAGGAAAGCTTCACCTATTCCTAAACTCTCTAGTGTTTTTATTAGGAATGGGTGCTGTACTTTGTCAAAAGCTTTCTCTGCATCTATTGAGATAATCATATGATTTTGGTTGGTTTTCTTATTGATGTGGTTGATTATGTTAATAGTTTTCCTAATGTTGAACCAGCCTTGCATTCCTGGTATAAATCCCACCTGGTCATAGTGTATTATCCTGGTGATCACTTGCTGTAATCTCCTTGCTAATATCTTATTTAAGATTTTAGCATCAATATTCATTAGGGAAATTGGTCTATAATTTTCTTTCTCTGTTTTTGCTTTGCCTGGTTTTGGTATCACCACCATATTTGTGTCATAAAACCAATTTGGTAGAACTCCTTCTTCACCTATTTTTCCAAATAATTTGTATAATATTGGAATTAATTGTTCTTTAAATGTTTGGTAAAATTCACCCGTAAACCCATCTGGCCCTGGGGATTTTTTCTTGGGAGTTCATTAATGGCTTGTTCAATTTCTTTTTCTAATATGGGTTTATTTAAGGATTTTATTTCTTCTTCAGTTAACCTGAGCAGTTTGTATTTTTGTAAATATTCATCCATTTAATTTAGATTGTCAAATTTATTGGCATACAGTTGGGCAAAATAATTCCTAATTATTGATTTAATTTCCACTCCATTGGTGGTAACATCACCCTTTTCATTTTTGATACTAGTAATTTGGTTTTCTTGTTTTTTAAATCAAATTAACCAATATTTTATCTATTTTATTGTTTTTTTCATAAAAACAGCTCTTAGTTTTATTGATTAATTCTATAGGTTTTTGCTTTCAATCTTATTAATTTCTCCTTTAATTTTCAGGATCTCTAATTTAGTGTCTAATTGGGGATTTCTAATTTGTTCTTTTTCTAGCTTTTTAAGTTGCATGCCCAATTCATTAATCTCCTCTTTCTCTTTTTTATTCATGTAAGCATTTAGAGCTATAAATTTCCCCCTAAGCACTGCTTTGGCTGCATCTCATAGATTTGGGTATGTTGTCTCATTATTGTAATTCTCTTGGACATAGTTATTGATTGTTTCTATGATTTGTTGTTTGGCCCATTCGTTCTTTAGAATGAAATTATTTAGTTTCCAATTGATTTTCATTCTACTTTTCCCTGGATCTTTCTTACATGTAATTTTTATTGCATCATGATCTGTAAAGGATGCATTTACTATTTCTGCCTTTCTAAATTTGACTATGATTTTTTTGTGCCCTAATACATGGTCAATTTTTGAAAATGTGCCATGTACTACTGAGAAAAAGGTATATTCCTTTCTATCCCCATTCAATTTTCTCCAGACATCTATCATGTCTAAATTTTCTAGTAATCTATTTCCCTCTTTCACTTCTTTCTTATTTATTTTTCGGCTAGATTTATCTAATTCTGAGAGGGGGAGATTCAGATCCCCCACTAGTATGGTATTACTGTCTAATTCCTCTTGTAACGCATTTAACTTCTCCTCTAAGAACTTGGATGCTATACCACTTGGCACATACATATTTAATATTGATATTACTTCATTATCTATAGTACCTTTAAGCAAGATGTAATTTCCTTCCTTATCTCTCTCTCTTTTTTTTTTTTTTTGTTTTTCAGGGCAATGAGGGTTAAGTGACTTGCCCAGGGTCACATAGCTAGTAAGTGTCAAGTGTCTGAGGCTGGATTTTGAACTCAAGTACTCCTGAATCCAGGGCCGGTGCTTTACCACTGTGCCATCTAGCTGCCCCCATTTCCTTATCTCATTTAATGAGATCTATTTTTGCCTACACTTTGTCTAAGGATTGCTACCCCTGCTTTTTTTACTTTAGCTGAAGCATGATATATTTTGCTCCAGCCTTTTACCTTTACTCTGTGAGTATCTCTCTGCTTCAAATGTGTTTCTTATAAACAGCATATTGTAGGATTCTGGTTTTTAATCCACTCTGCAATTCACTTCCATTTTATAGCAGAGTTCATCCCATTCACATCCACAGTTATTATTACTGACTGTCTATTCCCCTCCATTCTATTTACCCCCTTTGTACTTTTCCCCCCTTCTTTCACCCTATTCCTCCTCACTGATGTTTTACTTCTTACACCTGCCTCCCCTATCTGCCCTCCCTTTTTATCACCCCCTCTCTTTTCTTTACCCTTTTCTCCCTTGCTTTTGTCCTCCCTTCTATCAGTCCCCCCTTTCCCTTCCCCTTTCCCTTCCCTAAAGAATGAGTTAAGTTTCTTTATCCCAATGAACATATATGTTATTCCCTCTTTGAATCAAATATAATGAGAGTAGGGTTGAAACAATGTTCATCCCTCCTTTCTTTCCCTCTATTGTAATAGGTTTTCTTTTTTATCTCTTCATATGATATAATTCATCCCATTTCACCTCCACTTTCCTCTCTTACCCATAGACTGCCTTTTTAAACCCTTAAATTTTTTTTGTATCATCAGATCAAAGACAATTTATATTTATACCCTCTGTGTAAAGACCTTCTCTCTGCCCAAATAGATTTACAGTTCTTAAGAGTTATGAGTATTATCTTCTCGTGTAGGGATATAAACATTTTAACCTAATTGAGTAACTTCTTTTCCCCTCTGTTTACCTTTTTAACCTTCTCTTGAGTCTTGTATGTTAAGAACGAATTTTCTATTCAATTCTGGTCTTTTCCTCAGGAAACATTGAAAGTCCCCAATATTATTACATGTCTATCTTTTCCCCTGAAAGAGAGTGCTCAGTTTTGCTGGGTATTAGATTCTTGGCTGCAATCCAAGCTCCTTTGCCTTCCGGAATATCATATTCCAAGCCTTGCGGTCCTTTAATGTTGAAGCTGCCAGGTCCTGAGCAATCCTGACTGTGGCTCCATGATATTTAAATTGCTTCTTTCTGGCTGCTTGGAGTATTTTCTCCTTCACCTGATAATTCTGGAATTTGGCTACAATATTCCTCGGAGTATTCCTTTTGGGGTCTCTTTCAGGAGGTGATCGGTGGATTCTTTCAATGATGATTTTATCCTCTGATTCTATGATATCAGAGCAGTTCTCCTTAATAATTTCCTGGAATATGGTGTCTAGATTCTTTTTCTGGTCATGGCTTTCAGGCAGTCCAATGATTCTCAAATTGTCTCTCCTTGATCTGTTTTCCAGATCAGTTGTCTTTCCAATGAGGTATTTCACATTTTCTTCTATTTTTTCATTCTTTTGATTCTGCTTGACTGATTCCTGGTGTCTCATGGATTCCTTATCTTGCAACTGTCCAATTTTAATTTTTAAGGAATTGTTTTCTTCAGTAAGATTCTGCACCTTTTTTTCCATTTGGCCAAGTGAATTTTTTAAGGCAGTGTTTTCTTCAATGAGATTCTGCACCTTTTTTTCCATTTGGCCAGTCAATCTTTGTGCTTCCTTTTCCAAGCTGCTGATTCTTTTTTCATAGTTTTCTTGTTTTGCTTTCATTTCTCTCCCCATTTTTTCTTCTACCTCTCTCAGTTGATTTTTAAAATCCTTTTTGAGCTCTTCCAGGAAGGCTTTTTCTTCTTGAGACCAATTCACCTTCCCTCGTGAGGCTTCACATGTAGGCAATTTGAGGGTATTGTCCTCATCTGAGTTTGCGTTGGCTTTTTCCTTATCGATACAGAAGCTCTCAATGGAGAGGGCTCTTTTTTGCTTCTTACTCATTATTGCAGCTTGTTTGTTTATTTTTTAAGTTGAGGTCTGCTCTGGGGGCACCAGGGTCCCTGTTTTGGGCTTCTTGTGCAGGGGTATAGGTGCTGTGTGACTGGCTTTTTACTCCGAGGCCTTTATAGTGTGTGCAGTTCGCCCCCCTGCACTTCCTGTCTGAGCGCTCGGCTAGGTGCCCGATACTGGCGCCTGATCCCACCTGTCCTGTTCATGGCCCTCCCGGCCGGTGCAGGTAGGTTTTTCCACTGTCCTTCTTGGCCACCAGATTTTTGAGCCAGGTTCCAGGGGCCTCAGTTGTTTGGCTGTGGCCCGCAGCTCCTTCTGACTTGCCCCGACCCCCTCGTTGCTGGGCTGCTGCCCTGCGCTGGGCCTCCCTTTTTCCCAAGTCAGACTGACCTTTTCCTGAAGTCTTCTAAATTATCTCTGGTTGGAAGATTGTGTCTCTCTGTCTCTTTGCAGGTTCTGTAGTTCCAGAATCTGTCCAGAGGCTTGATTTAATGTTCTTTTTGAGGGAACAGAAGGAGAGCTCAGGCAGCTTGCTGCTTCCTCTCCCCCATCTTGGCTCCACCCCTCGATCATGGTTTTTGAGCAGAATAATATTTGCTCTATAAGAATGTAAAAATTCATAGCACCTTGATCATGTGATAGCATGTAATTATATGTCATTAGATATGTTAACAGAAGGGACTGAAGGAGTTACTCTGGTCTAGTGTACAGAATGTAAATGAGGGCACACACATAACTGTCCTTTGGGAATTGGTTTACACTTGAACATTGAATATTTGGGGTGGTTTGGAAGCAATTGGATGACAGATTGAGGGTCACCGAAACATTTGTGCATATGATCATGATGATTTTTAGACACTACAGTAACAAACCTATAATGCTTCAAACATTCACACTTTTTACAGAGGAAATATATATTTGTAATATTGTTGGGCATTTATCCATTGCATAAGGCATCATTAAAAGATTTTTCACACAAACCCTGTAGACCATTGAACAACTAAATGAGAACCACTTATTTTTACTCTCTTTAACTTAGGTGACTGATGTTTTCATTAATTTTGTGCAAAAAGGGAGAATGTCTTTTTATTCATATAATCAGAGCTATAAACCATAACTGTGTATATATGTTACAATGATTTTTCTTTTTTTTTTTCACTTGCGGGGAGGTAGAACGTAGAGAAAATATTTTTTGTTGTTGTTTATAAAGCTGGAAGGGTCCTTAGGTATCATCTATTACTAGGGTTGACATTTTCTGTCCAGTGCACCAAATCCAGCCTGCAATCCATTTTTGTATGGAACCAAAAGAAAAGAATAATTTTAAAAATTATGCTGACCACTGGTCTAATCTAATGCATCTCTTCCCCACAATTTATAGGTAAGGGAAATAAGGTCTAAAGAACTAAGGAGGGGCAGCTAGATGGCGCAGTGGATAGAGCACCGGCCCTGGATTCAGAAGTACCTGAGTTCAAATCCGGCCTCAGACACTTAACACTTACTAGCTGTGTGACCCTGGGCAAGTCACCTAACCCCAATTGCCCCTCAAAAAACAAAAACAAAAACAAAAAAGAACTAAGGAAACTTTCCTGGACCTTGGATCTTGTGGCTGAATTCAGGTCTTCAAAACACTAACCAAAAGCTCTTTATACAGAAATTGTTGCCATATGGGTTTAGGATACCCTCTTTTCCCCTCTCTTTATCTCCAAATACTACACATACTTAAAGCACTTTCTCAAATCCTATTTCTATGGGAAGCCTTTCTGGATTGCTTTATCCCACATGAATATTATCCTGTAGGCTACTAAAGTAAGGATAATGTATATATCAAATCTAAATTCTCAATTAGATGCTATTATGAATTTCTCTTACAGTCTTTAGTCCCTCAAGGTCAGAGGATATGATTTATAGTTCTCTTCTCCGCCCCCGCCCCTTACCTTGCTGGATACATAGTAGATGCTCAATAAATATTCACTCCCTGATTGATTGGGTAAATCCATAATAAAGGGATAAACAATTTTTTTTAAAAATTTAGTTCAAGTTTCCAGGTTCAAATAAACCACATCCCAGGGAACTGGAAAGAAAACAAAATTTGCAGATGTTATCACATTAAAATGATTATCAATAATTTTTGAGCAAGTATTGCACATGAAGTTTTTCAGAAGACTAGAAACAAATGTTTCTTTAAAAACTTGCTTCTTTATCAGTTACTATCATCTTGATTTTGCTGTTTCAATTTATGCTGAGCAGAAATGAAGTTTGGTACGGATACTTTTGATAATAGCTCTGGGTTCCTTCCTCTAGGACTTAGGGAAAACCATCCAAAAACCAAAGTGATAAATCAAAAACCTTGAAACATAGGACAACAATTGTATTATCAATAGAACTGAAATTATACATTCATAATAAGTGGAGATATCATCACTCCTTAACCCCTTTTCATTAATGTGACTAATGGGACAGGAACCTAGTAGACTACAAGTAAGAGAAAGACAGAGTGAACAAAATTCGGTTATTGAGAGAGCAACTGCCTCAGATGAAAGAAGTAGCAAACATATAAAAGATGAGGAATTCAAGGGTAATAGAGAAAGAAAGAGGGACTAAGGCATTGGGAGAATCTCTCTTATTGTCTGGGCCTATACTTGGGTCCACTCCTTTGTTCCACTAGTAATGAACAAAGCCATGAATTAATTGTGTTTGGGGTCCTATATGTTCTAGCTGAAGAGCTAGCTATTCTGAGAAATATCTGGAAAGCAAGATCCAAGATCCCAGCCAGCAATAGAGCGATGAATGAAGAAGTGACTAGAGAATAAATCAGTACTCTGGGTTCCCAGTTTCCCTACTAATTGGACAATGACCATCTGGTGGGTTATAAGTAGCAAAGCATCTGGAAAAATTAGCAAGTTATGTCTGAAATTAGCTGATGGGGGACGTATGAATCTAAGTACATGAACTATGTTCCTAGAACTCTTGGGTTGGAGTCACATCTGTATATTGAGTATACTATTCGTCTGTCTAGAATATTGTTCTTGTTCAGTCATTTCAGTCCTGTCCAACTCTTCATGACCAAATTTAGGGCTTTCTTGGCAAAGATACAGGAGTGGTTTGCCCTTTATTTCCTTCTCCATCATTTTACAGATGAGGAAACTGAGGCAAATGGGGTTAAGTGACTTGCTGAGGGTTATATACCTAGTAAGTGTCCAAGATTAAATCTGAACACAGGAATATTAGTCTTCAGACCTGGCACTCTATCTACCTAGCTCTCTGTTTGTATATACATATCAATCATATACTTTTTTGTTAAGGCAGCTAGATGGATGGATAGAATGACAGGTTGGAATCAGCAAGACCTGAGTTCAAATTCTGCCTCAGATTTAGAAAAGGAGTGACCAGAACATTTCCCATCTCAGTACAAAAGACTTTTCCATGTCTTTGTAGCAGGTACTCCTCCTCTTTCTAGCTTCTTTTAATGTGTTTTATATTGTGAGCTCCTTGCGGGCAAGAACTTTGTTAAGATTAATCTTTATATCCCCGGTGCTTAGCATAGTACCTGATACATAGTAGGTGCTTAGCAAATGTTTGATTCCTCTGAGTCTAGCTGTATGACCTTGGGTCAATCAATTAATCATTTTCAGCTTCAGTTCTTTATCTATAAAATGGGTATAATAATAGCACCTACTTTACAGTTATTGTGAGACTCAAATGATGTAATATATGTTATGCACTTTATAAATCTTAGAGTGCTATAAAATGCTATTTGTTGTTACTAGATTACCCTAATGAAAGACCACAGGAAAGGGTGGAATCTCCCAGTGGTTGGAGGCAGAGACTAGAGATGACTTGGAAAAATCCACAGATTTAACCCTAAGACTAATTATTCAAATACTTTCACCCAGAAAGGATATTGACATCCTGTTCTCTGAGTAGCAAAGAACCCCTAAATGCCCTCTGGCATGTGTGTAACACTTGGTCAGGGAAGTGCAAGACCCCAGTCCTTATTGTTTAACAAGATTTGCTAAATGGCCAGCAGTGCCCCCTGGTGGTTAAAAGTGCTTTGGAAAATAAATGTGGCTAGAAGTACCATTTCAGTCATTTTCTCTTTTCACTTTAATATTAGAAATCAGGTTTAAAAAAAAAAAAACCCAAATACTAGAAACTTGGGACAGCTAGGTGGCATAGTGGATAAAGCACCGGGCCTGAATTCAGGAGAAACTGAGTTCAAATCCAGCCTCAGACACTTGATACTTATTAGCTGTGTGACCCTGAGCAAGTTACTTAACCCTCATTGCCCCACAAAAAACAACAACAAAACTAGGAACTCCATGAAATGATCACTTTTATGAACCATGAAATCAACTGTCAGATCCTTTTGGGAATACATGGAATTTTCTAACTCCACAAAGGAAGTTCACAACTTTATGGCTTGATAACCTGCTCTCTAACAATTTCCTATGCTTCTGCTATAGCTAGGACTCTAGTCTGAAATGAGATCAGACTTTCGAGTTGCAACTAAGTGAATATCATTTAGTATTTTCTTCCCTCCTTCAGTGGAATTCATCAAGTAATTGCACTCTAATAGCACTGTGTGACAAGGAGGATGAATGAAGCATGGTGAAGCTAATAAAAATTTAAAGTGGGCTCCATTCTCCTTTGGCCTAGAAAGAGCAATATCCATTTCAGACAAGTGATTTTCCCAGCAGAAAGGGACACAATTCCTGAAATAACTGGAACAAAAAGGGGAAAATATGTTAAAACCCTGATTCCTTAAGGCTCAGTCTTAGATTTGTGGAATTTACTTCAGATTATCTTGGGTACCTATGGGCTAAATTTTAGAATTGGCTGGCCACATTTTAGTATGACTATACGCTCTCTGGCTTAAGTAGTATGCTTTTAGTTGGAAGAGGTAGTTGTTTTTTTTTTCCTCTTGGAGATAGTAGGAATCTCTTGAATCAAGTTTCCCTAGTAAGCCATTTATTTTCAAACTTAGGGTTTTGCTTATCTATTTGAGCCAATGGGAGGAATTTTCCTTTAGACTTCTAACAGTAACTATAGATATTACTTTATCTAAAACCATTTAGCTTTCCCATGTAGTTTTAAACCTGTTACATTTCCTCACAAATTATTCATCTTCATCCAAGCCCAGGCTTAGGGATTTAGAGCTTCCTAACTTTACATCTTCCTAAATTCAAGGTCAGTGTTCTATCCACTCTGTTACCAACTGAGTCAAGCATTCATTCCCAAGGTATGGGGCTCAGTGTTATATGTTAGGTGCATGAAGAACTAGACACAGTTCCCCCTGCCTATTATGATCTGTTTTGAGGGATAATATTTAGACACAAATGATCAAAATACAGTATGTAATAAAGTGCTAAGAGTAGTCTAGCAATTAGTATTATAGGAGTCTGAAGGAAGGAAGGATCAATTCTGGGAGGGATGATAAGGGAAGGTTGAATCAAAGAACCCTTGAATTTTCTAGCTTGAAGGGATTTTGGAGATAATCTTGCTCAATTCCCTTATTTTATAGATAAGGACATTGAGAGATTGAGATTTGCCCAAAGAAAGATATTGTTGGTTGTTGAGGTTGAACTAATTATTAAGGCATCTTTATATTATAAATTCTTTGATCCTTTGAGAAACAGTGAAAAATAAAATATTTGATTAAATTGCAAGGATGTTAGTTTGGAGGGTACAGAAAGTTCATACAGGCAAACAGGAGAAGATAAGCATGGAAAACTATTGACCAAAGCGAAGAGGTTCTTGAATTCTAGGTTAATGAGTATCAAAGATTCCACAACAAATACATATTGAGTACCTGTCCTGAAGAAAGTACTGTGCCTTATGTATAGTGTCATTGTTCATTTGTGGGAAGTATAAACATGATCAAGATGGTATCTTAAGAACATTCATCATACAATATTGTGCTGTTTAGATTGGAAGAAAAAATATGGGAGGAAAAGAGATCCATAATGCAAATGCAAATGTAATAATATATGTGTGAAGAAATAAGAGCCTGAGCTAGGATGATGAGAGAGAAAAGAAAGATTTATGGTAGAGGGGAAATTGCCAGGATTTGATATCTAACTGTGAAAAATAATTATTAATAACTGAAATCTTGGGAGATTTCAAGCTCCCTCCTTCTTCTGATAAGATTTGGACTTTCTTGCACTGGACCACAACCAGCTAGAAGCTATTGTGCTCAGTTCAGCTTGGGTAGGGTCTACATTCTTTGAATTGGTAGCCTTATATAGACATACTTTCCCAATCCAAGTGACCCTCAGTTCTTCATTTTAAATTAGGCCACCTCCAATCACATCAACCAATTAGATTTGATTGCTATTGATGCAACCTATATTTAGAAGGGTATATAAACTGTGAGTCTACTGCCATTTTTATTTTTGGTCTGAGAGAGTTGTCTAATGACCATCCTTTTATTAACAACCTGTTGGCCTGATTAATAAAATGATTAAATTACCCAGATACCATGTCTCTCATATTTTTAATGGTCAATTCACAAAATGTTGGAATAAAGGGTAAAGGATTAATTAAAGATTTTTTAAAGGTTCTGAGCTTAGATGAGAATGCTAGTACCATTCCTAGAAAAATAGAAACCAAGAGAATTTACTTAAATGGGAGAGAAATGATGAGTGTATTTTTAGCTATATTGAATTTGGGGGTTAGAGTTGGAAATAGTCTTCAAGTATGTGGAAGGGTAGGCATAGAGTTTCCTTTTAGAGTTAAATTTAGGGCAGTAGTCCCAACCACTTTTATACAGCATTCTTAGCATAGATCTGGCACTCAAAATGTGTCTTATCGAATTTAATTATTTCATTGTATATTTTATGACTCTCCCTCTCTTTCTGCCTTCTATCACTTCACTTTGATATTAGCATTATTAATATAGTTTATATAGTTTAGCTCCCAATTTAGGTATTATACAGAATTTTCTTTTTCTTTGAGTAGGAACCTAATCTCAGAGGTTATCTAGGTTCAATGCCTACTGAAATCATGAATCTTTTCTATAACATCTCCAAATGTTCAGCCAGGATCACTTTGACACCTTTGGTTACAGACAACTCACTATGCACTAAGGAAGCCCATCACATTTTGTTGATGTCAGTTTTTTTCATTCATGTCCAACTCTTCATGACCCCATTTGGGGTTTTCTTGGCAAAGACATTGGAGTGATTGACATTTGCTTCTCCAACTCATTTTATAGATGAGGAATTGAGGCAAAAGGATTAAATGACTTGCCCAGGGTCACAGAGCTAGTATGTGTCTGAGACCAGATTCTAACTCAAGAAGATGAGTCTTCCTGACTGCAAGCCTGGCACTCTATCTACTGTGCCACCTAGCTGCAGGATGCTTTACATGTTAGGAATTTTTCTTTTTACATAGGTGTGAAATCTTTCTTTTTATCTTCTATCCTTTGGTCTTATTCTTGTCCTTTGTGCTAAACAAACCAAATCTTATCCCTCTTATCTGTGATGACCTTTCAAATATTTGCTTTAGACAATATTTCTAGACAGGGGTCCCATATCTAAATGGCACAAGCAACCAAAAAGTAGATATAGTTAAATATCAATTTTTCCAAAATAAATTATTGAGCAAAATATATCAAACTTTGGCCCGCTCTCCTGATATGCTTTCATCCATACATTCCATGCATGTT
The DNA here is from genome assembly GCF_019393635.1 of Dromiciops gliroides. Lineage (NCBI taxonomy): Eukaryota > Metazoa > Chordata > Mammalia > Microbiotheria > Microbiotheriidae > Dromiciops > Dromiciops gliroides. Next base: position 128,834,599 of record NC_057861.1, on the reverse strand, counting down.
CATTGTATGTGTGCATGCATGTGTACATTTATGTGCAAGGCACTATTAAGTTCTGTGGGGATAAGAAGAGGTATAAGACAGATTTGCTCTCAAGAAATCATGTAATAGAAAAGACCAGCAAGCTTGCAGATATTTTCCTCATTGACTTCTCTCTCAGTCTCACTTATTTTTTTGTGAGGCAATTGGGGTTAAGTGATTTGCCCAGGGTCACACAGCTAGTCAGTGTCAAGTGTCTGAGACTGGATTTGAACTCAGGTACTTCTGACTCCTGGGCAAGTGCTCTATCCACTGTGCTACCTAGCTGCCCCTCTATCTCACTTTTAACTTCATAATAGATTTAGAATTTGAAGAGATTTTAGAGGTCATTGAGTCCAGTCTCCTCATTTAACAGATGATGGAACTGAAACAGAATAAATAAGGGATTTGCCTAAAGTAACGAAAGTAGCAAGTGGCAGGACCAGAATTTAAAGTCAGGTCCTCATTTCAAGTCTAGAATTCTACCCACTATATTCTATGCATTCTTTTGGATGTTAGTAAACAAATATTTCCTAAGCAAGGCATTGTTATGAGATATGTTTGCTGTGTAGGAAATCACAACAGACATTCCAAATCAAATACTTGGATAATCATTGATCACATGAATTATATAATATCTTTGGTCCATTTGAATGAACTATAGAGAATTTTATAGAAGCATGAGAAAATAATTAATTATTAATAATCAATTTCTTGGGGGACTCAGAGATCAGTCAGTCCCCTCCCTGCCCCTCCAACTCCAGAAAGTCAGATCTCATTTGGGTCAAACCCAAGGGAGCAAAAGGAATGGAGAAAGATTCTTTTGTCTAGATTGCTGAAGGACTGATAGGATTAAGCCACACCTAGATAGTGGACTTTGCCTTGAACAACTTGAGTGAGAGGTTTTTGCATTTCTTTCCCTGATGTCATCCCTGGAGTTTGTTATATTATAGACTACCTTCAAGTCATGTCAACCAATGGATTTGAATAATGCTAACTAATTAGATTTGTTTGATATATAATGACCCAATTAGATCTAATTGTTCTATCAAAAAACCCTTGGAAGATGCCATGTGAGGGCTTTTGGGTCACTTTTCTGGGTATTTTGGGGCTTTTCTCCTGCTAGTGCTAACTGGCATGTTAAAGTTCTCCCTCTGCTTTCTCTGTCTTTACCATGTGGTCTGGAACCATGAGAAATTAGGGAGACACATGGTTAATCCTTTACTGGTATAATTTTGATAAATTAATAATATGCTTACTCCAAATTGGTGTCTATAGTAATAATTTTCAATGTCACAAAAGAAACCTACTCTGGACAAGGTTAATTGCCAATATGGTACATAGGCCAAGAAAGTACTATATCCTTTAGCTAACTTCCTTGGTTTCCAGCATTCAAAAGTCTGATAGAGTAGGTTTCTTGAAGAATTGTACTTGCAGGCCTGCCAGCTGACTAAATCTGCCTCCAGAGGCTAATTAGAAGGAATTAGAGATAGTCTAAAATCATTATTATTTCATTTGGAAAGAATTATTAAAATTTGTTTTGTGCCCAATAAGGAATGTGTTTCATGCATTTTTCATGATTGGTACTTGAGAGAGAACAGTCAATGAGTCAGTGAGCATTTATTAGGCACCTATTATGTGTCAAGAACTTTGCCAAGCACTGGAAATACAAATACAAAAAAAAAGTTCCTCCTCTCAAAGAGCTCACATTCAAATGGAAGAAGCAACAAACAAGCAAATAAAAACACACATCCATACAAACTATATATGTAGAGAGAGATAAATAGAAAAAAAATAATTCACAGAGGAAAAACACTAGAAATAAGAGGGGTTGGGAAAAAGTTTGCTCTAGAAAATGAAATTTTATTTGGGACTTGAAGAAGGACAAGAAATCCAATAGGTAGAAATAAAAAGGGGTACATTTCAGGCATAGATAGCATTTCACACTGGAAAATATTGATTGCCATCCAGAATTTGCTTCTATGGAAGAATGTGGCAAAAATCAAAAGGAGGCAATATTCTCTGAAAAATTATTTTGGATTTGGATATGTGAAAATGAATGTGCTAACTACCTTGATTTCCCTGGAATTCCCCAATTATCCAGGAAACCAAGACAGGGGGGAACGGGACTAACTTGACCAATTAGGATACAGAATGTGTTGACAAACCAACAATCCTTTTCAGTGACCAAGAGTAAACCCAACTAGCTGGAAGTGGAGAATTCATGACCCTGAAACTAGCTTAACTCAAACTGGCCTTGAGCAGACTCTGAGCTATTGGCTAACCTTGGACTCTTGGAGATATCCAGTTTATCTTGTTGTTTGTACTGGAGTCTTGGACTCTCTGAGTCATTGTGTTTATCCTGTTTCAATGTGCTAAGAAGTCAGTGCCCCTGTTCCTGAAACTTCAGCCCTCATTCCTGGAACTTTCCATCTGTAACACACCCTGTACCCCTGTCCCTGTCCTGGATCTGCCCATTTCCTGTATCCCTTTGTCTGAAAATTATGAAAACTACTCCCTGTTTTCTCCTAGTTAAGTTGTTTCAGCATTAGGCTGTCTGCTTCATATGATCATATTTGTACTTGCTAAATAAAGATCACTCTTGACTTTTATAGGCATGGTCTCCTGGTTTTCTTCCCTTGGGAAAAGTGGGATCCAGGTCCTGTAGGGTTTGTGCCTCAGTTTACAGATAAGATTGCATTCCATTTAGACATGGCCCTGAATACTAGATAGTAGTCAGGTGACCTAGTTGGAATCTCTCATTCACAGAAATATTTTAACTTCCATTTATTTCATTCTAAGGTCAATTCTATCACATATGTTTAATGAAATGGAAGTTGCAAAGGCCCTAAATCTTTAGAGACATTTTTATCTTTGAATAGGAGAAAACAAAGGGCTAAGACTTAAATGAATTTAAGTCTCAAGTTTTACAGGCTCTGAAGGAAAAAAAAGTGCTTTTAAAATGGATTTATTTCAATTATTGCTATTATCTTTATATCATAAAGTAATTGGAGTGATAGTATAAATTGTGCCCTGGACAATATCCCCTGGCCATATATTTGCTGTACTGGAAGAACTGCTGCATTGAAGATAAGCAAACATCAATCTATTTTAAAACTGGCAAAGAAATAGAAATGTTTATACTACAATTCAGTAAGCTTGATTTCACTTTTTTGTAAAATTCTAGAACATGAGATTAAAGGGATGGAAGTAAGCACTTAAAAAAGGGAACTAGTGATAAATAGACACCTACATGAATTCATCACAAATAAGATCTTTCCTTCCTTCCTTCCTTCCTTCCTTCCTTCCTTCCTTCCTCCCTTCCTTCCTTCCTTCCTTCCTCCCTTCCTCCCTTCCTCCCTTCCTCCCTTCCTCCCTTCCTCCCTTCCTCCCTTCCTCCCTTCCTCCCTTCCTCCCTTCCTCCCTTCCTCCCTTCCTCCCTTCCTCCCTTCCTCCCTTCCTCCCTTCCTCCCTTCCTCCCTTCCTCCCTTCCTCCCTTCCTTCCTTCCTTCCTTCCTTCCTTCCTTCCTTCCTTCCTTCCTTTCACATATCATTACCATCATATTCTTAGATTTAATTGAAAAACATGGCTGTCCCTCACTGTATTCTGGGGGAGATGTGGGCTGGATATAGTATAATTTAATTTAATTTAATTTAAACTACTTGAATCACTGGAACCAAAGAACGGCCATTAACTCATTGCTATAAAACTAAAGGAGTATTTTTCTTAGAGCTCAATCTTTGGCCTTTTTTGAGATCAGCAAAGATTTCCGTAATCTTCCAGCATTCCACAGTTAGTGTAACTTTTAGTCATCTCCTTCCATAATTAGGATCAGATTTCCTGCCTGTCAAGGGAAGAGAATCAATATTGTTGCATCCCACACCAGTTTCTTTCATTTAGAGTAAGAGAAAGAAATGCCATTCTATGACACCAAGTCTGCTGTTTGGTCTTGTGGTAAAAAAATATGAAAGTTTCTTAACAGTCAGTTAGGATAACTGAAAAATGCCAGTTTTTTTTAAGGACCACCCTTTCGGGGAGGAGACCAACGGCATGAGCTACGCAAGCCAGTCCGCCTGCTTCGCACATCAGACTGCCTGCTAGCACTCTACTTCCAGGGTGTGAGCTTAAAAGGCAAGGAGAGAACGGAAGTGGAGTTTTTTCTTGCTCTGCTGGTCTCCTGACTGCGCTGCACAGGCTGATGCTGATGAGAGTTCGAGTGGGCCCGGCTTGCGGTTAGCAGCAGCACGCGCTTGACACGGTCTCTCTCTCCCCAAAGGTGGCCTTCGGCTTTTGGTGAGTTTTATATGGAATATAGACTAAGCTTAGACTTAAGACGATTTGTATTGTGTTTCTACTTTCCTATGCTAATCAACATCACCTTGTGACTACCATACAATAAAAGCTCTAACTAGAAAACCAGAAGCTTCTTCCATTTACTAGTCTGGGAGATAAATTAAGGGAAAGGTTAAAGAGGGGAGATTTATGATCTAATATCCAATTTTAAATCTCACAGTCTTCTGCTTACTTTGGGGAAGAGGAGAAACACTATATGGTTAAGTGGAGAATAATATTTTCCTAATAACTATATGAGATGGCTGTAACTCCATTATTCCATGGGTGAAGACTGTTGGTAGATAGTTATTCCTTACTTTAATAGAACTTATATGGTCAACTGATGTGGAAGGTTTGAAGCTAGGCTTGAGACTTTGTCCAAAGCTTGGAATCATCCTCTCCAGGCTGGTTGGTTCCAGTCCAGTCCAGGCAGGTTGAGCATGGTTGACCTCACAGGTCAGAGTGGCTCAGAGCGAGGACTATTGCTTAGTTCCAGTTCTGTTCCTGGCTATGGGTCCAGGGAGAGTCTTTACCTGTCAGTGAGGGGAAAGACCTACAATGGTGTCTCAAGTATTTCTTTATGAGCCCCTGTGACAAGTTCCTTGCCAAGGGTTGAAAGCTATTCAAGCTAATGCTTCAGGTTGCCAAGATCCTCTTTGTCACCATGCAGTTCATCCTGTTTGGGTTCAGTAACCAGATTATGGTGTTCTGATAGGATAATATGGTGGCTTTCAAGTACCTCTTCCTCAAGTATTTACACAGAAGAGATTGATGATAGATATGCTGTCTATACTCAGGATGACCTCAACCTGTCCATCATCTTTGCTAGGGAGCAGTACCTGTGAATCCTTCAGTGGTTCCTGGGAAGATATGCCTATGTACTTGGTGGGGTTGCCCTGAAGCAAACAGCTTGGCCCTAGCATTGTACCAACAGTATTATTGTTATGGGCACATCAATCCTTGAAACGATATCTTCAACATTGATCCAAAGGTCATCACCAATTGCATCATGGTCGACCCTGCAGAGCAATACCTTCTGCCTTCAGAAAAGGAGTTCCTTCTATTCCCATTACAGGTAGCTACAAGAACTTCACGCTTAAGTTTCACAAGCTGATCAATTTCATCATCCATTTCCAGCTCAAGACCATAAACCTGCAGATCATTATCAACAATGAAATCCTAGACTGTTATACCTTCACCATCCAGATTACATTTAACAACAAAGCCCACAGTGGGTGAGTTCCTATCAGTTTAGAGACCAGTTGCCCACATTTAAAAGTGTAAAAATCCCAATGTCTTTAGACATGGAGACAACTGGTTTCTTCTCTTCTTTGGTAATTCTGACTTTCTCCCTATCCTTCCTTCTCTGTGCCCATTCCCTGCTGCATGGTTTCCTGCTGTAAACTCAATTTGACCATTTCCTGTGTTGCCACCAGGGTCTTGCCTTGAACCTGTGGGAGTGACTAGAGTTTGGAAAAGTCTGGCATATCCTTCTTGTGCCTAGTGACATACCATATCTGGCACCATAATGAACAATGGAATTGAGGCCAAAACCTTGACCAGCTATGCCATTTGCAGCATACTTCTGGGTACCTCCACTCTGCTTATCTGGGTTGATATAATGAAATATCTTACCTCCTTTCAGAATTATAATATCTTCATTGCCATACTCTGAGTTGCCTTGTCCAGTGTCATGCATTTCTACTATTATGTGGATGTCATCTACCTGGGGTACTGTTTCCATGGCCGGCTAGCACTGGGACCATGCCATATAAAGTTTCATTTCCTCTCTATGGTGACTGAGTGCCTGTTCTCACTCTTCAATAGGGATGACATGTTTATAAATTGTATAGCCATGCAAGCATATAGTGGCCTGGTTTGGCTTTTCTTCCAGCTCTATTTTACTTCATCAGCCTCTTCATTTACATGGTTCTCAACCTTTTCATTGCTCTTTTCAATGACTCCTTTGAGACTATCAGGTAGTACCAGTCTGAAGGTGAGGCCCAGGGTATTTAGGTGCAGGCCTACATCAAAAGTTTCAGGATGGCCCTACTTCTGGCAAGATCCAGCATGGCGGTGACTCTGCCTGCAGCCTCCTATGCTGCTCTGGCTCCAGGAATTGACTTATTGACTTCGTAGAGCTGTTGGGACTCTGCTTGTCCTCCCCTGTACTTCTGGAGGCCCAGCCCCTCCTACCTGGGAGTTTTTCTAAGCTGTCCATTATAATGCACTGAAATTTACAAAAGGGAGGACAAAGGTCTAAAATGAAAGACTAGGGGAAAATTTGGGGAAACAGAGGCAGCTAAGGAACATAAAATCTTGGAGAGTGTTGGAACCTTGAATGATATGGTCTTTAAGCCATTGCAGGAGAAAAGGAGTTAGTAATGGTCCTTTAGAGAAGTTGTCCTTGGAATTGGCACATTCTCTTCTTTTGAGCTCTCAATTACTCCTTCTAGTCAGTACAGATTGCCTGAGCTGCAATCACCTTCAGACTGAGAGAAATTATTATTAATAACTAATTATTTGGGGAGATCCAGAGTCCCTCCCACCTTTTTTAAAGAGTTCATTATCACTGCTCTTCCAAAAAAAACCCCATATATAAGCACTGAATCTGTATCCATGATTGTTTTTGGTGGAAGACAGATAGCAAAATAACTATCCTTTTATTAATAATGTGCTAGCCTTATTAACAAAATTTTTAAATTACTCAGTATCTCTATCTCTCAAACCTTTTTGATCACCACAAAACCAAAGCAAGCTCACTCAAGGCAGTCAATAGTCATGGATTTTTTATATAGAAGGAACAGTTATGTCTGGTTGGTTTTCCATTTCTTCTTTCATAAGCTGTCTTCTGTAAGAAATTAATTGTGATTTGGAGTTTCTATCACCCCATCTTTGCTTCATTATGATCAGACTGAAAAGATGTAATCTTGAAAAAGCCTAAGAGGAGGTGGGTATTTACTTGAAGGGATTATAGAAAAGAACAACTGTATAATTCCCCTATGTCCACAAGGGACTGGCCAAATTATAATGGGGACAGCCCAGGGGGTAATTTGAATGAATTGGAGACTCGGCATGGCTAAGAACCTCCCCTTCCTGTGGGAGAGGAAAAAATGTGGGGGGGAGGAGAGGAGCTGTGAGGGAGAGCTTCTAAGGGAACTGGAGAGGGATTGCACAGCTGATTCTCATTGAAAAACTACAGACTCCAGGTGATGAGTGGAAGTGAGGCCAGGTCTTTGAGCTAGCTGAGCAGCAAGCAAGTTTGGGGTTTGAGTCAGTCTTTGCTAGAGCGAGGGAGCTTATTTGTTTTCTCTTTCTTGTTGGCCCTGGCTTTATTAACTTCACCTGTGTTATAAATTTTGTTCCCTTTAATAAAACCTGGTTTGTTTGTAGAAACAAGGCTGTTAATCTCCTTTCTTATTGGTCTGGGAAAAATAACTAAAAAAGGCAGTTTGTAAGGGAGGAAACTTTGGACCTAGAGGTCTCTCATTTTCTGAGCCCCAATATTACAGCGAGCTGCCCAATTAAAATTTGGCCCTTACACTTCTATTCCTAGAATGAACTACTTTCTCATCTCTTTTAGATTTTCTAGTTTCCTTCAAAGGTTGGCTTAAAATACCACCTCCTACATTAGGTCTTTCTAGAACCCCCAAGATATTTACTGCTTGTCTCTCAAATTTCCACTTATTGGAAGGTTGCTGGTTCTTAAGTGCATCCACCCTATCAATAACAATTATTAGTACCTGCCTGGTCCTCTAATTTAGTTTGTCAACTCAAGAAGAAATGTTTAATTAGAAATAAGGGACCAAATAGAAAAATGGATTGAAAAAAGAACAATAATAATACTAAGTAACTTTAGTGATAATAAATTTCACCCCACACAACAAGTTTTATTATTTTCAAGTATTAAGACACATAGACTTACATTCATTTTATGTGACTGGTTAGCTCTTTCCTTCCTTATATTGACATTAGTAAGTCTTCATTTGGCTAATATTAGTAAGCAATCCATTGTTTGTACCTATCCCATATTTGATAAGTCTATCCAAAGCATCCAACTTAATAGTAGTAACAGAAAGAGTAATTAAATGAAGGGGGATGAAAACATAAAACAAAAAAATGACATTTGATACTGATAGTACAATTCAAGGCTCATATAGTTTTTTTTTAATATGCATAATTATACTTGATTGTCAGGTAAAACTACCTGGGAACTAAACATTCCCAAGCCATTAAATATGAAATTGCCAGACTAAGAAGAACATTGTCTTTTTATTTTTCTCAAGCCAGTTTAAACTTTATAAATCTAATATGATTTTCTTTTTCTGTTTACATTCTTATGCTTCTCCTGAGTCTTTTGAAAGTCAAATTTCTATTCAGCTCTGGTCTTTTCATCAAGAATGCCTTAAAGAGGGGCAGCTAGGTGGCACAGTGGATAAAGCACCAGCCCTAGATTCAGGAGGACCTGAGTTCAAATCTGGTCTCAGACACTTGACACTCACCAGCTGTGTGACCTTGTGCAAGTCATTAACCCTCATTGCCCTGCCAAAAAAAAAGAGAATAAATTCAAATTTAATCTAAAAAAGAATGCCTTAAAGTTGGGGCAGCTAGGTGGCACAGTGGATAGAGCACCAGCCCTGGAGTCAGGAGGACCTGAGTTCAAATGTGGCCTCAGACATTTGACAACTTACTAGCTGTGTGACCCTGGGCAAGTCACTTAACCCTAATTGCCTCACCAAAAAAAAAAATGCCTAAAAGTCCTCTCTTTCAGTGAATGCTCATTCCCCCCTCCCCCCACCAAAGAATTATGCTCAGTTTTGATGGGTCAGTGATTCTTGGCTGTAATCCAAATTCCTTTGCCCTCTGAAATATCATATTCCAAGCCCTCTGTTTCCTTAATGTAGTAGCTTGAGTTATCCCAACTATGGCTCCATGGTACTTGAATTGTTTCTTTCTGGCTGCTTACAACATTTTCTCCTTGACCAGGAAGCTCTGGAATTTGGCCATACCCTTCCTAGGAGTTTTTATTTTGGGATCACTTTCAGGAGGTGATTGATGGATTCTTTCAGTTTCTATTTTACCCTCTGGCTCTAGGATATCAGCACAATTTTTCCTTGATAATTCCTTGAAATATCATGTCTAGGCTCTTTTTCTGATTATGGCTTTCAGGTAATCTATTTTAATTTTTATCTCCTGGATCTATTTTACAGCTGAGCTGTTTTTCCAATGACATTTCACACTGTCTTCTATTTTTTCATTCCTTTGGTTTTGTTTTATTATTTCTTTATTTCACATAAAATCATTACCTTCCATTTTCTCAATTTTATATTTTAAGGGATTTTTTTTTTCCAGTGAGCTTTTGTACCTCCTTTTCCATTTGGAACATTCTACTTTTTCAGAAGTTTTTTTTTTCTGCAGTGAATTTTTATGCTTCTTATTGTGAGGGCCAAATTTAATATATGAAGAGTTAATTGGGTGGCTCGCTGAAATATTGGGGACCCAGAGATAATGAGGGACCTCTAGGTTTAAAGCTCCCTCCCCATCAAAGCTGACATTTTAGATATTTCTCCCAGGCCAATAAGAAAGGAGCCTTACAGCCTCTGTTCCACAGATGAATCAGGTTTTATTAAGGAAAATAAAGTAAACAGCAAAGGTGAAATTAATAAAATCAAAGACAAGGAAATAGGGGAGAAGAAATATGGATAATGCTCCTAGCTCTAACCTAAGTCTATTCAAAAGAGCAAAGTAACTCACCACCTGGAACTTGTAGTTTCAATGGAAAGCACAGCTTACAAACAGGCTTGAATGCCTTGACTGCTGCTGCTCCTGCTCGCACCATCAGAAAGAAAGAAGAGAGAGCTCCTCAAGAAGCACACTGAGCTTCCCTCAGTGAGCATCTAATCTTCTTCCCCCAGTGAGCATCCAATCTTCTTCCCCCAAAAGGGGAGGTCCTTCAAAAACTGTTTATGGAAAGAGGTTTCTCCTTCTGACCTCAGCAGCATATGTAACTTCAGGGAGGGCCAGGTGTGGCCCCTCCCAAATGAGTCAGCCAAATTCCAATAATTTTACTAATTATTACATTTGGCCAATTCTGCTTTTCAAGGCATTATTCTCCTCATTGTCTCTTTGTGCCTCTTTTACCATGTGGCCTGGTCTAATTTGTGTGTGTGTGTGTGTGTGTGTGTGTTAGTCTATTTTTTAATGTGCTGTTTTCTTCTGTATTTTTTTATGTTTCCTTATGTATCTTTCCTTTACCAAGCTGTTTAGTCTTTTTTCATGATTTTCTTACATCCCTCTTCCCAATTTTTCTTCTACTTCTCTTACTTGATTTTCAAAATCCTTTTTTGAGCTCTTCCATTGTGTGGACCAATTCATATTTTTTGGACACTTTGGATTTTGGAGCTTTGGCTTTGTTATCTTCTGAGGTATATGATAGTGATGGAATATTATTGTGCTATTTAGAAATGACAAACTGGATGATTTCAAGGACTGGAAAGACTTCTATGAACTGATGTATAGTGAAATGAGGAGTACCAGGAGAACATTGTACAATATTGTTTGATGAAGAACTGTGAATGACTTAAGTATTCTCAACAATATAATGATACAAGACAATCCTGAAGAACTGTTGAAAGAACTGATATTGAGTAAACACAGACTGAAACATGGAATTTTCCACTTTCTTTCATTTTTTCTTTTATTGATTTTTAATATAAAATGAATAATATAGTAATGTCTTATATAATCATACATGTATAACCCACATTTTATTGCTTGCCACCTCAGGGAGGGGGTACGGGAGGGATGGAAGAAGGGATAAAAATTGGAACTCAGAAGTATAAAATAAAAATGTTTATTACTAAAAAATATAGTAGAATTGCCCACATTAAAAAGAGGCACAAAAATTCACTGAAGAACTTAAAAAGTAGAATTGGGAAAGTGGAAGCTAATGACTCTATAAGACAATAAGAATCAGTCAAATGAAATCAAAAGAATGATAAAAAATAGAAGAAAATGTGAACTATCTCATTGGAAAAAAGATTGACCTGGAAAATAGATAAAAATGAGGTAATTAAAATTTTTTTGCATTACCTGAAAGCCATTATAATAAAAAGAGCCTAGACATCATTTTTTAAGAAATTATCAAGGAAAACTGCCTTGATATTCTAGCACTAGATGGTAAAATAAAAATTGAAAGAATCTTTTGATTACCTCCTGAAAGAGGTCCCAAAATGACAACTTTCAGGAATATTTTAGCTAAATTCCTAGGTCATGGACCAAATATTGCAAGCAGCCAGAAAGAATCAGTTCAAATGTCATGGAGCCACAGTCAGGACAACACAAGATTTAACAGTGTCTACCTTAAAGGATCAGAGGGCTTGGAATATGATACTCCAGAAAACAAAGGATCTAGGATTATACCCATGAAATATCTAGCAAATACAGCAAAATCAAGTATAATCCTTCAGGGTAAAATGAACATTCATTGAAACAGAGCATTCCTGGTGAAAAGACCAAAGCTAAATGGAAAATTTGTGTTCAAATACAAGACTAAAAAGAAACAGAAAAAAGCAAACAGAAAAGAGAAATCATAAGGAATTCATTATAGTTAAACTGTTTACATTTCTGCATGGGAATATGATACTTGTAACTCCTAAAAACTTTCTCATTAGGGCAGTTAAAAGGAGTGCATATAGACAAAAGGCATGGATGTGAACTGAATATAATGGGATGATATATAAAAAGTAAAATTAAAGAGTGAGAAAGAGGAATGTACTGGGAGAAAGGGAAGGGGAGATGTAATATATGGTAAATATTCTCATAAAATAGTTGTGAAAGAGCTTTTACAGTGAAGGGGAAGATGAAGGAGTTGGAGGGTGTAGTGCTTGAACCTTACTCTCCTTGGAGTAAGCTCAAAGAGGGAATAAACATACACATTCAGTTGGATACAGAAATCTATCTTATCCTACAAGAAAGTAGGAAGGGTTGAAGATAAGAAAAGGGGGAACCAATAGAAGAGAGGGTGGATTGGGGAAGGCCATAGTCAGAAGCAAAACTCTTTTGAAGATGGATAGGGTGAAAAGAGAGGGTAGGATAAACAGGGGAAAATTTTATAGCAACTTTCTCTGATAAACACCTAATTTCTCAAATATATAGAGAACTGATTAAAATTTATAAACATAAAAGTCATTCCCCAATTGATAAATTGTTAAAATATATGAACAGTTTTCAAACAAAGTAATTAAAGCTATCTATAGTGATATGAGAAAAATGTTCTATATCAGTATTGGTTAAAGAAATGCTAATTAGAACAACTATGAAGTACCACCCCCCATAACTATCAGATTGGCTAATATGACAGAAAAGAAAAATTCCAAATGTAGGGGATGTAGAAAAATTGAGGTGCTCATGCATTTTTGGTGGAGTTGTGAATTGATTCAACCATTCTGGAGAACAATTTGGAACTCTGTCCAAAAGGCTATAAAACCTTACATACCCTATGACCAATGTGAAATTTAAAATTTGGTATAAGAGCATTAAACTCCCCTTTAACCTTTCCCTTATATATCTCCCAGACCAATAAGAGAAAGAAGCCTCTGAGCTTTAATTAGAGATGGATTACTTAGCTTTTATTGTTTGGGAATTAATTAGCCAACAAACAAGGTGATGCTGATTAGTGAAATAGGAAAGTAGAAATACAAATAAATAGTCTTAGATCTAAGCTTAGTCTATATTCCTTATAAAACTCACCGAATCCCAAAGCCACCTCTGAGGCTGAGAACCGTGTCAAGCATGTGCTACTGAGGACCAGGGCCAATCACCAGAACACGCTGTCAAACCTGAGTCAGCGTGTGTGTGCAGAACGAGAGAGACTACTTCCGTTCTCTCCTCATTTTTAAGCTCGCACCCCAGAAGTGGAGTGCTTGGTCATGCTCGCCCGAGTATCAGCAGACACAGGGCTGTTCGTCATGGTCTCTTCCCTGAAAGAGCGGTCCTTCAAAAACTGGCGTCCTTCAGTTATTGTTTAGCCAACTCTTAAATGTTAGTTAAAAACTTTCATTTTTTACCACACCAAGCAATACCATTACTAGGTCTGTATCCCAAAGAGATTTAAAAAAAATGAAACAAAAAGAAATAGGATACATATGAACAAAAATATAGTATCTATTTTTTGTGGTGACAAAGTATTGGAAATTGAGGGGACTTCCATCAATTGGGGAATGACTAAGCAAATTGATATATATGATTATGTTGGAATACTCTTGTGCTATAAGAAATAAGAAGTAGGATGCTCTCAGAAAAAGCTGGAAAAATTTACATGAACTGCTGCAAAATGAAATGAGTAGAATCAGGAGAACATTGTATACAGCAATAGCAATATTGTATGATGATCAACTGTGAATGACTTAGCTATTCTAGTCATACAATGATCCAAGACAGTTTCAAAGGACTTATGATGGAAAATGATGTGTATCTCCAGAGAAAGAACTGATGGTGTCTGTATGCAGATCAAAGCATACTTTTAAAACTTTATTTCTTTATTTTGTGTTTCTGGTATATGTTTTTCTCCACAACATGACTAATATAGAGACATATTTTACAAAGCTGCACATGTGTAACATATCAAATTGCCCTCTCAATGAGAGGGAAGAGAAGGGAGGGAGAGAATTGGGAACTAAAAAAAAAATTAGAATGAATGTTAAAGTTGTTTTTACATGTAATTGGGAAACATAGTAAATAAAAAAGAAAAGGTAAAAAAAAATTAAAGTTAACTCTGTATTCTTAAAAGTTCTACCTATAGTGTACAAGCCTTATTATATTACACCATGATGAAAAGTGTACAACTCCTACCATATTTTCTTCATCTAGTAGTTTATTTATCCTTCCAAGGAAATGAACTTTTCATGACTTTTTTTTTTTTGCCAGGCAATGAGGGTTGTTAATTCAGGTCCTCCTGAATCCAGGGCCAGTGCTTTTATCTACTGTGCCACCTAGCTGCCCCTGGCATGACTTATTCTTAATGGCTTTTCATGATCACTTCTTTTGTTTCTAAATGCTCACAAGTGATCTCTTTAATTATAATGTGCTCTAGAATTGTCAGAATTTAAAGTCAAGTTCACTGTCTTAGAGTTTATAATTCTACTCTCTCATATTTTTTTTTAAATGGGACATTTATCCTTGTTCAGTACTGTAGCAGATGAGAACTTATTAGGCAGACATACTGCTTTTGGTCATGAACTTGGAGGGAATCAATGCTATGTAGAATGCTGTGTATGGTTTTACTCTCCCCAGAAGACTAAGACTACATAAGGAAGGATGTACTTGAGGTATTTGGAAAAATTAAAAAAAAAATTAGTTGTTATACCTTCAAAGTAAATATTATTTATAAAAGATAAAAAATTAATTAGGTACAGAATAATAATTTCCAAGAAACTTTCTTCACTTTTTGAAAGATGAATTTATTCATGAAAATAATGAATTTATCAGTTCTGCTTTTCTCAACTTCAATATCCAAATAATTGGAATTTCTTATTTCTGTTGTATCATGTTACAAAGTTTATGGTTTATTTCTGAAGCTCTTTAACTATCTTCTTTTTATTTAGGTGATTTATAGATTACAACAATCAAAATAATTATTGTGATTTTCCCTCTGGTGATCCTCACCAAATTACTCTTTAAAATTTAATTTAATTTTTTGGGGGCAGGGCAATGAGGGTTAAGTGACTTGCCCAGGGTCACACAGTTAGTAAGTGTCAAGTGTCCGAGGCCAGTTTTGAACTCAGGTCCTCCTGAATCCAGGGCTGGTGCTTTATCCACTGTGCTACCTAGCTGCCCCCCACCTAATTACTCTTGACCATTTTTCCTTTTGGATTTTTAATGAGATAGAAGACTTCATAGTATTCCTGATGAAAACACCAGAGTTGTGAAGCAATGTTGATGTTCAAACATAGGAATCAAGAGAAACAGAAAAAGGTAAGTATAAATGAACAATGATAAAGGACTAAACAAGAATAAGCTGCTCACATTCTAATATAGGCAGATGATGACTGTGTTCCCTGTGAAAACATGTCCTTTATTTATTTATTTTTTTTTAGTGAGGCAATTGGGGTTAAGTGACTTGCCCAGGGTCACATAGCTAGTAAGTGTTAAGTGTCTGAGGCCAGATTTGAACTCAGGTACTCCTGACTCCAGGGCCAGTGCTCTATCCATTGTGCTACCTAGCTGCCCCACATGTCTTTTATTAACATTAGGGGTCCTGATAGGAGTCTAATTAAAGTAGGCCTGAGAGTGGTTCTATTATATGGAAATAGAGGGGAAAAGGAATACACTAGGGTTGTGGGGTGGAGAGAAAGAAATATTAGGCATAATTATATCATATAGTCTGGGTGCATAAGTAGACATCTATGCAAACAAGGAGTGCCCAACATGAACCTTACTTTTGTCTGAACTTGTCAAAGGAGGAAAAATGCACACACATTATTGGGTACAGAAATATTCAGCAGGGAAATAGGAAGAGAATGGGAGAAGGGTAGATTTTAGGTAGGGTAGAATAAGGGAGAGATTAGTGCTAAGCAAAACTAACTCTAAGAATGTACAAAAATATTTTTAGAAGCTCTTTTCATAGTAGCAAATGTAATGATTGGAATGATGCCACCTGCTGGAGACTTACTATAATAAAGCTCCGCCATGAGGAGAAGGCCTTTGAGGGCAAACCATGTGGTCAAGGTCCTTAGCATCAGGAAGTGACATTTCCTTGTGAGTACTGTCTATCAAGGCTACCAGCCAATCAACTTGAGGAGCCTCCCATTTCTGGAAGGAGGATACAAAGTAGTAAGCGGGTGCTGGCGGAGGGGTTCTGTCTCTTTTTGTTCCTGACCTTGCCATGATGGGTCGGATGATAGGGTCTCTTAGAAATAGTTAGATTTCTACCTTTCTCTCTGATCCTAATGCTCTTTAGTAAATACTTAAACCCTTTAATACTCTAGCTAAACCTTATAATTTATTGGCGACCACTCATTACATTTTAGATAGTATAGCTAGACTTTTATCCCCTTGTACAAAGAATGGGAATTTTATGGGAAAAACTGGGAAATATATGAACAAATTATAGTATATAATAGTGAGAATATTATTGTGCTATAAGAAATTATGAAAATAATGGTTTTAGAGAAACCTGGGAAGACTTGTATGAACTGATGCAGGGTGAAGTGAGCCGATCTGCAATAATAGCAATATGGTAAAGACAAATTTGAATGAATTTGGAACTCTTAAGGGCATAATGACCAACCAGTTCAGAGAACTAATGGTGAAATATGCTACTTACCTCTTGATAATGACGTGAAGAACTCAGAGTGCATAATATGATATTTTTTTTGGATACGGTCAATGGGGAACTTTGTTTTGCTTGGATATACATGTTAATGACAATAGTTTTCTTTGTTTTGCACTATGTTGGCAGGGGTGGAGGGATGGATAGGTTGTCAGATGGGAGAGAAGGCAGATTTTTGCTGATTGAAATTAAAAAAAAAAGAAAAAAACAGTTAAGAAAATACAACCAAACATATCAGTTGCATTTGACATTTTTTTTTTACCCATAGTACCTTTCCTGTGCAGTGTTTGGAGGGAAGTATGATTTCTCAACTTTTCTCCAGGGCTATAGTCAATAATTACAATGACAGTGGTCAGATTAATTTTAGTGTTCTTTCAATTTATGTTGAAGTTATTTGCTTATTGTTTTCTTGGTTCTGTTTATTTCCCTTTGTATCACTTCACACAAATCTTTACATGCTTTTCCTACATTTTTAGAGTTCAGTGTTTATTACAAGACAGTCATTTTATTACATATGTGTGGTAATTTGTTTAGCCATTTTTCTATCTAGGCAGACCTTTCTTGTTATAATGCTTTAATGGCTTTGTCAGGATACTTGAAGATCAAGAAAGCTGAAGTCTCAACCAATAGCAAATTATTTCTGATTTATATGAGTTTTTTGATGGGTGGTAGGTATGTAGGAAAGAATTGTTGAGTTCTAGTGATAGATTTTATAATATCTCTATAATGGTGATAACTAAAAAGGAGGAAAATAATACTTAGGTCTGAACCAATTAATTTTGACTTGGATTCATCTTTTCGACCACCATTTTCTAGTGGTGCCTAAATAGATGAACATAGAAAAATGTGCAAGACTTCTTCAGTCTTATTCATTCCTTGGTAATCTTATTATGAATTAATGTCATAACATGGTAGACAAAGCTAATGGTCTCTTACTTGCCAAACACAATGACATTTTCTCAGCCTTCATTTTCCATAGCATCTCTGTAGCCTTTGACACTGTTGACCATGGTCTCCTCCTTTATACTCTTTTCACTCTAGGTTTTTGGGACACCAGTCTCTCCTGGTTTTCCTCCTACATATCTTACCATTCCTCCTGTCTCTCTTCTTTTTGAGATCTTCTGCCAGATTATGAATTATCACTGCAGGAATTCCTCATAAAACAAAGACTCTTATCTGTGTTTCTCATCTTCCTCTCTGACTAGGCTGGAGTCAGAAAGTGACAGAGAGAGACAGAGAGGGAGAGGAAGATAGAGAGAGGGATGAGGGGGAGAGGGAAGGAGATTCTCAAGAAAAAAATGTGCTTTTTTCCCCCCTTTACTCTTGCTCTTCAGGAAAAAATTAGTTTGACTTTTACACATTGGTAATACACATTGGTAAAAGAGACATAGAAATACTTACTGGCAAAGCCTTCCTTCTTATCCCTCACTAGAGATTTATGATGATTAAATCCCTGCTAGATGGTTGAGCTGTTTTAAAACTATGCTTCTAGGCTCCCTGCCATGTAGAAGCACATAATGTCATATACAGGGCTGACAATAAGCAAGTTTCTATTTTCAGTTTAGTTTACTAGATTTCTCCCAATACTGTGTTAAACACACAAAGAGACACACATACAATAAACATTAGTAATAAAACTTCTTAAAAATAATTTTGGGTGCACAAATGAAAGTTCTCTTTGCAGGTCAAATCTGACACTTATACAGGGTTAGCCAAAAGTCATGAAGTTTTAATAACTTTTTGAAAATTATTTGTTATTTTTTGCAATATATGTGATTTTATTATTTACATATAATATAAATTTATTTTTATATATACAATATATGATGCTATGGTATTGTAAATTAAAAACAAAAAATAAAGGAGTTATTAAATATTGAAACCCTTTTGTGACTTTTGGCCCATCCTGTATATCTATTAGACTAATCATTTTAGTTTATCACTGTAAAAAGTGAAAATGAGATTCTTACAGACACAAAGCAAATATGTATAGACAAACAGAAAAATAAACACACCTGTAAGATATAAGTAATGATATTTATTTATTAATGATAATGAGAGGCTTCAATTACCAGCCTTCTAAATATGACCTTTTTGTCAAATAAAGTACCTCCAGGGCAGCTAGGTGGTGCAGTAGATAGAGAACTGGCCCTGGATTCAGGAGGACCTGAGGTCAAATCCGACCTTAGACACTTGACACTTACTAGCTGTGTGACCCTGGGCAAGTCGCTTAACCCTCATTGCCCCACCAAAAAAAAAAAAAGTTAAAAGTAAAGTACCTCCTTGTTCAGGTGAAATGACTTAGAATCAAGAATCCCTCCTAAAAGAACATATGTCAGCCATGCCATTGGTCTGGTGCTCAGTTTATTAATTTAATTTAATCCAGGGCAATTTGGAGCAAAACCCAAACAAAGGATATTTCTTTCTCTCTCCTTTCCAAAGCCTGTTAAAGAGGCATGGCTATTCTCACTTTGGCCACTAGATATCTCCAGAGATGGTGCTATCTCCCACTTTCCAGGTTTATCAGATCATGGGATAAACAGTGGGAATCAATCTGCAATCAATATGGTTTATATTTTGTAGTGATATTTCATTTGACCCCTCAATACCTTAAGCAAGAAAAGCACCACAGCTTCAAAACTCCATGTCTACTTTGTGGTGGGAGTGTAAAACTTTCTCAACCTTTCAAGCACAAAGAACAAAATGGCTTGCACTCTACCTAACCCTGACATTTTTGGAAGTTTTCCTTGAAAGGTAAATGCCCAATTATGAAATACCCTTCAAGGGGACATCTCTCATTCCTATTTTGGATAGATCTTCTTTGAAGGATGAATTTCCTACAAATGATGATCCAGGAAACATACCTGGGTTTAGTATTGCTTATATGTTCATATCTATAAGCCGTAATCTTTTATGACCAAATAAGACATATAACACAAAACAAAATACTCAAAATTATTCTCAGCATGGCACTTACATTCTTGCCTGAAGATCTAACTATTGTGAGTATTCAGGGGAAGAGTCAATTTACCGCACAGATACCCTAACAGAAAACTTTACCTTTGTGGAAAGTTACACTTGGGCCCTAAGGTAGGGGAGTGCTTTCTGTTAAAGGGTCTGGGGAAAACTCTTTCTCCCTGATCCCACCACTATCACCAAGCTGTCATGAGTAAAATTCGACTAAGGTAGACTGAGGCATGTTTTCTCTGAGCAAGATAACATTTATTAACAAAGCACTATGCCAATAGAATGGGTCAATAGCTGTCTTGATTTATGCCAAAAGATCCTGATCAGAAGGACAGTTATTTTATATATAGGTTTTGGTGACTACAGAACAAAGAACAGAATAGGGTAGGTGATGGAATAATACAATTAGTTATAAGGCTGGTAGCATTGGGATGAAAACAGCATGATTAGTTAGCTGAGGTTTGGGGAACAATATGAGTGGTTGGAAGTTGGAAATAAAGGGCTAGCAACAACCCCCTCCTTCCCTCCTATGACTAAGAAATGTTCATTGTGTGAGTTGACCTGCAAGGTCAGAGATAGTAGACTGGATATCTTTGTAGGATAGTTACAAAACAAAATCAATGAATTATCAATAGAATCAATAAAAATGATTCAGAATCAATTTAATATTCTCAGTATTTTGGCATAAACCCTTACAATCAAATGTAGAAAAACAGAAATATTAAAAGCACCCTTTTTAGATCATAATGCAATAAAATATATTTAACAAAGGGTCATGGAAGCATAGATTAGAAACTAAATAGTTACCAAATAATCTAATTATAAAGAATGAGCAGGTCAAAAACAAATCCTAGAAATAATTAATAATTTAATTCAAGAGAATGACAATAAGACAACATTCCAAAATTTATGGGATGCACCAAAACCAGTCCTTAAGGGAAAATTTATATCTCTAAATGCATTGTTGTTGTTGTTGTTTGCCCTTCATTCTCAAAGAGTACCATGACATTGGGGAGGTGATGCTATGACTTTCAATGAATTGGATTTAAGTGAGGAAGGGTTGTGCAAAGTTACCAACCTCACTCTCTTCTCCAGAGCCATCTGGGACAGTGGCAAGATATTTATCAGGACAACTGGAGATGGGCCTGTATGCAGTGGGAGACCTTAGCCTTTTAAAGTAAAGGCCTGGGGGCAGCTGGTGGCAGAGTAGATAAAGAACCAGCCCTGGATTCAGGAGGTCCTGAGTTCAAATCTGGCCTCAAACACTTGACACTTAATAGTTCTGTGACCCTGGGCAAGTCACTTAACCCTCATTGCCCCACAAGGAAAAAACAAACAATAAAACAATATTGTTGTTTCTGTATACAATGTTATCTAGGTTTTCCTTATTTCACTCTTCATTATTTCATACAAGTTTCCCCCATGTTTTTCTAAAATGATTAAGCTTATCATTCCTTATACCATAGTAATATTCCATCACAATTATATACCACAACTTATCCAGCCATTCCACAATTCATAAGCAACTGACAGTTCTTGTCTATCACAAAGAGAGCTGCTGTAACTATTTTTTATAATATATAGTTTCTTTACCCTTTTCCCTAAATATTTTGGGAAACAGACCTAGTAATGGTATTGCTAGGTCAAAGGATGTCAGCAGCTTAATAAATCTTTGGCCATGATGCCAGATTGATTTCAAAAGTGATTGGATTAGTTTACAGTTCCACCAACAGTCAATTAGTGTTCCAATTTTTCCACATCCCCTTCAACATTTGCTATTTTTTCCTTCCGTTATTTTAGCCAATCTTGTAGGTGTACGATGATATCTCAGGTTCAGAAGTTCTTAAATTTATTTTGTGTTATAGACACCTTTGGAAGTTCGGTGAAGATTATGGAACCCTCATCAGGATAATATTTTCAAATGCATAAAATATGTAGGGTTACAAGAAGAAATGATTATGTTAAAATTGAGATATGAGGGGCAGCTAGGTGGCTCAGTGGATAGAGCACTGGCCCTGGAGTCAGGAGTACCTGAGTCCAAATCTGGCCTCAGACACTTAACACTTACTAGCTGTGTGACCCTGGGAAAGTCACTTAACCCCAATTGCCTCACTAAAAAAAATGAGATATGACTCCCGCTATAACAAGTTCATGGACCTGCTGAAATCTACTCTTGGACTTTAAGATCCAAATGGACCCCAAATTAAGATCCCTTGAGTTGGTCCATTCTGGTCCCAATTTATTGTAAATCTGAAATGTCTATCAAGTCACATTTATTTTTTAACTAATTTAGGAAGGGGCCCATTTGATTTTATATTATAATCCGGGTGATATTAAAATTTTGTCCACCAGTAATTTACTATGTAAATTGGTAGACTGTTTTTATTTTGTGTGTGTGTGTGTGTTTTTTTTTTTTTGGTGAGATAATTGATGAAACTCAAGGGTTCCTAAAATGAGCTGAGATGATGCCATCAGCACAATGTCATCTGTACATAACAGGATCAAAATAATTTTATGGTCTCTAGGTCTCCTACATTTGGACCCTCTGCTGAGAATCTTCCAGGAGACTTTGACATGCACTATGCTTTACCTGATGTAGCTAAAGTTATCTTTGTGGTTTCATTTATCAAGTGATATTCTATGACCACCTGTAGAGAGGAGACAACTGGTAAGAAGAGACTCTATAATGTATAAATAGTAATATGTTGAAGCTATATCTTTAAACCACCATACACATATTCATAATAGCCAAGAACTTTCAAATGAAAAGTTGCCAAGAACCTTATTATTGTCTGCTTTATAATAAATATTCATATTTGTTTTCAAACATCTATTTTTATCATATCCTTTTAAAAGCACAATTCATAATCTAACAGCATCCAAATTAAAACCTTGTCTATCAGTATTTTTGTTACAATTGTCTCTCAAATTTCACAATAGGAGAGAATTTAGAAATATAATAACATAAACAATATCATGTATATAGAACATGAAACAAAACTTCAGATGAAACAATAGCATTTCCAAAATCATTAATCTTATTAACTTTGGCATTTTAAAACTCATTTTAGAGTTATCAGGCATTCAATTAAAAAAAAATCATAACATAGTGCTTAGCACATGCCAGTTACTGTGTTAAGCACTTTACAATCATTATGTTATTTTTATCTCACAACAACCCAGGAAGGGGATGTCATTATTATTTTTCTCCTTATAGATCAAGAAACTGGGGCAAATAGAGATAAGATAACTTACTTGTGATTACACAGCTAATAAATTTCTGCAAGCAGAATATCATTAAAGTTTCCCTACATTTTCCAGCATTTTTTCCATACCTGTATTTAGGAATATAATCTGAGATGAAAGTGTTCAACAGGTTCACAGGTCTATGAATTTGGAGAGTTACAGGGAATCTATGTTTTAAACAATCATTCAAGGACGGGTTAACAAGTGCTATAAAGTGCAAAACAAATTTATCTATTTCTTTTTTCTTTTTTTTCTTTTTTCTTTTTCTGGGCAATTGGAGTTAAGTGATTTGCCCAGGGTCACACAGCTAGTAAGTGTTCAGTGTCTGAGGCCAGATTTGAATTCAGGTCCTCCTGAATCCAAATCCAGGGCTGGTGCTCTATCCACTGCGCCACCTAGCTGCCCCTATTTATTTTTTATTTTTTCACTCTGGAATTACTTCCAAACTAGCTGCTTTCCTTTATTGCCCTAAAAAAATGAACCTATCTAGCTTCAGGGATAGTGCCATCTGTTTTTTTCTCTTTTTGGCAGGGCAATGAGGGTTAAGTGACTTGCCCAGGGTCACACAGCTAGTAAGTGTCAAGTGTCCAGGGCCAGTGCTTTATCCATAGCACCATCTAGCACCATCTAGCTGCCCCTATATACTTTTAACTTTTATAAAATTTAATCCTTATTTTTCCTTAAAATAAAATCTACAGGGTGGTACCCCAAAGGTTACTAAGATATTTCAGAAAGGGAGTGAGTTCCTGGAATTGCCCCCAATCCCAGGAGTTCTCTTCTGCCATCTTAGAATGATTAATCTCCAAACTTGATAATAATCAATCTCCTTGACCTGCAGAATCTATTAAGGTGCTTTTAGCAGTTCTACGAACTTTGATTATATGAATTTATTTCTGTAATTCCAAGTTGGCCAGTGTTGAAATGACAGAAAAACAGTCCTTCAGATTGTTTTTTTTCTTATAACCTTATCTCCTGAAGAAAGCTTAAAGTGGAATATAGTCCTGCTTACTGGGAAAACTGCTTCAAGCATGAAAGTTCATTCATCTTTCCCAGTGTTGTAAATTCTTTAGCCACAACCCTTTGAAGTTCTTCTGGCTCACTGCATTTTAAAATTTTCAAGGTAACAGAATCTACAAACAGCATGAACAGAACACAGACATTTTACAAAGACACACAGACAAAACAAGTCAGATACAAACAGAACAAAGCATGCAATTCCAATCCATAGTCAGGCATTCCTTTACTGATTTAAAAAAGACACTGAATTAAGTAAAGGTTCTCTTAGCCTGTAGGGGGGCTGAAGCCAGAACAGAGCAGCTAAGAGTAGCCTGTTCTTTGAAGGCCAGACCCATACAGCAGGCATGAACAGTTGGTTAGGGGAAGAGAGCATGCAGAAAGTATATACAGGATATCCTTACCAGACAGACTAGACAGATCAGGTCACCAGAAGGCCTGGGGATTTTCTTCATCAAGAGGCTTGACCAAGGCAGGTGCTTGGAGGATTGGAGGAGGAACAAGTGCAGAGGACTCACCAAATGAGGGTAGGGTCGGATTCAGCTCTGGTAGCAACTAGTCTGTTCCCACTAGTATTTGAGAGTCAGGTCTTCTGAATCAGGCTGTGTTCGCTTTAACCCTACTACAACAGACCTTTCTTGCTGACCTTCTAAGTTTTCTTGTTGTGCAAAATGTTTTAATTCATCCTTCTGTGGGTTCTTCCAGTACAGAATTTGTTTTGAGGCAATATTTAAAGGTATTTGGAGGACTTTGGGGAATACCCCAGGTGAGTCCCTGCCTTTTTTCTACCATCTTAGCTCCACCCCTCTTTATATAACTTTTTTTTTTGCAGGGCAATGAGGGTTAAGTGACTTGCACAGGGTCACACAGCTAATAAGTGTAAAGTGTCTGAGGCCAGATTTGAACTCAGGTACTTCTGAATCCAAGGCTGGTGCTTTATCCACTGCACCACCTAGATGCCCCTTTATATAACTTTTGAAAGACTTTCCTTTGAAATGTGGAAAAAAATTTGCCATTTTCTAGTAAATAAAGCCCAAGCGCCAAAGTCTGTCTTCAATCCATATTTCCAACATCACCTTGCATTATTCATTTTCATATAATCTACTGTCCAGCAAAATTTGTCATTCTTCAATCATGTCTCTTACTTTCCTATTTTTGTGATTTTATTCAAATTTTATCTTTGATTACCTTTATCTTTGAGTTTACCTATACTTTTAGAGCATTCCCCTTCCCTCATTAGCGGTGTCTGTTGTTTTTCAAGTCCTGATGGATTTCCTCAATAAACTGTCAATGAATCCCTGTTAATAATTTTGGAAGTTATTATCTTTACCAAGGATTTTCTATTTTCATACAGTCTTTGAAGTCAATTAGAATGAATCTCTGATGGTAAAATTTAACATACCATGACAAGCAAGAGCTGAGATGTTTTGGGGCAGCTGGTCCCATCAAGTGCTCTTAAAATTATACCACTTAGGTAATCAAGTATTTTTCCTACTCATAATCCTATTTTCAACAGAGACTATATAGATTATCATCTGTAATGCCACACATTGTATCCTATTAGTGGAAGGAAATAAATACTCACATCTGTTTAGCCTCTTCTAATGGCTACCAGGATTAACTGGAGTTCACTGAAACACTTTTAATGAAGAACTTGTAAGATATAAATAAGACTGATTTGGCCTTTCTGGAAGAAAGTTTAAGTGAGACATTTTTAAGGTAGGCAGCCAACTACAAGTAATACAACAGAAAGTTAACCAAGGGATATATAAAATAAAATTTCATCCACTGGGAAAAGACAATTATCCATCCCATAATTTAACATTCTCTGTTTAAAGTAAACTTTTTGGGTTATTATTTCTTTTCCTGGTGTGCCTGCAGTTTTTAATAGCAGGGTTCTAGTTGTCAGGAACATTTATGTTAAATTTCATTTTTTGGTACATGCAGTAATTGCTGAAAATTTTTTCTGAAGATATCAATGTTTGGATCCTATAAACTCAGCTGAGGATGTCCTTTAGGAACAGTTGTGAGTTTTTCATGCTCTAAGGAAAACCTGTGCCACTTTTATTCATTTACTCAACAAACATTTGTTGATAGAAAGTGGTTATGGCCTTAAAGAGTTGACTAGCTAGTCCATAGGTATGGTTAATAGGCTGAATGTGTTTCCATTTAAATTATGCTTAATTTTTTTAAAAGCACTACTTTGCTAATGCAAGTAATTATAAGTATAAATTAGTATTATAAAAGGCTTTTAAAACATAGACAGTGTAATTGGTATTTTAAGAAATTAAATTGATTAGACAAGAAACTTCCTTAGAGATTATGTGCTTGAAAGTACTCAAAGGATCATAGAGTATCTTAGACCATTTGGTCCCTTAGGATTTACCATGGAGAGGGAAAGGAAGAGAGCAAGCATTTATAAGGAATCTATTATATGCCATACACTGTGCTAAGCACTTCACAAATATCATCTCTTTTGATCCTCACAGGTAGGTATTATTATCGTCCCCATTCTGTTTTAGGAAACAGAGATAAACAGAAGTTAAGTGACTTACCCAGTATCCCATAAGTAGAAGTCTCTGAGGCCAGATGTAAAGCCAGATATGAACTCAAGTCTTCCAGATTCCAGGCCCAGCTCTATCCACTGTACCACCCAGCTGCTTCTAGATCCCATTGTGCTTCTTATTTACTAATTACCAAAATTTAATTAATTTAAAAAACATTAAATTAAAAGATTTTTTGAACAAGAATTGTCTCTCATCCACACATTAAAATCATGCAATATTCCTTGGAAGATATAACAACACATTACTATGTTCCATGATAAGAAACATAAGAAGTACATAATTGGGTTATACTTGTCAAAGGTTTTTGCCACTGTGTCAGATGAGAAGTGCAGGTTCCAGCACAAAAAGCATCACCTGGTGTGGATTATAAGGACTTCCAAATGCAACTACTTAAATCTGGACCATTGCAGATCTACTTAGAAAACATCACTAACCATTTTTAAGGAGTTTCATCTGTCCATCCAGATAGAAAGAACAAGTAGATGATGAAGGTCTATCGTCCAGATTCACCATCATTTGATGGACACTGTATTTTGACAGAACACCATGGAACAGAAAAGGTGTGAGGTAACACTTTCCCCTCCATAACTCCCTCACTTCAATCAGAGCAGTCAAGACTTTTGTGATTTAGGAAGCTGTTCTGGAGTACTGGGGTAATTTGAGTTATGCTATATCTAATCACTTCTTGTTTAGAGAGAAAAATGTTGAAACTAGCATAGCTCTTTTCTTCCCTTCCCTGTTCCCTTCCACTCATAAGTATTTTCTAACATCTCTTAATAGCCACACACTTTACGTGATTGGTAATTTTGTCTCACCTCTCTAGGCTTCTTTGACACTCTTTTTTGCTGGTTATCTACTTACCCATATGACTACTCCTCCTCTGTCTCCTTTGCTAGATTTTTATTCAGGTCAGACAGACACTATCTCTGGGTATTTGTCAAGGCTATGTTCTTTTCAATTATTTTCCTCTATACCAGTTGTTCTCAAAGTATGCTGTATACATCCCTGGATATACCCCAAGACCTTTTCATGGGTTCCATGAGGGCAACACTATTTTTTCATGATACTGATTTTATTTGCCTGCTAAAATACCTTATAACCTATGTGAGGCTGGATTTTCTTCATGTACTTTAACCAAAAATAAAATATCATAACATTGATCATAGAAACAGTTATGAGAATCTGTTTAATACAGAATGCTAGACATTAAAGAGATTTGCAAAAACATTTAAAATAACACCACTCATCAATAAGTTGTTTTGTTTTAGAAGTTTTTTCTCATAAAACTATTTTAATCATGTTAACATGGAACTGTTTATTGTTATTTTTAAATGAATAATAAATATATTAAATTTTTAAAATTTTAATTTCTAATATATAACTATTGATAGACATAACCCACAAAAATGATCTTTGGAGTTCTCAATGATTTTTAAGCTTGTAAAGGGGTTCAGAGACCAAAACATTTGAGAAACATTGCTATATTGTTTTGTGATTTCATCAGCTTCTATAGATTTCATGGAGACTTTGGCTTTCCTTTCCTGTAGAATCAGCTCAAATCCCATCTTCTGTGAAGGTCTTTCTTGGACTCTACCCCCACAATCCATGGTTTTATCAATCATTATTCATTCCAAGATTTGCTTTTATAATTTTTCAAATGCATTGTTAACTTTTCTAGCAGTTGTGTCATTTAAAATTATATGTGGTCATCTTATTTCTGTCCCAAGTTTAGAGAAAGTTAGCTGGGGCTTCTAATATATTTGTTACTTATAAATTAGAAACTTTAGCACCAGTTTTGGGCATTAAGCATTTATTAAAGCATACTAAATATTAGTAAAGAGAGAACACTTGGCTCATAAAGTTAAGAAAAAGCCTATCTAGCCTGGAGCTCAGCCTGGCCTGTTTCTTCTTCCAAGTCTTCCTTCATGAGTGTATCTGAGAGCCTAACTAAGAGTGGAAGCTTCCTCTGGGTCTGGAGGAGAGGCGGCCCTTTCATACTGCTCAAAGCTAATTGGCCAGCATCATTCAAGTCTATTGGTTTACTAGACTTGAGAGTGGTCCATGAGCAGAAAGCATTGAGGTCAGAGTTCAGAGAATACATCCCCCTGAGAGCCAGGTTCTCAGGTAGGAGTGGTTCCAATCAAGTCAATTTTAAGTGAGTCAATCAGCAAAGTCAATCCAATCAATCTTTTTATTTGTGTGTGTGTGTGTGTGTGTGTGTGGGGGGCAATTGGGGTTGTGACTTTCCCAGGGTCACACAGCTAGTAAGTGCCAAGTGTCTAAGGTTTGATTTGAACTCAGATCCTCCTGAATCCAAGGAAGTACTCTATCCACTGTGCCACCCAGCTACCCCCAATCTAATCAATCTCTCTCTCTCTCTCTCTCTCTCTCTCTCTCTCTCTCTCTCTCTCTCTCTCTCTCTCTCTCTCTTTTTTTTTTTGCCGGGCAATGGGGATTAAGTGACTTGCCCCGTGACTTGCCCAGGGCCATACAGCTAGTAAGTGTTAAGTGTCTGAGGCTGGATTTAAACTCAGGTCCTCCTGAATTCAGGGCCAGTGCTTTATCCACTGCACCAGCTAGCTGCCCCAAAGGATTTAAAAAAAATTTCAATCAATCTTAATGTAATCCCCTTGATCCTGGGGCCTTTGGGCACCCCAAAATCCATTATTTTCTCATATTGTATAAATAAGAGTATTTACCTAGGAAGGAAAGGGATAAATAGAATAAAAGTCTTTACAATTTATATTCCTAATCCTAGGCTAAGTAATCTCATCAAAAAGATTCAAGTAAATTCCTCCAATAATTTGATAGTTCTATGATCTCATTATTGTGGGTCCAGGAATGCCAATCACAGACCATCCATAGTATTTCATTCTGTATAGTTCTTGTCCATTGTCTTCTATATATTATATGAAGATTTCTTCTATTTTTTTCTCATTACATCCTAGGGCACTAATGGAGAACTCAGACTGTACATATGTTATCCTTCCTTATACTACATGACATCTTTTTATTTTTTTAATGAGTCATGCATTTTCTTAATGACATATCTTATGCTACTTCCTGAGAATAAAACTATTGGAAGCATTCACATTTCACCTATACCCACAATATATCTTTCCGTTACTCTTTGGGAACTGTGACATCCTGATTCCCATAAATTTGGGGTGTTCCAAGAGTCATCATCACACAGCATTGCCCAGAGAACATTTGTATTGAAGGATGTGGCTTAGTACCTATGAGTAATTAAGGTTCTTCAAAGTATTATACAATTCCTCAGATAGAATATAGATTTGTTTCTTTCTCCTTTTAAATTCTGTGCCCAATTTTCAATCCTTTTGCAATGCTGGTATAAAGATGAACTAACTCATAGGACTAGCCATCAACTTTATATCATGATCTAGACAAGAAAATTTTATATCTTATAAAATAGCATTTGAGGTAAATTCAAATTTCTGTGGAACTCTATAATATACTGGGGTCTTGAAGAAATTAACCTTCAGGATTTCTAGGCTAGTTAGAGAAATTATTTCATTGAATATCGAGAGGCAAAAATACATGGATTGCTATATTTTTAACCCATATGAACTGTCAATCATATTTCAGGTTCAACCACTTTTACAAGACTAAAGGAATTCTTAAAGGAAAACATTACATTAAAATCCCTTGTAGCAATCATATTCTTCTCAGAAGCATATTCCTGTGTTAAACTTAATGATGGGTGACTGAAAATGCATGTAATTAGTTGTCAGACTAACATTTCCATTGTATTTTTCTCTCTCCTCTCTGACATTTGTATCATCTGTGTTGAAACTAGCTTGTGAATACTCTCTGCTTAGGGTATTGCTCAGAGAATGATTATTTTATGGTCGGCAATCAAAGACTATTTAAATCTGGGTTCTCATTATGGTCTTATCCAGGACATTGGCAAAAAACACTAATTCTGGAACTTAACCAACTAAATTAATTTACCTAAAGTTGAGTTCACAGAATCATAGATTTCAAAAGTTGGAAGGGACCTCAGGGATTATTAAAGGGAATTTCCCCAATAACATTCTTGATAAGTGGTCAGTTCAGTTCCAATCTGAGTCAGTTCTTACTTCATAGCATTTTCTAATGATATTAAAAGATTCAATTGATTAAAAGTTTTTTCTTTGCAAATTGCAGATTCAAGAAATAATGGAACACATATATAGATAATTAAAACTAGGCCTGTGGTTTGATTGGTGGCATAGTGGATAGAGTAGTGGGCCTAAAGTCAGGAAAATTAATTTAAATATAGTCTCAGACACTGTAACATTTGGAGAGAGTTTATTGAGTAGCTCACTGTAATATTGGGGTCCCAGAAATAATGAGGGAAGTCTTGTTCCAAAGCTGCCTTTTTAGATATTTCTCCTAGGCCAATAAGAAAGGAACCTTACAGCCTCTTTTCCATGAATGGATCAGATTTTATTAATTGGGAATAAAATAAACAGCAAAGGTGAAATTAATAAAAATCAAAGATAAGGGAATAGGGAAAAGGAAATACGGATAATCCTTCCAGCTCTAAGACTATACAATCCCCAATTTGCTTCTAGTTAAGCTAATTCAAAAGAAAGCAGGGCTTTTAAGTCAGCTCATCACCTGGGTGTTTACTCCTGCTGCTCACACCACCAGAAAGAGGGAAACTCCAGAAGACACTCAAACTCCCCTCAGTGAGTGTTTAATCTTCCTCCCTGAAAAGGGGACATCCTTCAAAAACTGCCTATGGAGAGAGGTTTTCTCCTTCTGACATCAGTAGCATACTTCATGGCAGGCCAGGTATGGCCCCTCCCAATGAGTCAGCCAAATTCCAATAATCATACCACAACACCCTATGTGTTAACCTGGGTAAGTCACTTAACCTCTGTTTGCTTCAGTTTCTTCATATGTAAAATGGGACTAATAGCACCTATCTGACAGGATTTTTGTGCAGATTAAAAGACAACATATGCATTGTGCCTGAACATACTATACGAATGTTATAAATGATATTGATGATGATGATCTCCCAGACGAGGAATTTCCCTCTGTCAGTGCAGGTTGATGCTTACTCTGCAACTTAGAACTGTAATAAGTTGACTAGAGCATTGAGAGGTTAAGTGACTGGCCTGGATTCATATGACTATTTTATATCACAGCCCAGATTTGAACCCAGGAATTCATGACTCCAAAATAATTTCTCTATGTTTTGAGGTTCATTCAATCCATATTTATCACCCAGTCCAGCTTATGGTGGCTCATATATTAACACTATGGAAATTCCTTCTTTCCTCAATGAGTGCAATGTATGACTCATTATTTTTCTCTCTGTCCCAACTCCAGCCCTCATATTAGGACACTTCAACATACATATAGATACTCCCTAACTTCTTAGTTCCTCAACTTATTAATTTCTGATGACCAATTCTTTCACTCCACTCTAGGTATATACAGTGATGTTCATATCCTACATCTTACCTGTGTTCTACATTCATAAGTATGAACTTTGAAAATCCTTTATCTGATCATAATCATTTATCATCTGTCTTTCCCTCCATGTTATAGTTCTGACAATGTTCTTTATCCTCATTATAGCCTCTAATCCTTTCACCTCTCAGTTCTTTCCTAGGCCATAACATCTCTACTTGTTATACTCATTTGTTTCCTAACTAGTCAATAAGGAATTTCCCTGAAAGAAAAAAAAAGTCTATTCACCAAGGAATCCTTTTTCTCTCCTCTTCTTTGCTTTACCTAATTCAGATGTTTTTCCTTACTATCTCTTCCTTTCTCCCCATCTTACATAAGGAATTGGCCTTTCTTGCTAAGGCAAGTTTTTCTACACAAAGCCTTGATCCCATTCTATCTTGTCTTCTTGAGCAGATTTTATCATCCCGATCCCTTTAATAACCTTTAATCTCTCTATGTCTATAGGCTGCCTCCCTGCTGCCTAAAAACTTACCTAGGTCTTTTCTATCTTGATTTGACCATCCCTGCTTGTTATTATCCTATATCTTTCCTACATTCCATGAATAAACAATTTTGGAAGGTCATCTATAATTGATGCTTCCAATGCTTCTCCTCTTACTTTCCCTTTAACTTTATGTAGTCTGATTTCTGACATCAGCATTCAGTTGAACTTGCTCTCTCCAAATTTATCAATAATCTCTTAATTGCCAAATCTACTACCCCTTTCTCAGTCTTCATCCTTTTTTACCTCTCTGCAGCATTTGACATGCTGATCACCCTCTTCTGAATACTCTGAATACTCCACACTTAACATCATGCCTAGCACATAGTAGGTGTTTAATAAATTGTTACTGATTGATCAATTTATACTCTCTCCTCTCTAGCTTTTTATACTCTTCTTCTGGTTTACCTACCTGACCATTCCTTATTTTTCTTCACTGGATCTTCATTCAAGTAATATAAACTAATCATGGCTTTACCTGGGGCTTTTTTCTATTCTCCCTCTATGTTATCTCATTTTGTGACATCATTAACTCATATGGGTTCAATTACCATCTCTATGCAAATGATTCTCAGATATATTTGTTGATCCCTAATTTCTCTTCTGACCTCCAAACTCATATCACCAACTATTTGTTGGACATCTCAAACTGGATGTCCCACACATATATTAAACTTTACACATTCAAAACACAAACCATTATTGTCCCCACCAAATCCTTTCTTTCCAACTTTTAAAAAATAAGTTTATATTGATGTTTATTTTTGGGAGAAATAAACTCCTAAAACTTTTCTTTATGGAAGGTTCAAAACCTTCCAGGTAACTCTCTTTTCTATCAGCAGCTCTGCTTGGCTTCCATAAAATATCTCTTCAACCCCCCCCCCCAATCCCAATAAGCTAATCACCTGAAATCTCATCATCATGCAGAATGACTCATGTTTTAACATCCAACACCTTAACTCACCCCTAGTTGTATGTCCCCTCTGATTAGATGGCTTGAGGTTGGAAGAATAAATTTCTTCTGAAGTCTTCCTTTATAAAGGGCTCATTAATTTCTAGGGTACTCCATTTTCTATCAGTAGCTCTTACACAAAACTCCATGCCACCCCTGGTGGCCACCCTTCCCCCCTGCTTGCCATCTTCCTTGTGTTTGTCTTTTTCCATTGGATTACAGACTGCTTGAGGTCAGGAATTGTCTCATTAAAAAAAAATAGTATCCCCTGCATTTAGCACAATGCCTAGCACATAATAAATGTTTAATAAACATGTGTTGAATTGAACTTTTTACCTCATCATAGTTTCCTTTAGTATCCCTTCCTGTCCCCCTCCCAGAGAGCCAGTTCCATAAAACAATTAACATTTTAAAAGACAACAGAAGAAAAAATCAGCAAAACTGATCAATATATTGATAAAGTTCAAAAACATTTGCAATGTTGCAATGTGTAATACCTGTGGACATCTCACTTCTATAAAGGGATGGGCTAGGAGTTTCTGCTCATATTTCTTCTTCTTCTTCTTCTTCTTCTTCTTCTTCTTCTTCTTCTTCTCCTCCTCCTCCTCCTCCTCCTCCTCCTCCTCCTCCTCCTCCTCCTCCTCCTCCTCCTTCTTCTCCCTCTTCTTCTTCAGTGGGGCAATGAGGGTTAAGTGACTTGCCCAGGGTCAAACAGCTAGTAAGTGTCAAGTGTCTTGAGGCTGGCTTTGAACTCAGGTACTCCTGAATTCAGGGCTGGTGCTTTATCCACTGTGCCACCTAGCTGCCCCCCATATCTCTTCTTTTAAGCCATGCATATTCTTTATAATGCACCATTTATGCAAGATATATATATATATATATTGCATTTATGCAACAATGATTTTTTTTTCTGTATGCATTCTTTCCATTAACATTTTTTCATTCATTGTATATATTTTCTTATGTGGTAAAAAGTTTTAACAGTCGGTTAGATAATGGAGAGATGCCAGTTTTTTTTTTTTAGGACCACCCTTTTGGGGAGGAGACCAACAGCATGAGCTACGCACACCAGTCCGCCTGTGACGCACGCCAGATTGCCTGCTGAGCACTCGACTTCCGGGGTGTGAGCTTAAAAGGCAAGGAGAGAACGGTAGTGGGACCTTTTTTCCTGCTCCGCTGGTCTCCTGGCTGTGCTGCACAGACAGACATGGACTGGAGTTTGACTCGGCCCAGCTCTCGGTTAACAACACGCGCTTGACTTGGTCTCTCTCCCCAAAGGTGGCCTTCGGCTTTTGGTGAGTTTTATACAGAATATAGACTAAGCCTAGACTTAAGACGATTTGTATTGTATTTCTACTTTCCTATCCTTCTAATCAACATCACCTTGTGACTACCATACAATAAAAGCTCTATCTAGAAAAC
This sequence comes from Dromiciops gliroides, assembly GCF_019393635.1. Lineage (NCBI taxonomy): Eukaryota > Metazoa > Chordata > Mammalia > Microbiotheria > Microbiotheriidae > Dromiciops > Dromiciops gliroides. The sequence continues at coordinate 128,799,784 of NC_057861.1, read as the reverse complement.
CAGAAGCTTCTTCCATTTACTAGTCTGGGAGATAAATTAAGGGAAAGGTTAAGTAGGGTAGATTTATGATCTAATATCCAATTTTAATCTCACACTTAGTTCTGTTTACTTCACTCTACATCAGTTTATATAGATCTTTCAGTGTTTCCTGCAGTCATCATATTCATCATTTCCACACAGCATGGTAGTATTCTATTATATTCATGTTCAACAGTTTCATTTTGCTATTTCCTAATCAATGGGCATCTATTTTATTTCCAAACTTTTATTATTAGAAAAAGTACTGATATAAATATTTTGATGTATATGGGAACTTTCTTTTCATCAATGACTTTTTTGTTGCATGTGACATAAGTACAGTAATTGAATCTTTAGGACAAAAGGTATGGCCATTTCAATAAATTTATTTATCTAATTCCAAATTTCTCAATTTTTCTACTACTACTGAGGGCAGCACAATTCTCCCAGTCAGCCAGGCTTTCAATATAGGTTTCCCCCTCAACTCCTTACTTATGCTCACCTTGCTTATCTAAACTGTGGCCAAATAATGCCATTTCTACCTTTGAAACCTCTTCTGACACAGCTGCTACTCTAGTACTGACCCTCATCACTACTGTCCCATTATAGTAGCTGGATGATTGGTTTCATGACATATCTCTCCTCCATTCCACCTATTCCTCTATTCAACTACAAAAGTGATCTTTTTAAAAAAAGCACAAATCTGACTATGTCACTTTTACATTAATAGTCTCAATTGGCTCCCTATCATATTTAGGTTCAAACATACAATCCTCTATTTGGCTTTTAAAACTATACAACCTAAATTTTTCCTATATTTCCAGTATTCTTAGACTGTAATTCTCTCTATGGTACAAGGACATTGGTCTTTTTGATATTCCATTGGTATTTTTGGTATATTTTGCTATTTTTGCTGTACACCAGGGGAGTATGTACTGGAGCCAGCTTCAACTGACTATTGAGAATTTGCTTTGTTTGTTGTCTAGAATTATGAAAGTGATAAAGAAAATGGTAATAATATAGATTAAACTTTAGAGTGTGTTATATGTAGGTCTGTATGTCTGTATATATATATATATATATATATATATATATATATATATATATATATATATATATATATATATTCACACACATATTTGAGAGCCAGTTAAACATTTAGCAGAATACCTGTACAAACTAAACTCCATTGCCCTTTCTCTGGCTGTTAGCCATGCCTAGAATGCTCACTTCCTTCCTGAATTCCACCCTGTGGATTCCCTTAAGACTTAGCTCAAATCCTATTTTTTAGAAGAAGCATTTTCTATTCTTTCCTATTCTTTCCCCACCAGTGCCTTCTTTCTGAGATGATGTCTAATTTACCCTTACTATTCCCTGTATGTAGATATTTGTTTATTTATATCCTTCCACCTTAGATTATGAGCTCTTTCTGGGCTGGGCAGGGTTCACACCTTCTCAATATTTACTCCCTTTGATTTTCCATTTCTCTAACATTCTATTTTTATCATGATGTGGTAGAAGAAATATCTTCCAAATAAGTTAGGATAGGTTTTTTTTCCTTAAAAAAAAAAGATATTTAAGCCATCTTAAACATAAAATGGGCCATCTGGTGGTTCAGTGGATAGAGTGTTGGGCCAAGAGTCAATATGACTCATCTTCCTGATTTAAAATCTGATCTCAGACACTTACTAGCTATGTGACCTTGGGCAAGTCATGTAACTCTGTTTGCCTCTGTTTCCTCACCTGTAAAATGATGCAGACCTAGTAGTGGTATTGCTATGTCAAAGAGTTTTCATGGTTTTATAGTCCTTTGGGCATAGTTCCAAATTGTTCTACAGAATGGTTGAATCAGTTTATAACTACCAACAGTGCATTAATGTAACATTTTCCCCACATCTCCTCCAATATTTCTTATTTTCCTATTCTGTCCTATTATCCAGTGGAAGCTGCTAAATCTTGCATTGTCCTGACTGTAGCTCCCAAATAATTGAATTGTTTCTTTCTGGCTGCTTGCAATATTTTCTCCTTGATCTGGGAGCTCTGAAATTTGTCTATAACATTCCTAGGGGTTTTCATTTTGGGATCTTTTTCACAAGGTGATCAGTGGATTCTTTCAATTTCTATTTTATCCTTTGTTCCTAGAATATCAGAACAGTTTTCCTTGATAATTTCTTGAAGGATGATGTCTTGGCTCTATATTTGATCATAGCTTTCAGGTAGTCCAATAATTTTTAAATTATATCTCCTAAATTTTTCCAGGTAAGATTTTTTTCCCAATAAGATCATATTTTCTTCTATTTTTTCATTCTTTTGGTTTTGTTTTATTGTTCCTTGATTTCTCATAGTCATTAATTTCAATTTGCTCAATTCTAATTTTTAAGGAATCATTTTCTTCACTGAGTTTTTGTACCTCTTTTTCCATGCAGCCAATTCTTTTTTTTGTGTGTGTGTAGGAGGCAGTGAGGGTTAAGTGACTTGCCCAGGGTCACACAGAGAGTGTCAAGTGTCTGAGGCCAGATTTGTACTCAGGTCCTCCTAAATCCAGGGCTGGTGCTATATCCAGTGTACCACCTAGCTACCCCCAGCCAATTCTATATGTATGTATGTATGTATGTATGAATCTAATTTGCAGGGCAATGGGGGTTAAGTGACTTGCCCAGGGTCACACAGCTAGTAAGTGTCAAGTGCCTGAGGCCAGATTTGAACTCAAGTACTCTTGAATCCAAGGCCAGTGCTTTATCCACTGCGCCACCTAGCTGCCCCTACCAATTCTATTTTTTAAGGAGTTTTTTTTTTCTTTTAATTTTTGTGTCTCTTTTTCCATTTGGCCAATTCTACTTTTTAAGGCATTCTTCTCCTCTTTGGCTTTTTGAACCACTTTTCACATTTGGTCTGGTCTGTTTTTTAAGCTTTTATTTTCTTCAGGTTTGTGTGTGTGTGTCTCCTCTACCAAGCTATTGACGCTTTTTCATGATTTTCATGCCTCATTCTCATTTCTCTTCCCAGTTTTTCCTTTAATGATCTTTCTTCATTTTCAAAATTCTTTTTGAGCTCTTACATTGCCTGAGACCAATCCATATTTTTCTTGGAGGCTTTGGATGTGGCAGCTTTGATTTCATTATCTTCTTTTGAAGATGTGTTTTGATCTTCATTGTCAGCATAGTAAATTTCTGTGGTCAGAATTGTTTTCTTTTTTGTTCATTTCCCCAGCATATTTCTTGACTTTTAACTCTTTCTTAAAGTAGGACTCCACTTCTAGCGTGGAGGACATACTTTTCCAAGCATCAGGGGTTTTGTGAAATTGTTTTCAGAGATATTTTTCAGGACCTATAAGTTTTCAGTTTTTCTAAGGTGGTATAATCTAAGGAGAGGTGTGTTTAGTACTTTCCTGGTCGCTCAGTGACCCAAAGCACTCTTTTTTGCCCTGGAACTGTGAGGAAGTTCCCTGTTTCACTGTGTCTGCAAGCTCCGGTATGCTTGTGCTCCTCCTCACCCTGGCACTGCTACCCAGGATTGCAACCTGGGTCCTATATGGGCAAAGGAACAGCCTTGCCTCAATGCTAGGCAATAGGCCCCATGTAATCTCCTTCTAACCAGTTGTTTAACCCCCTTATCATCTATGGGATGAGAGCTCCGGAAGCAGCTGCTGCCACTGCATATTCAGTGGCTCCCAAGCCCTCTTCCTATTTTGCTGGGGCTGGGGCTAGGTCTATGCTGGCAGTGCCTAAGCAGGACTCTGCCCCACTCTTATCTTGGTGGGACATACCTTTCCTGCCCACCTTCTAAGTTGTCTGGCTGGAAAATTATTTCACTGTGTCCTTTTGTGGGTTCTGCTGCTCCAGGAATTGTCTTATTGCATTTTTAAAGGCATTGGGAAGGGTTTGGGGAATAACTGAGGTGAGTTACTGCCTTTCCTCTACCCTCTCGACCTCACCTCCTATAAAAAGTATTTTAATCGCTTTTTATGGCATCACAATTGCTACCCCCTCAATGCTTCTCTCGGTTAAAAACAGAAGAAATCCCTTTTTACAACCCACCCTCCCCACAAATAATTATAACCGCATAAAACAAATCTACACAATGTCCATTTCCAAAAATGTATCATTCTGTATCTTAAGTCCATCATCATTCTAGCAGAAGGTGGGAAACATGTTTTATCATAAATCCTCTAGAGACGTAGTTGGCCATTGCTTTGATCTGAATTCTTTCATGTTTTATGATTTCTTTTCTTTTAAAAGTTCTTGTCATATACATATATACAAATATGTGTTTGTGTGTGTGTGTGTATTTTATTCTGGTTCTTCTTACTTTGCTAGGCATCAGTTCCAACCTCCTAGGATTCCCTGAAATCATCAAATCATCTCTTTTGCTATTTCTTATAAAGCAATAATACTACAAATTCACATACTATATTCTCTAGCATTTCTCAATAGATAATTACATTCCTTGCTTTTTCTTTTCCCCTTTTAATCCTCTCATTTCTTTCAAGATTAAGAAATCTGTCTTCCTTTTAAGTGTTCTCTTCCTTGGATTATCCTCTTTCTTAACACTTCCCCTTTCCTATTTTCTGTTTCCTTGTTAAGTTTGATGTATTTCTACACCAAAATATATGCATGTACATATGTATGTATGTAAATAATTATGTATGTGACCCTCCTTTGTTTCAGACTAGAGTGAGTTTCACCTGATGATTACTCCCACGTATCCCTTCTCCATATTTGTATATTCCTAAATATCATTTCTTATGGGACTAATTAAACCTCCATCTTTTTAGATGCTAGATGGTATATGAGTGTCTCATTTTTTCTAGTCCAAACTAGAAGCATGGGGCCAGTTTGAATTGAGCCCAGCCTAAAGTACATAATGAACTCTTTAGGGATAAAAGCTGTGTCATGATTAACATTTCATTCCTCAACCAAATACCTTGCACATATAAGTGGTTGCTGAATTGAATTGATTTAGTAGCAGAGTTTGCTCAGGTTAAGGCTGGATTAGATGCCCCCTGCTTAATGTTTTACTTTTCCATGATGCTATGAAATAATGACATAGTAAGGGTATTATAAAACCAATTTACTATTGACTATTTTACTATCAAAAACTACCTATTTTAATTATATTAAAAGGGACTGTATATGTGTATGTATGTATAAAAAAATTGAGCATCCTAATTGAATATATGAAAAGATTTTTTAATAATAAGTTTTTCATGCAGTAGCTCCCCTTTACTCAGTAGGAATTTCAAATATGATTTAATCTCTTGTGTTTCACAGTGCACAGGAAAATTATTATCTCTAGATGCTTGCATAATTTGATAAGAAATGTGAAGATAAAAGTATTCACAATATTTTTCTTTCAAAGATAAGCTTTGAAATTTAATTTTGCTATATCCTTTTCTATTATAGCTTTATTATTGCTCATTTGTAGAATGATCCTAATTCAATATGTGTCTGAAAGTAGGTTGATAATGATTGACAGACCTATGAATGATAATAGAACTAAAAGTGTTACTGAAGCGTTAGAGGATATTATCCAGTTTTTAAAGAGAAGTCAACTGTGGAAATTCCCTGTAGGTTAAAAACTAACATTTGAACAATTTTTGTAGAGATCCATTTCTTTTCTGCAAAGATGCCTAGAGTCTGTGTCACCTTGTTAATTTGACAATGCTGGCTAACGTGTGTTGCAGTTGCTGTTACTGAAGGGATAATTAATTAAATGACTAAGAATTTTCAAAGACAAAATTAACTTGAAAAAAATGATTGAAATTCACAACAGAGGTAGTAATGATGCAAGGCTAATAGCAACCACTTTCTTGAAGGGGTGACTATATATTCTTGAATCTTTAAGCTGTGGGAGGAAAGGTATTTCTGTGCCACACTTAATATAGATATTTCATAAAAATCACACTGTGACTATCTAAAACTCTAAATAATGGTTGGAAAATGGGAAATCCAATCTAATATGTGCTTTTTGGGGGGTAGTATACACATATACAGAGGGATATGCATAGGATCTGTGATTTCATTAGTCTTGAGAAATTCTTATGCAGGAATTTCTCCCACTATTTTAGGTCATAATTCATCTATATGTAACTGGCAATAACAGCAACTTACCTGACCCACTCTGCTTAGACTATAAAATATGGAATGCTGAGCTTGTGACCTAACAACTTCTGGAAAAATATGTCTTAACATCAAAGGACTTGGCATTTTGAGATAACAAAGAAAAAGTGATTGGTCCCTTGTTTCTCCACGTGTAAGTATTGCAGGGGGTTGAGGATTAGATAGCATAAAACTTGCACTAGAGGGGATTGAGCATTAATCAAAGAGGATCAACACACTCAGTGGACTTTAGAGAGAATAATATCTCTCTGCCTATCTCTGTCTCTTTTGGTCTCTGTTTCTCTTTGCATCTCTGCTTCTCTAGAGTTATAGCACTCTTTGAACCTTTTGGGGGAGGAGAGAGGCTATTAATTTAGGTGACCCTGGGCCTTGGGTCCCTGGTTACCTTTTTCTACTTAGTGTTTCTTTCATGAGTGTAGGCAACTGAGCAACAATCCTAACAAGGTCATTTCTAGCCTTAGAGGCAATGTTTTGAATTTAAGTGGTACAGAAATCATGAATTTTTTTAGTGCTGAAATTTAGCAGGAGAAGTTTCTTCATTACAGAAAGTCATCCCCAATTGGAGGATGAGCTCAATCTCTGGCTTTGCTTAACCGAAGAAATAGACCTGAAGTGAACTGTTTGAACTAAATGTTTACTCAAAAATCCTGAAACCAGCTACATGTTTTCATGTTAAGTTGGCACCTCCCAGGAGAGTATAGCAGTTTTTGTTATTGCTGCTACTTTAAATCTCTTGGTAATGCAAGAGTGTCTTTTGTTAAGTACTTTTTTTATGTGGAGGAAATAAATAGCTCTCCTATATTTGATTTCCATTGCACTTTACATTGCAAACCTAAAAGCATGATAAAAATGCTAGCTGTTATAAGTGTTATTAAGTGCATTTTGAAGCTATTATTCCATATAAGAATGACAATTTGAAGGCAACAAAATATCCAACTTTATGAATTTGATTTTTTTTAGGATACTGTACCTACCATAGCAGAAAAGTGGATTCACAGTTCAGTGAGATTTTTTTCTTTTCTTTTTTCTTTTTCTTTTCTTTTCTTTTCTTTTTTTTGGTGAGGCAATGAGAGTTAAGTGACTTACCCAGGGTCACACAGCTAGCAAGTGTCAAGTATATGAGACTGTATTTGAACTCAGGTCCTCCTGAATCCAGGGTCAGTGCTTTATCTACTGCCCACCTGGTTGCCCAAGTGAGATTTCTAATAAGAGTAGTTGAACAAACAAGCAAAATTTCTGTCTAGCTAAAATGCAGTTTAATAAAAATTCAATTAAACTATTTCCTACTCTCCCCTTTTGGGAATACCCTGGATATGAGCCATATCACCAATGAGAGAACAGATCTATTTGAGTCTAAATAAATAAATTAGTAGATCCCATTAATACATTATTTGTGACAAAACTTTAAGTTTTGGAGTCAGTGAATGATTGATTATGGATCTAGAAGAGAATGAGGATAATGTGGTTTCTTTGAAACTGGGGAAGGGCCAAGATGGTGGAGAAAAGGCAAAGACTATAAAGAGCTCTCTCAAAGGGCCATAAAAACATGCATACCATTTGATCCAACAATCCAAAAGAGATAGTAAAAAGGAAAAAGACCCACATGCACAAAATGTTTATAGTAGCTCTTTTTGTGGAGGCAAAGAATTAGAAATTGAGGGGAAGCCCATCAATTGGGGAATGGCTGAATGAGTTGCAGTATATGATTGTTATGCAATTATTATGCTATAAAAATGTTGAGTAGGATGCTCTCAGGAAAACCTGGAAAGATTTATATGAACTGATGCAGAGTGAAATGAACAGAACTAGAACATTGTACACAGTAATAGTAATATTTTATGGTGATCAGCTATAAATGATGTAATTATTCTTAGCAATACAATGGTTCAAGATTATTCTACAGGATTTATGATGAAAATGGTATCCATCTCCAGAGAAAGAACTGATGGAGTCTCAATGCAGAACAAAGCATACCCAAAAAACAACAGCAGCAACAACAACTTTTTTTTAGGGTGATTGTGTTTTCTTTTACAATATGACTAATATGGAAATATGTTTTCCATTTCTGCACATGTATAACCTACATAAAATTGCTTGCCGTCTTAATGAGGTGGGAAGGGAGGGAGGAGGGAGAGAAATGGAACTTGATTTAAAAAAGAATGTTAGCAATTATTTTATATATTATTGGGGAATAATTTTTTAAAAACCTTAGGTAGTTTGATATATTGTTATGAATCATGGCTATCAGTGTTAACTTCAAAGAGCCCAGATTATATTAGAGGTCTAAGAAAAGTCCAAGCACCTGAGTGTCTTAAGTATTTATAAGTGCTTACATATGGTCTATTTTACTTTGTTGTACTCAGAAAAGTAACTGTTATGATGTTCATTTAAGGCTAGTATTTTATGAATGAGATTTAGCTGCAGACAGCTCCTCAAATTTACTTATGTTCTGCACATGAAAAATGTTTGTGTTTGTGTGGTGCCAACAGTAGTGAAATTTGACCCAGTATTGATTGTGAATTGTGAGTAAAAAAGATAAGTTCAACTATTTTGATATTGACTTTTTGAGGGTAATTGTATTTGTTATGAGTTCTAATTGTGTCAGCTAACTAGGCAGCACAATGAACTGATCTATAAAATAAACACAAAGAAGGATGAGGGACAAGTGAGGGAGAATGGAAAATAAGAACATAATTAGAAGTGCTTCTCATAGTAGACAGCTACTGGATGATGAATTCCTTAGCATTAGCTTTCCCTCTAAAACCTCCCCTACACATACCTTCCATATTACTATAGAGAGCAGCATCATTCTCACCAGTACCTCAGGCTTGACTCCTCATTATCTCTCATTCCTCTTGCTATCCCACCACCCCTGTTGTCATATTCAGTCTCTTGCCAAGACCTATCAGTTTCACATTTGCAACATCTCTCCAATATGTCCTATCTCTTCTCTGTAATCAGTACAGGTCCTAATTACCTCATGCCTGGACTATTGCAATAGCCTGCTGGTGGTGGGGTTTGCCTGCCTCAAGTCTCTCACCACTTTAATATATCCTCAATTTATTTGCTAAAATTATTTTAATAAAGTTCAGGTCCAACTATGTCAACCCCTGTTATTTGATGAATTCTGATTGCTGCCTATTGCCTCCAGGAGCAAATATAAAATTCTCTCCTTGGAATTTAAAGCCCTGTATAACCTAGACCCCTCCAGTCTTCTTATGCTTTACTGCTTGACATATACTCTTTGATTAAGTAATGCTGGCATCCCTGTTCTACACACAAGACTCTGTCTCTTCACCCCAAGCACTTTCTCTTATTTTCCTTATTTCTGGAATGCTCTCCATCCTCATCTCTACTTACTGTCTTTTCTGGCCTCTTTCCAATCCCATCTAAAATCCCATCTTTTACAGCAAGACTTTTCCAAGCCTTCTCAATTTTAGCACCTTCCCTCTGTTAAACATTTCCTATATATAAAATATATAAGTTTTGTTTTTCTTTGTTGTCTCTTTCATAAGAAATTTTTCCTCATTCATATCACAATGCTACTGATACATATTTCTAAAAAAAGAACACTGAAAAAAGAATTACAGCTTATGGACTACCATTGATTTCAGAGAAATTTCATGAAGAACTAAATAAGAAATCTTTAAATCTGTGTGTGTGTGTGTATGTGTGCTGCTAAATGATAACTTCAATGCCAGTTTGAAAATAGGTGAGAAAAAATTTTAAAATTTGAATTAAGAATAAGAACATAAGGGGCAGCTAGATGGCACAGTGGATAGAGCACTAGCCCTGGAGTCAGGAGTACCTGAGTTCAAATTTGGCCTCAGACACTTAATACTAGCTGTGTGACCCTGGGCAAGTCACTTAACCCCAATTGCCTCAATAAAAAACAAAACAAAACAAAACAAAACAAAAAAACAAGAATAAGAACATAAAGTAATGATACTTTTATGCTACATGGAAACCTCATGCATCATCATCATTATTTTCTTTAAGAAAATAATTAGAAGGCACTAAAGGTGGCAAACTTCAAATTATATCACCAAAAATGGAATTGGTTATATTTCAGCAGATAAGAAATTATCTATTATGTATATTTATATATCCATGTTTATATTAATAAAACAAATATAGATGTGCAATCAGACCAACAACTTGTTATAGAAAATATACAAATTAATACAAAGTTATAAGAGATAAGAATGAAAAATAAGGATGTTACAAGTAATTGAAATAGCCTGACCTGTTTATTTTAAAAATTAATTTTCTAATTAATTTTGTAAGCATCTTTATCTTCCCACTCATTGATCCTATCTATTTGAACAATGAAAAAAGAAAATTTTCTTAAAATATGCATAGGCCAGCAAAATTAATTCCCACATTTTTCATATCCTAAAATGTTTGTTTTATTATACATATACCTTCACAGGGCCAAGGCAACTGGTGTGGAGATATTGCCTACAGAAGAATAAGCAGGAACTAAAATGTGCAATGTGGCTGGAGATACTCAAGATATGACCATCACCTCTAGGCACTATGCAATCAGCAAGGATCCCTAAGAGCAAAGTCATCTGAAGTCAGGCAAGACAGCAAGTGTGGAGGTAGAGCAGATGAGAGTGAGTAGGAAATGAAATGAAACCTCTAAAGTTTTACTTCACATTAAAAGATTGGTAATGAAAAAGAAAATGACAATTTTGAAACTAAGAGCACAGAGAAAGAGGCACTGATATTCTGTTGGTGGAGATACTAGGCCAAAGATATCAAAGAATGAAGAAAAGGAATCATATATATGAAAATATTTATAGCATCTCTTTTTGTTATAGTAAAGAAACGTCCATCAATTGGGAATGACTGGATAAATTATGGTATATAATTGTAACAATATGATTGTGCCATAAGAAAGGACAAAAAGGATGGCTTTAGAGAAACCTGAGAAATCTTTTATGAACTAATGAGGAGTGAAGTGAGTAGAATCTGGAGAACAATTTATCCAGTAGAAAATCATAGTAATGAAAAATAACTTTGAAAGACAAGAACTCTGATCAATGCAATAATCAACTATGATTAAAGAAAATAAGGCATGTCTCCCAACCTCTCAACACAAGTGCAATAAGCTCAAGGTGCAGAATAAAACATATATTTTTAGACATGGAAAATGTATTAAGTAGCTTTGCTTGACTACTCCTAGTTCTACACTGATCATATTTTCATTTTAGGGAATGGATTTGGATGGAGGAATGAAACTATCAATAGTGTTGCCAATAGAGAAAAAGAAAAGAAGGGGAAAAAGTCATTAAAATGTGCCTCTTCTGGATTCTTCCTTGGGCAATGTCATTATCTCCCAAATGTCTTTGATTTCCTCTTTCTCTCTCTCTCTCTCTCTCTCTCTCTCTCTCTCTCTCTCTCTCTCTCTCTCTCTCTCTCTCTCTCTCTGTATGAATGTATATATGTGTGTGTGTATACACACACACACACACACAGATGTATATTTACACACACAGGGCTGGATGTATATATATACATACATACATATACATACACACATATACATATGTGTATATATGTGTATATATATGTGTGTGTGTGTGTGTATGTATATATGCATGTATGTATATACACACCCAGCCTTGACTTCTTTTCTAAGTATTAGACTTGTATCTTCACCTAACTAAAGGATTTCCCCAATGGCATTCCCTTAGTGCTTCAAACTTAATATGTTCAAAACTTTACTTTTTTTGATACAAAGAAGACATTTATTTTAAATCTTTTTCCAATTACATATTAAAACAATTTTAACATTTTAAAAAATTGAGTTACAAATTCTCTCCCTTCTTCCCTTCCCTCCTCACTCATTGAGAATGCAAGTAATTTGATATAGGTTGTATATGTGTAGCCATGCAAAACACATTTCTTTATTAGTCATGTAAAACAAAACAGACAAAAGATATGAAAAATAAAGTAAGTTTTAACAAAAAGATATGTGCTGATTTCCATTCAGTTCTTTCTCTGGAGATAGATGGCATTTTTCACCATAAATCCTTCAGAATTGTCTTGATGCATTATATTGCTAAAATAGTTAAGGAATTCATACTTGATCATTGTACAGTGTTGCTGTACAACCTTCTCTTGTTTCTTCATGTCACTTTGCAACAGTTTATGCAAGTATTTCCAGGTTTTTCTGAAAGTATCCTGCTCACCATTTTTATAGCACCATAGTATTGAATGACAATCATATACCACTCCTTGTCAGCCATTCCCCAATTAAAGGGCATTCCCTCAATTTCCAACCATTTGTCTCTATAAAAAAGAGTTGCTATAAATATTTTTGTAAATTTAATTTATTTTTCTTTTTAAAAATCTCTTTGAGATACAGAGTAGTGGTATTGTTGGGTCAAAGGTTCTATGTACTTTTATAGCCCTTAGGGTATAGTTTCAAATTGTTCTCGAATAATTAGATCAGTTCACAATTCCACCAACAGGGCCTTATTATCTCAATTTTCTTACATCCTCTCCAGCCTCTCTTATATTAGTTAATCTGATAGATGTGAAATTTCACCTCAGAGTTGTTTTAATTTGCATTTCCCTGCAAATTAAAACAAATGATGTATCACCTCATACCTATCAGAGTGGCAGATATAACAAAAGAAAGGAAAATATTGGATGTTGGAGGGGATGTGGGAAACCTGGGATGCTAATCCACTGTTGGGAGAGTTGTGAACAGATCCAACCATTCTGGAGAGCAATTTGAAACTATGTCCCAAACTATGCATACCTTTTGATACAGCAATACCACTGCTAATTTTACATCCCAAATACATCCCCCAAAAGAGAAAAACACCTATTTGAATAAACACATTTATAGCAGCTTTTTTGTGTTAGCCAAGAATTGGAAACCAAAGGAATGCCCATCAATTAGGGAATAGCTGAATAAAATTGTGGTATATGATTGTAGTGGAATGTTATTGTGCTATAAGAAATGACAAACAAACAGGATGATTTTAGAAAGACTTGGAAAGACTTATATGAACTGATGGATAGTGAAGTGAGCAGAACCAGGGTAATGTCGTGCATAGTGACAGCAATGTTGTTTGCCGAAGAACTGTGAATGACAACTATTCTCAGCAATACAATGTTCCAAGACAATCTCAAAGGACTAATGATCAAGTATACTATCCACCTCCAAAGAAAGAGACAATATTATTTGAACCTAGAATGAAGCATGATATTTTTCACTTTCTTTCATTTTTTCTTTTATTCAAATGTTCTTATACAAAATGACTAATATGGCAATGTTTTACATAATTACACATGTATAACCTATATCTGATTGCTTACTGTCTCAGGGAGGAAGGAATGGAGGAGGAAAGGAGAGATAGAGTGTGGAACTCAAAAATAAAAATGTTTATTAAAATTATTTGCATTTCTCTAATCAATAATGACTTAGAGCATTTTTTCATATGAGAATAGATAGCTTTGATTTCTTCATCTAAAAACTATCTGTTCATATCACTTGACCATTTACAAATTGGGGTAGGACTTGACCAAGCTCTCTATCTATTTGAGAAATGAGGCTTATCAGAGGATAATTGTAAAAACTTTTTTCATCTCACTGTTCCTACTTAATTCCCCTCTACACCCACTAAATTTTGGAAATAGTTTATCCTTTGTAATAAAGAGAAAAGTACAAACCTAAGCTCAATTTTCTTTCTAAGGATTTTCCTTGGAACAGAGGAGGTGGTTAAGTATTTAAATTAAAAAAGAAAATTCCTAGGGGGGAAAAACCAAGAATAGACAGAGGCATATAATATGATAATAGAAAAAAAAACTTGCTAATTGGCAACAAATTTGAAAGTAAGATTTGTAGTAGATGAACCAAATTGTGGTAACCCACTAAGTAGTCAATATTGATAGTACTTGTGAATTGATCATAGATCTAGAAATCTTGCTTCTGAGGCCCTGTGAAAAAAGCTTTGGGTCTTGGCCTCTGTATTTATTCTTTTATATTTTAGGTGAGGGGATTAATATGGAGATCAGGATAGTGAGCCATAGGAATTGGAGAGTTGGAGACAAGGTCAGATTTTGTAGCCAGTATAGCACTGTTACCCTGAGAAGCAAGTGACCTTCAGGACCCTGATTGGGTATCTGAAATAAAGACTCATCTAAGAGTCATGGCCCATCTGTGTCTGAAATAAAGGGGACCAATTTTCATAAAGGAACTGTGCTGAGTGATCCTACTCTACCTGGAAACCAAGGTGATGTAGGAGAGAGAATGCCCCTGAGGTATTCAGGGATGAATATTTATATTTTATTTTATGGCTATATTTTCTAAGTAAATATCCCCTTTTAAAAGAAAAAAAAATACAAAGACATGTCATGATAGAGACTATTCTCCAAAAGTGACATTTGCCAGGGAGTTCTCTGGACATTTTTTTCAGGCACTTGTAGTGAAATTAATCTGAACCATCATTGTAGTTTAGAGTCATTACCATTGCTAAAATCATATTACAAGTGCAGAGTACAGGAAAAATGAAGGACTTAACATGTTGTTGTAGAAATTAGTATCATGAGAAACATGAGTTTGACTTTTGCTTCTGACACTGTGTGATTCTAGGCAATCCATTTAACTTCTTTTGTCTGTTTTTTCATCATTAAATGGTGATATAAAACATGGATTATTATATACAAATATACTAAAAATACCATGCTACTTTTTAACTATGGCCAAAGGGATATAGAACTCTGTATACCCTTTGATCCAGCAATACCACTGCTAGATCTGTAGCCCCAAAACACCCACAGAAAGAAAGGATGCATTTGTATATATTTAGAGCAGCTCTTTTTGTGAAAGCTAAGAAGTGGACATTGAAGGGATGGCTATCAATCGGGGAATGGCTAAAGTATATGACTGCTTTTTTATTTTTGTTTTATTCATAAAAGTATTTTATTATTTTCCAGTTACATGTAAAGATAGTTTTCAACATTTGTTTTCATAGTATTTTTAGTTTCAAATTATTCTCCCACTCTCCCTTCCCTCCCCCCTCCCCCAAGATAGAAAGCAATCTGATATAGGTTATATATGTACAATCACATTAAACATACTTTTGCATTAGTCATATTGTGAAAGAAGAAGCAGAACATAAGGGAAAAACCTCAAAAAAGAAAAAAAATTAGGCAAAAAGTAGAAACTGTATGGTTCAATCCACAGTTATTTTTTCTAGATGTGGAGAACATTTTCTATCATGAGTTCTTTGAAATTATTTTGGATCATTGCACTGCTGAGAAGAGTGAAGTCTATCACAGTTGATCATCACACAATGCTGCTGTTACTGTGTACAATGCTCTCCTGGTTCTGCTCATCTCAGTCACAGCAGTTCATGTAAGTCCTTCCAGGTTTCTCTGCAATCCTCCTGCTCATCGTTTCTTACAGCACAATAGTATTCCATTACATTCATATACCACAACTTGTTTAGCCGTTCCCCAATTGATGGACATTCCCTCTATTTCCAATTCTTTTCCACCACAAAGAGAGCTGCTATAAATATTTTTCTATGATGTCTTTGGGATATAGACCTAGTAGTGCTATTTCTTCATCAAAGGGGAGAGTTCTTGGGGCATAGTTTCAAATTGCTCTCCAGAAAGGTTGGATCAGTTCATGCTCTACCAACAATGCATTAGTGTTTCAATTTTCCCACAGCTTCTCCAACATTTATTATTTCCCTTTTTTGTCATATTAGCCAATCTGATAGGTGTCAGGTGGTACCTCAGAGTTGTTTTAATTTGCATTTCTCTAATCAATAGTGATTTAGAGCACTTTTTCATATGGAAATAGATAGCTTTGATTTCTTCATCTGAAAACTGCCTGTTCATATCTTTTGACCATTTCTCAATTAGGGAATGACTTGGATTCTTATAAATTTGATTTAGTTCTCTATATATTTTAGAAATGAGGCCTTTATCAGAAACACTAGCTATAAAAAATTGTTCCCCAGCTTTCTGCCTCCCTTCTAATTTTGGCTACATTGCTTCTGTTTGTACAAAATCTTTTTAATTTAATGTAAATAAAATCATCCATTTTGCATGTCTCTATCTCTTATTTGGACATAAGTTGTTTTCCTCTCTATGTATTTGAGAGGTAAACTACTCCTTCCTCTGCTAATTTACCTATGGTATCATCCTTTATGTCTAAATGATGTACCCATTTTGACCTTATTTTTTGGTATATGGTGTAAGATGTTAGTTTATGCCTATTTTCTGCCATACTATCTTCCAGTTTTCCTGGCAGTTTTTGTCAAATACTGAGTCAAATACTCCCAGAAGCTGGAGTCTTTGGGTTTATCAAACAGTTGATTACTATAGTCATTTATTACTGTATCTCCTGTGCCTATCCTATTACATTGATCCACCACTTTATTTCTTAGCCAGTACCAAATAGTTTTGATGACTACCTCTTTATAGTGTAGTTTCAGATTTGGTATGGCTAGCTGTGGTATATGATTGTAATGCAATATTATTCTGCTATAAGAAATGACAAGCAGGATGATTTCAGGCAAACCTGGAAAGACTTACATGAACTGATGCATAGTGAAGTGAAGAGAACCAGGAAAAGCTTGTATGCATTCACAGCAATAGTTTTTGATGAAGAACTGTGAATGATTTAGCTATTCTCAGCATTACCATAATCCAAGACAATCCCAGGAAACTAGTGGTGAAGCATACTATCTTCCTCCAGAGAAAGAACTAATATTGCTTGACTATAGTCTAAAGTATTCACTTTTCACTTGATATTGCTGGTTCAAAGGTATACACAACTTGGTTGTGCTTTGAGCATACTTACATATTATTCTGCAGTGTTTGGATCAGTTTACAACTCCACCAACACTGAAGTAACGTCCCAATTTCCTAACATCCCCTCAAACATTTTTCACTATCATTTTCTGTCATATTAACTAGTCTGATAGATGTGAGTTGGTACTGTAATGATTGGAATGATGCCACCTACTGGAGACTTGCTGTGGGAAAGCTCCACCATGAGGAAAATGCCTCAGAGGCGTTGTGTCTTTTCCTTGGCGTCAGGAAATGACATTTGCTCATGGGGGCTGTCTATCAAGGCTACCAGCCAATCAACTTGAGGAGCCTCCTATGTTCTGGGAGGAGACAGGAAGGAGGAAAGGGAGCCTGCGCAGAGAGCTCTGGGGCTTTTTGGGTTCCTGACTTGATGGTGGTGGCAGCAGAGGACTTCACAGGAAGTTTGAGGAAAGATAGGAATGCCAGGCTGTTGGAATTCTGTTCACAATCTTTTTCTTTCTATTTTCCAATAAACCCTTAAAAACCTAAACTCGTTTTATCAGTGATTTTAGTCAGTTTCCCCCAAAACTGGGGGAAAAGATTAGAATCCACATTTAGAATCTTAAATTACACAGTACCTAAGAGATATTTTCTTTTGAATTTCTCTAATCATAAGTGATTTACATTATTTCTTAATATAACTATAGATAACTTTGACTTCTTTATTTGAAAAGTGCCTGCTTATATCCTTTGACCATTTGCTAATTGAGAAATGAGGTCTTTCTCAGAGATATTTGCTGTGAAGATTGTTTTCCAGTTTTCTGCTTTCCTTTTAATCTTTGTTGCACTGATTTTGCTTGTGCAAAAGCTTTTAAATTAAATATAATTAAAATTATCTATTTTACCTTTCATAATGCTCTCTATCTTTTATTTGGTCATAAAATTTCACCTTCTCCCTAGATCTTACAGGTATCCTATTCCTTGTTCTTCTAATTTACTTATGGTATCACCCTTTATGTATAAATTATGTACCCATTTTGACCTTATAAAGGTATACACTGTAAGATGTTATTCTTTACCTAGTTTCTGCCATAATATTTTCTAGTTTTCCCAGAAGTATTCATCAAATAGTAAATTTTTGTCCCAGAGGCTGGAGTCTTTGAGTTTATCAAATATTAGGTTACTGCGGTCATTTACTACAGTGTCTTATGTACCTAATCTATTCCAATGATCCAACACTGAATTTCTTACCCAGTAACAGATAGTTTTGATGATTACTGCTTTGATAGCTTTGAGACCTGTTATAGCTATTCATCTTCCTTAGCACTTTTAGCATTTTTAAATTTCCCCTAAGTACTGCTTTGGCTGCATACCACAAATTTTGGCATGTTGTCTCATTGTTGTCATTCTCTTTAGTGAAATTATTGATTGTTTCCATGATTTCTTCTTTGATTAATGTATTCTTTCAATTAGATTATTTAGTTCCAAATAAATTTTTTTTTTTTTTGCAGGGCAATGAGGGTTAAGCGACTTGCCCAAGGTTACACAGCTAGTAAGTGTCAAGTGTCTGAGGCTGAATTTTAACTCAGGTCCTCCTGAATCCAGGGCCAGTGCTTTATTCACAGTTCCAATTATTTTTTTAATCCATCTTTCCACTGCCCTTTGTTGAATGTAATTTTTATTGCATTATGACCCAAAAGGGATGCATTGATTATTTCTGCCTTTCTACCCTTGATTTTGAGATTTTATGCCTTAATACATGGTTAGTTTTTGTGTAGGTGCCAGGTATTATGAGGAAAAATGTATATTCTTTTCTATTCTGATTCAATTTTCTCCAAAGGCCTGTCATATACAACTTTTCTAAAATTTTATTCACTTCTTTAGTTTCTTTCTTATTTATTTATTTTGGTTGGATTTATCAAGTTCTGAGAGGGGACAGTTCCTTCACTAGTATAGTTTTCCTGTCTCTTTCTTCCTCTAAGAGCAGCTATGTGGTACAATGGATAGAGCAATGGTCCTGAAGTTGGGAGGACCTGAGTTCAACTATGACTTCAGACACTTAGTAGCTTTGTGACCCTGGGCAAGTTACTTAACCCCAACTGCTGTACATATCTGAGGCCATCACCAAGTTCATTGCATTCCCATTAACAGTTATGATTGCAAGTTGTGTTTTTCCCTCCATCTTATTGTTTCCTCCTATTTCTCCTCTCTTTGAGGTAAAATGTGGTAAATTATTTCACATGAAGAGTTTCGAAAGATGTATTTTACTGGAAGTTAAAGTGATGTTAAGTTAAAAAATGTTCTAATTTTTGTTTTTATTTTATCTGATTTTCATATATAACAACTGTATAATACATAATTGTAAAATCTCTAAAAGATTCTGAATTTCCTTAGACATATGTTTTTAAGAACTCTCATTGTTTGATTTGGTTATTGACAAAGTTATTTAAAGTTGTGTTAAGATCAGTTTTGTAGGAGCCTTTCTAGTTAAGGAGAATTTCTAGCTGGCCATCAGCATCTAAAAAACCTGGGAAAGACTTCTCTGCAACCACACCTGAGACCATGCCCAGAATCCAGAACTACATCCAAGAATCATCTAGGACTTGCAGAGACTTAAATAGATATTCTCCTTTTCTTTTTTTCACTTTTCCTGTTGCATACACTATTTGTAATATCTACTTTCTAAAGGGGCCTGCCCCCTTTAGTTTTTATGAATGCATCACTCAAATTCTTTTATTCCTCCTCACATTGTTAATCATTATAAGTATTTGTAATATTAGTTATTGCTTCAGTTAAGTAAATTATTTGTTTCTTTGTTTCTTTCTTTTTGTGGGGCAATGCAATGGGGGTTAAATGACTTGCTCGGGGTCACACAGCTAGTACGTGTCAAGTGTCTGAGGCCGGATTTGAACTCAGGTAGTCCTGAATCCAGGGCTGGTGCTTTATCCACTGCACCACCTAGCTGCCCCCAAACTATTTGTTTCTTAATGAAGCACATGGGGGATTGTGAGAAAATAATTAATAATGGATTTCTAGGAGAAATCCAGTGGCTGTTCTTCCCCCTCCCCAGCTTGGGAAAAGCCTGCAGTTTAACAAAAGGAATGTAGATTGACTTTCCTGACTTCCTAGAGGAACTTAACTCACCTTTGCTACCCACCAAGTCATGTCAATCAATGGAATTGAATGGTACTGGTCCACTGGCTTGGATTAATGTGTGGAGACCTGCCTCTACCTGAGAGAGGATAAAATCCCTGGGGAGGAGGGGGTTGCTCTCTTTCTTGCTGCGCCTCTCCTGGATACTCACTTACCACTTCTCTTACCCTGGAGCTGCCTCTCCTCAGCTCCCTCCCCCTCCCTTTCTGGGACTCCAAGCTTGGTGTGTGCATGGTCAAATGAATAATAAATTCTTGCTGCCTAAACTGGTACAAAAGCCTGTAATTTATAAGTAGTGTCAAATATTAAGAGATAGCTTTTGTATCTGCCTGTCTCCTACCAACAGAATCAATAAACAGATCAGAGAAATTATAATAAATTATAATATCTCCTACAATTTGTTCCCATACCTGTTCTCCTACAAAATATATTAACAGATCAGAGAACATGGTGAAGAACCAGATCAGAGAATTTAATATTTCCTATGAGACAAAACCAGATCTGAGAGAGACAGAAAAAACATAATATCAATTTAATATTTTGTTGTCCCAAGAAGAAATACAACACACATGATCATGTGGAGACTTCCCTCCTAAGAAAGAAGCTGAAGGACTCCCTCTTTCTGAGGGTATATAAGGTTTTCTTGGCTCACAGGTTACAGAATAACTTCATTGGCATGATACAGATCAACCTATTACAAATGAAGATCAGTCAAAGAATATGAATTAGTTTAACTGCTCAACTTAAAGCAGATGCTAACAAATAGATAGGTGGAAACAGAAACAGGTTTTATCAGAGACTGAAGAGGTCTTTCTTCCAGGGGAAAGAAGATAGTGAATGGGAATTTCAAAGGGGGCATTTGAGTTTGTTTATTCTCTTGGGGAAAATAAATAGAGACTGTCTTGTTCATTTTGAAGTCTTTGAGCAAAGGGCATTTTGCTCCTATTAATCCAGGGTCTCATAAAATCCATTTGGATAGTAAGGCACCACCATCAAATCCAGGTGATCCATATATTTATATTAATAGTAGTAATATATGAGAAACCCCAGCTAAGTTCCCCAATATCTTAGAACAGAGACAGGCTTCACCCAAATATTTCAAACAACACAAGTTAAAATGGGAGGGTGACAGGTGGGCATTGCTTGAAGCTTGTTCTCAATGAAAATAGCTCAATGAGAACCATCCACAATCAGCTAAGTATAGAAATCTATCTTACTCTACAAGAAAGTAGGATGGGAGGAGATTAAATAAGGAGGTGAGGTACTGATAGAAGGGACTGTAGATTGGGGGAGGCAGTAGACAGAAGCAAAACACCGTGAGAAGGGAAAGGATCTATTTTCTAGGTCAGTTGTTTTTCCAATGAAATATTTTACATTTTCTTTATTTTTTAATTCTTTTGATTTTTTTATTGATTCTTCATTTCTCTTAGAGTCCGTAATTTTCACTTGTGCAGGTATAATTTTTAAGGAATTATTTTCTTCAATTATCTTTTCTACCTCCCTTTCCATTTGGCAAATTCTACATTTTAAGGAGTTAAAGTTTTCAGAGGATTTTGGTATTTTCTTCATTTGGCCAATTCTACTTTTTAAGAATTAGTTTTCTTTTTTCTAAACTATTGACTTTTTTCTTGTGATTCTTTTGTATCACTCTCATTTCTTTTCCCAACTTTTCTTCCACATCTCGTTTGATTTTTACTCTTTTTTGAGATTTTCCATTAGCTATTTCTTGTCTTGAGACCAATCCCCATTTTTCTCTGGGGCTTTGCCCAGAGGTGTTTTGAAGTCATTGGGTCTTCTGGGTTTGTGTCTTGATTTTCTCTATCATCATAACTTTCTATGGCTAGATTCTTTTTGTGTTTTTTTTTTTTTGCTCATATTTTCTTCCCTTTTTCTTACTTTTAAATTTTATCTCTGCTCCTGGGGTGGAAGGGCAACTGTCCCAAGCTTATTGTGATAGATGCTACAGGTTCTGGCTATTTGTCTAGTTTTGCACTGGTGCTTCCCTGAGGCACCTGGTGCTTCCCTGAGGCACCTGGTGCTGGTATCTGCCCATGTGCTGAGGCACAATGGGGTGGCCTAGTACTGGCATCTACCCTTGTGCTGAGGCATGTGGGGGTTTAGGCCTTGGTATCAGCCCATTCACTTGGGGCTAAGCTTAAGCGCATGGTGAGTCCAGGCACTGACATCTGCCCATTTTCATGGGGTTTCACTTAGGCACATCAGGGTCTGGGTGCTGGCATCTGAACATTTACCTGGGACTATGACAAGGCATGTGAGTGGGTCCCAGGTCTGGTTATTCACCTGGCTATGCTGAGGCACATGGAGGGTCCTGATGTTGATTTTTGCCTGCTCAAGTAGCACTGGGGCTCAGAACCTCTACTGGCTTGCTGCTGGCTTGCCAGGATTCTTACTGTCCTGGACTGTGTTCCCCATTTACCCAAGTGATGTAGACCTTTCCTACTGACCTTCCAAGCTCCTTGAGCTAGAATATTGTTTTACCCCATCTTTTTATGAGTTCTGCCATTACAGAATTCATTTTAGGGGGCCTGTTTTATAACTGTTTGGAGCTGAAAGTTCAGTTCATTTAATGTTTACTCTGCTATCTTGGCTCCTGGAAGTCTGAACTCAGAAATGCTTTACATCACGACCAATTCTCTATACACCATGTCATAATACATCTCCATTGGGTTCTTATAAGACTCAAGATAATTTACTATGTAAACATTAAGCAATATTTAAATATTACATATTATTATTTTCAGGTTATAAGACCTGAATCAGGAACATGGAATTCTTTTAAGGAGGGAAGACAGAAACTGGAAAGTTTTTCAATGTCTGAGTCTTAGGAACTCACTAGATGAGTCATATCATCTACTTAGAGAGGGAAGCAGAACCAGGCAACATTTGACCACTTCTTCCATTTTGGACAGCCGAATTTGCCCAGTTTACTCCCTCAATAGTATAATTATTGTAATTTCCATATAATTCACTTCTCAAATTAATCACTTTTTTCATTCATATCATGATATAGTGAGAAATCCAATTTAAAAAACTGGATAACTTGTCTATGGCACCACATTTTGATTATTTTAGCCATTTAATGGAAGATTTAGGTAATGAAGGCAGATGAAGCTGGTGCTGTGGAGCTTAGAGCTTGGTTAGACCTCAAAGATTTTAGTCATCCACTGCATCCTAAGCCATCCCCAGTCATCTAGACCTTGTCTTGCCATTGTTCTCCAGTGACTCTGGAAGAGAGAGTGAGGCCAGTGATTTCATTCAACTTGGCTTCAGTGAAATCCAATTTATTTATGAAATAAAAGACATTACCCACACCATTTCAACCTATCTCAAAGTCCTGTGATGACAGTCAAGTGATGAAGCAGCAGGTGCAGCTACAATGGGAGCTATAGTTGCAACCCTACACACAGGGGACCCAGGCCATATGGTAATCTGAAGCAGTACTGGAATTCAGCAGCCCCCTGGGTGTCCGAGTAGCTTTTCAAAGGACAACACTAATCAACTCCTGGCATGAAGAAGAGGCTAGAAAAGGTTCCCCAAAATGATCTGTTCTATTCAATCCTGCCCTAATTATAGCAGTAGGTGGGGAATTACCCTGTGCTCAAAACACACAAAAGTGTTTAAAAAACTTTTGTGAAGATAATTCCACTCATCATTGGTACATGTAATATATGCGCACTTATGAACAGCACAAAATCCAGTAGACTTTAAAGATGAATGGCTCTTGCTGCAAGAGAACCCAGTAGCCATGACAGTCAAATAGCGGCCCTGAGTAAAGACAAGGCTGGCAAATGAAAGCTAGTTTACTGAAGTCAGAGAAGAATACAAATTTTTCTAGATTGGCTGCAGTGAAGGGTAGAGCTGTGAATTTGGCATAGCTTATGCAATCAAAACTAATCTGGTCAAGAAGCTTGTATGCCTTCCAAAAGGAGTGAACAACAGGTTCATGACAACAAGATTGACACTTATAGGAAAGCACCATCATCAATGGTTGTGATCCCACCATGACCACCTTAATGAGATCACAGAAAAATTTATGAAAACCTGGAGACCCTCATTATCAATGTTGTAAAGGAAGACAAGCTTATAATTTTGGGTGACTTTAATACAAGCCATCCCCCAAAGAGAAAAAGACCTATTTGTACAAAAATATTTATAGCAGCTTTTTTTGTGGTGGCTAAAAATTGGAAGTCAAAGGAATGCCTATCAATTGGGGAATGGCTAAACTAACTGTGGTATATGATGATAATAGGATATTACTGTGCAGTAAGAAATGACAAACAGGATGACTTCAAAAAAGCTTAGAAAGACATTCATGAAATGATTTATTAGGAAGTAAGCAGAACCAAGAGAACACTATACACAGAGACAGCAATACTGTTTGATGAAAAACTCTGAATGACTTGATTTTTCTCAACAATGCAATAATCCAAAGCAATCCCAAAAGAATATTAATGAAACATACTATCTACCTCCAAAGAAAGAACTGATATTGATTTAAACAGACTGAAGTATGCTATTTTTCACATTCTTTCATTAAGTGACAAATATGGTGTTGTTTTGCATGATCATATATGTATAACCCATATTGGATTGTTTGCCACCTTGAGAAGTGGAGAGGGGAGGGAGGGAAGGAGGGATAGAGATTGGAACAGAAAAATATAAATAAAAATGCTTAACCTGAAAAAAAAGAAGGCATGGGAAGGGTGTACTTGGAATGGTACAGCATATATATATACACACACACACACATAAATATGTTGTGCACATATGAGTTATTTAGGTCTTATTTATATAGTAATTATATTTAAACAAATTTGTCATACATTATTTATATGAATTTATATGTATACATTATTTATAAAAGTTTTTTACCTGTATAAAAAAAGAAAACTGCCTGTTTATTTAAAAATAGGAAGAGGAAGTATTTAAAATACTAAGTTATATGTACTAGAATACATCTAGGTATATCTAAATGTAATAATGTAGAAAATATACATTATATATGTCATATATGTGTATATATATATCTATGTTTTATATATATATAATTTAATTATATGTCACAAATAAAAAAAGAGTAGGCACAGACTATCAGACATGTCAGGGAGAAATGGAGTTGGAATGAGCAAAATAAAATGGTCATTTAGTATTAAAGACTTGTGTATCTCATGGCCTTCTCATCACCAACTGTCTTTCTTTTATCTAAACATAATAAAACTTCATGGATGCACCCTCACAGCAAGAATTGGCATTTAATTGACTAGGTCATTGTAAGGAGAAGAAGCCGAGAAGATGTTAGAGCGATGAAGGCAATGTGTGGTCAGTGTTAAATTGATCATAGATTTATCCTCTCCAAGATAAACATTCACATTTAACAAAAATGGTGGCCATAAAGCAAAATTACTTAGAAAAGCCTTAATGCCAACAGATTGGAGTTCTTCTATGAGTATGAACAGTTTGTTGCTAACTCGTAGGGAAAGCTGAGCCAACACATGGTTGTCAATAGTAGAGCAGAAAAGGAGTGGGCAGCTTTCAGAGATTTGGTGTATAGCAGTGCATCTGGGCCAGGACATTTGAAAACATCAAGATTGGTTTGACAGAAATGATGGGGAAATTCAGAAGCTGATAAATTCAAAACAAGAACACCACATGCTTTACCAGCATCCATCTCCAAGAAAGTAGTGTTTAACTCCATTAAAAGTAAAGTGTGGGCGGCGGCTAGGTGGCACAGTGGATAAAGCACTGGCCCTGGATTCTGGAGTACCTGAGTTCAAATACGGACTCAGACACTTGACATGTACTAGCTGTGTGACCCTGGGCAAATCTCCTAACCCCCATTGCCCCACAAAAAAAAAATCTTGGGGCAGCTAGGTGGTGCAGTGGATAGAGCACTGGCCCTGGATTCAGGAGGACCTGAGTTCAAATCCAGCCTCAGACACTTAACACTTACTAGCTGTGTGACTCTGGGCAAGTCACTTAACCCCAATTGCCTCACGAAAAAAACAAAACAAAACAAAAAAGTAAAGTGCAAGGGGCAGTTAAGTGGCGCAATGGATAGAGCACAAGACCTGGATTCAGGAGGACCTGAGTTCAAGTTCAGCCTCAGACACTTAACACTTACTAGCTGTGTGACCCTGGGCAAGTCACTTAACCCCAATTGCCTCACCAAAATAAAAAATAAAATAAAATAAAAGTAAAGTGCAAGCAAAGCTTAGAGAGATGCAGGATTCTTGGCTCAGTAAGAAGGCAGATGAAATTCAGTCTTATGCTGATAGTAACAATTCAAAACACTTTTATGATGCCCTGAAGACTATTTATGGGCCAAAGACCTATAGTGAATCTCAACTACTCAGTGCTGATGGATCCACATTGATTAGTGATAAGACCATGATCCTGAAGAGATAGGCTGAACATTTCTATAGTGTTCTCAATAGACCATCATTAATCAATGGTGAAACCAGTGTCCATATACCTAAGGTTGAAATCAATCCATCATTAACTGAATTTCCAACTGAAGAAGAGGTTTTGAAGGGTATTAGGTTCCTAGTGTGTGCCAAAGTGACTGGGACTGATTCTATTCCAGCTGAGAAGTACAATTCAGGGGGTCCACTGCTCATATAAAAGTTGACTGAAATGTCCCAGGTTATATAGGAAGGGAGATTATCACCCAAGAGTAAAAGGATGCCTTCATTGTCCATTTCTAAAAAGGTAGAGGAAATAGATTGTCCTGTGACAATCATATGTGTGTGTGTGTGTGTGTGTGTGTGTGTGTGTGTGTGTGTGTGTGTATGTATGTATGTGAGTGCGTTACCCTCAGTCATTTCTGGCAAGATTCTTGCAATATTCTAATATTCTTCTTTAATAGACTCATCCTTCACCCAGAAGATGTTTATTTACCTGAGAGCCAGTGTGGCCTCAGAAAGGGCCAAAAACAGTTTATATGGTATTTGCTGCCTAACAGCTACAGTTTGTTGCTCAGAGCAGAACAGAAGTCCATACACAAAGTTTGTCAATCTGACCAAGGCCTTTGATACTGCCAATCATAAGAGCCTATGGAAAAGTATATCAAAATTTTGTGCCTGGAGAGGTTCATTAGTACTGGGTGATGCTCTTGAGCTTTCCCAGTTACCAAAGGAGTGAAATAAAGCTGTGTACTGGCTCCCATGCTTTTTAGCAGGATGTTTTTAGTAATATTGTCAGATGCCTTTAGTGAGTATGAAAATGACATCAAGGTCAGCTACCATGTCAATGATGAAATACTTAACTTGATTAAAGTGCAGCCAGAGTTGGTGTATAACTTTCTGTTAGCAAATAATTGCTCACTAACTACAGCCCCTGAAGCTGAGATGCAACAAAGTATGGATTGATTCTCTGCTGCTTGTGGTAATTTCTTTTTTCTTTTTCTATTTTCTTTTTCCTTTTAATTTTTCTCAATTACATGTAAAGATATTCTTTAAGTTGCAAATTTTCCCCCACCCTCCCTTCTCTCCCCCATCTTGAGAGCAGCAAGAAATTTGATATAGGTTATACATTACAATAATATTAAACACATTTCCACATTAATTGGAACAAAAGGAAAAAACACAGAAGGAAAAATAAACAAGAATAATAAGAAAAAATCAACAACAAATGTTAAAATAGTATGCCTCAGTCTGCATTCAGACTCCATAGTTCTTTTTCTAAATGTGGAGAGCATTTTCCATCATAAGTATTTTGGCATTGTTTTGTATCATTGTATTGCTGAGAAGAGTTGTCTATAACAGTTGATCATCAAAAAATGTTGTTGATACTATATATAATGTTCTCTTGGTTCTGCTTATTTCATTCAGTATCAATTCATGTAGGTCTTTCCAGGTTTTTGTGAAATCCATCTGCTTATCACTTCTTACAGCACATAGTATTCCATTATATTCATATACCACAACTTATTTAGCTATTCCCCAACAGATGGCCATCCCCTAAATTTCCAATTCCTTGTTACCACAAACAGAACAGCTATAAATACTTTTTGTACAAATAGGTTTTTTCCCTTTTTATAATCTTTTGGGGATATAGACCTAATAGTGGTATTGCTGGGTCAAAGGGTATGCACAGTTTTAAATCCCTTTGGGGATGGTTCTATATTGCTCTACAGAATGGCTGGATCAGTTCACAGCTCCGCAAACAGTGCATCAATGTTCCAATTTTCCTACATATTCTCCAACATTTATAATTTTCCTTTTTTGTCATAGTAGGCAATTGGATAGGTGTGAGGTATTCCCTTAGAGTAGAGATTACACCACTCTTTAATTTGCATTTCTCTACTCAGTAGTGATTGATAACATTTTTTCTTATGGCTTTATATAGTTTTAATTTCATTATCTGAACACTGCCTGTTCATATACTTTGACCATTTCTCAATTGGGGAATGACTTGTATTCTTAAGTATTTGATTCAGTTCTCTATATATTTGAGATATTAGGCCTTTATCAGAAACATTGTCTGTAAAAATTGTTTCCCACCTTTCTTCTTTTTTTCTAATCTTGTTTGCTGTTTGTGTTAATTTTGACCTAACAACACCAAGAAAACACAGGTTTTTCTATCAGCCAGCATCATACCATCCTTATGTAGAACCGCTGGTTACAGCAAATGGAGAAATTTTGAATACTATGAATAAGTTCATATATCTTAGTGATAAACTTTCCAGGGATATACAAATAGATGATGATGTTAACACACACATTGTCAGAGTTTGGGAACCCCAAAGGAAAGTATGGGTAAAGAAAAGGTATTAGACTACCTACCAAAGTGAAGGTCTACAGAGCTGTTGTGCTGACCTCATTGTGATCTGCCTATGAAACCTGGATAGTCTACCATGACAGAAAACTTAATTGCTTCCATTGGAATTGTTTGAGGAAGATTCTGAACATCTGACAAGATTAGGTACCCAATACTGAGATCCTTTCTTGAATTAAATGGTCATTCATTCAAACTTTACTGTAGACAATGCAACTCTGATAGGCTGGCCACATTGTTCAAATGCCAAACATATACTTGTATAAAATACTACTTTATGGGGATCTCACACAAGGTAAATTCTCACATGGAGGTCAGAAGATGTGATACAAGGACATTCTTAATGTCTCTCTGAACGACTCTGGAATTGATTGTATGACATGGGAAACACTAGCAAATGACTGCGCCGCATGGTGTGCTTGTATCTAAGAAGGTGCTGTGCTCCACAAGCAAAACAGAATTGCAGTATCTTAAAAGAAATAGAAAATTTGTATAAAGACATCTCCACTCCAAATTTTCATGTGGGCTATTTGTGCCTGATGTCTGGTAGAATCTTTGGAGCTTGCATTGTTTTGATAAGCCACACTCAGAGACACTGTACCTTGACTACAAAATAGTGATGTTATTTTGGTCCACTTTGAGAATAAAGTAAAATAACCAACTGAAAGGTCTAGTCCTTATCCTATACTATATTAAAAGTACCATATATCCTCTCATGGAATTAATGTTCAGGATTTGAACACAAGCTAGCTTATGTGTCTAATTAACACATAACAACCCAACTCTGGACATTTTTACTGCCTTTTCCCATGGCTGTAACCTCTCCCTCTTCATTCCTTACTTCTGACTTACCTGCCTGCTATCAAATCCCAGCTAAAGTCACACTTTTACAAGAAACTTTTCCAGATCCCCCTTTCCTCTCTTGATTATTTCCAGATTATCTTGCATGTAGTTTGCTTGCACAAAGTTGTTTGCATTTTGTGTCCCCAATTAGACTGTGACCTACTTGAGAGCAAAGATTCTCATAATTTTCTTTGTATACCCAGTGCTTGCCACAGTGCCTGGAACAATCAGGCACTTAATACGAACACATAGATGTTCATATGCATAGTATGCATATACATTTATATTATATATATCTACTGTGTTGTCTAAAATCTAAATTGTGGGTTCTAATCTGCCCCCCCCCAGTCTTGGGGGGGAAACTGGATAAAATCATTGATAAATTCAACAAGAATTTAGGCTTTTAAAGATTTAACATATATATATATACATATATATAATATAATATATACATATATATAAGTGTATATATATATATATATATATATATATAAGTTAGTGAAGAGAGAGATTGAGAACAGATTCCTTATATCATAGAAATCCTAGCTCAGATTGAATTCAGTATAGCCAGAGAGAAAGAATGCAATTACCTTTCCTAGCAGCATAGGTGAAATCTCTCACCACCATGCTAGTGTCCAAATGACTAAGAGGCCCCCCCCCCCCAATTCTGCCACCACGCTAGTTTCCCAGATGAAAAGAGGAAGCTCCAGTCTGCGAGGCTCAGCTTTCTACTTCCTGTCCTCCTCCCTGAAATGGGAGGTTCGTCAAGTTGATTGGTCGAGAGTGGTCTCCGGTTGATGTCTCAGTCCACAGCCTCCGAGAACACACTCTACTCAGGGTTGGTCAGGTGTGGTCCCGAGTTAATCATCATTAAGTAGGTTCTCAGTCTCTCAGTCTCACCCAATTCAATCAATTCCAAATCAATCTTCAGGTGGGTCTCCTGGGCATCTGGCAAGTCCCATTATTTTATCACACTATGTGTAATTGTGTGTGTGTATATATATATATACACACATGTATATATAGAAACACATATATGTACATATATGTACATATAGAATATATGTATATATGTGTATATATATATATATAGAAACATACTAATTATATGATATCTCTCATGCCAGAAGGATCACTTATAACTTCCTAATTTTGAATTGGAATAAGAGACTTCTAGGTACCTGACATTACTCTAAACTATTTCCCAATTTTCAAAGACCCAGGTGTGTGGTATAATTGAGACCAACATACTCTTGTCAGTGTCAAATTGATTGAATTATTCTCTTTTTACATCAAACATTTTCTCATATTTAATGTGGCCATCAAAAAATTTAATGGAATCTTGGACTACTTTCAGAGAGACAATACTTGGAGCAATTAGGTAGAACAATGGAGAGAACTCCAACTTTAGAATCAGGAGGACCTGAGTTCAAATTTGACCTCAGACACTTACTAGTTGTGTGACCTTGGGCAAGTCACTAAACCCTGATTGTTTAAAAAAAGATAGACTCAACTTCTAAGAATATAGTGATGATAGCTCTATTCCTTTCCCTATCCAGACATTTGAATTCTACAGTTTAGGAAGGTCATTCATGAACTGGAGAGCTTCCAAAGGGCGGCAGTTAGGCTTGAAAAAGGCTAGTCCTTTTGAGTGAGAGAACTAGGGATATTTAGTGAAAAGAAGAGTACCTGGGTTCACATCTGGCCTCAGATACTTAACACTTACTAGCTGTGTGACCCTGGGCAAGTCACTTAACCCCAATTGCCTCACTCAAAAAAAAATTAAAAAAAAATGAATGGGGTGGGGGCAGCTAGGTGCCACAGTGGATAGAGCACAGGCCCTGGATTCAGGAGGACCTGAGTTCAAATCCAACCTCAGGCACTTAACACTTACTAGCTGTATGACCCTGAGCAAGTCACTTAACCCCAATTGCCTCACAAAAAACAAAAAATGAATGGGGGCAAACTCACTACTAATGAAAAAGAAATTAAGCTTTCCCAGCTTCCCAGAAGAGGGGTCCATACAGCGTTGTACTCGGTTTCCGTTGTAACTTTAAAGGGAAATTTCCACACTGTCCAGAGCCCTGGATGTCTTGCAGATGAAGGAGGAGGATGTCCTCAAATTTCTCACTGCAGGAACCCATTTGGGTGGCACTAACTTGGACTTCGAGATGGAACACTACATCTACAAAAGGAAGAGTGGCAGCATCTACATCATTAATTTGTAGAGAACTTAGGAAAAGCTTCTGCTCACTGCTTGTGCCATTTTTGCCATTGAAAATCCTGCTGTTAGTGTCATCTCATCCAGGAACACTGGCCAGCCAGCTGTTCTGAAATTTGCTGCTTCCACTGGCGCTACACCTATTGCTGGACGTTTCACCCAGGGCACCTTCACTAAGCAGATTCAGGCAGCTTTCCGGGAACCTTGCCTCTTGGTGGTCACTGATCCTCGGAAAGATCAACAGCCTCTGACTGAAGCATCACATGTTAACCTCCCAACCATTGCATTGTGCAACACAGATTCTCCACTTTTGCTATGTGGACATTGCCATTCCATGCAACAACAAGGGAGCTCACTCCGTGGGTCTGATGTGGAGGATGCTGGCCCGTTAAGTCCTACGTATGCGTGGTACCATCTCCCGTGAACACCGGTGCGAAGTGATACCTGATCTTTAGTTCTACAGGGATCCAGAGGAAATTGAGAAGAAAGAGCAGGCCGCAGCTGAGAAGGCAGTGACAAAGGAGGAATTTCAGACTGAATGGACTGCCCCTGCCCCAGAATTTACTGCTGCTCAACCAGAGGTGGCTGATTGGTTTGAGGGAGTGCAGGTGCCATCTGTGCCCATTCAGCAGTTCCCTACTGAAGACTGGAATGCTCAGCCTGCTACCGAGGACTGGTCTGCAGCTCCTACTGCTCAGGCCACTGAGTGGGTAGGGACTACCACAGAGTGGTCCTAAATTTTATCCCAGGTGCTCTAATAGAGAAGGAAAAGATTCTTGAAGGAAAATATATCTTGATTTCTTTAAAAAAAAAAAAGGAAATTAAGACAATTGTTAGGAACTATTTTTCCCAATTATATGCCAATGGATTTGACAATCTAAGTGAAATGGATGAATATCTACCCAAAAAATTACCCAAATTAATAAAAGAATAAATAAAATACTTACATAACCCAATTTTAGAAAAAAATAAATTAAACAATCAATCAATGAACTTCCTAAGAAAAAATCCCCGGGGACCAGATGGATTCAAAAGCGAATTCTACCAAACATTTAAAGAACAATTAATCGCAATACTGTATAAATAATTTGAGAAAATAGGTGGAGTCCTACCCAATTCATTTTATGAGACAAATATGGTATTGATATGCAAACCAGGAAGAACCAAAACAGAGAAAGAAAATTATAGACCAATCTCCCTAATGAATATTGATGCAAAAATTTTAAATAAAATACTCACCAGGAGATTACAGCAAGGCATCACAAGGATCATACACTATGACCAGGTGGGATGTATACCAGGAATGTAAGGCTGGTAAAATATTAGGAAAACTATCAGCATACTTGACCATATCAATAACAAAACCATTAGAAATCATTTGATTATCTCAATAGATGCAGAAAAAGCCTTTGACAAAATATAGCAGCCATTCCTATTAAAAACAAACACAAGAGAGCATAGGAATAAATGGAGGTTACCTTAAAGTGCTAAGTAATAATTATCTAAAACCACCAGCTAGCATTATCTGTAATGGGGATAAGAAACCTTCCTAATACAATCAGGGGTGAAGCAAGGATATCCATTATCAGTTGTATTATTTTAAATTGTACTAGAAATATTAGCTATAGCAATAAGAAGAAAAAAGAATTAAAGGAATTAGAATAGGTAATGAGGAAACAAAATTATCACTCTTTGCAGATCATATGATGTTATACTTAGAAAAGCCAAGAGACTCAACTAAAAAAAAAAACCTACTTGAAATTATTAACAACATTTTGTTGTTGTTGTTATTTTTTTGTTTTTTTGTTTTTTGCAGGGCAATGAGGGTTAAGTGACTTGCCCAGGGTCACACAGCTAGTAAGTGTTAAGTGTCTGAGGCTGGATTTGAACTCAGGTCCTCCTTAATCCAAGGCCAGTGCTTTATCCACTGTGCCACATAGCTGCCCCTATTATTAACAACTTTAATAAAGTTTCAGGATACAAAATAAAGCCACATAAACCATCAGCATTTCTATGTATTACCAACAAAGTTGAGCAACAACAGATAGAAAGAGAAATTCCATTTAAAATAACTGCAGATGATATAAAATACTTGTGAGTATACCTGCCAAGACAAACCCAGGAACTATATGACTAGAGCTATAAAACAGTTTTCACACAAATAAAGTCAGATCTAAAGAATTGTAAAAATAATAATTGCTGATGGGTAGGTCAAGCCAATATAATAAAAATGACAATCAAATCTAAGTTAATTCATTTATTTTGTGCTATAATATTCAAACTATCAAAAATATTTTATATATCTATAAAAATAATAACAAAACTCATTTGGAAGAATAAAAGCTCAAGAATATCAAGGGAATCAATGAAAAAATTACTAAAGAAGGTGGTCTAGCAGTACCAGGTCTCAAACTTTATTATAAAGTGGTAATTATCAAAACAATCTGGTACTAGCTAAGAAATAGAGAGGTGCATCAGGGAAATAGAATAGGTATAAAATACATTATAATAATCTATACTATAGATTACTATAGTACAATGCTATCATATACTATAGTAATCTATAGTATATGATAAATTCGAAGAGCTAGGTGTTTGGAACAAAAACTCATTATTTGACAAAAACTGCTAGGAAAATTGGAAAACAGTATGGCAGAAACTTGGTATAGATCAACATTTCACCCTGTATACTAAAATAAGGTCAAAATAGGTACATGATTTACAGATAAAAGATGATACCCTAAGCAAATGAAGAGAGAACGGAATAGTTTGTATGTCAAATTTAGGAACAGAGGAAGTATTTTGGACCAAAGATCAACAATTCTAAATGTAAAATAGATAATTTTGATTATATAAAATTAAAAAGTTTTTCACAAACAAAATGAATATAACCAATATTATAAGAAAAGAAGAAAACTGGGAAAGAATTTTTGAAACAAGTATCTCTAATAAAGGCCTGATTTCTCAAGTATACAGAGAATTGAATCAAATTTATAAAAGTACAAGTCATTCCCCAATTGATAAATTGTCAAATGGTATGAACAAGCAGTTTTCAGACAAAGAAATCAAAGCTATCTATAGTCACATGAAAAAATGCTCTAGATCACTATTGATCAGAGAAATGCAAGTTGAAGCAACTCTGAGGTATCACCTCACACCTATCAGAGTTGCAAATATAACAAAAAAAAGAAAATATTGGATGTTGGGGGGACATAGGAAAACTGGGATGCTAATCCACTCTTGATGGAGTTGTGAACAGATCCAGTCTTTCTGGAGAACAATTTGGAACTATGCCCCAAATGCTATCAAACTATGTATACCCTTTGATCCAGCAGTGCCACTTCTAGGTTTATATACTAAAGAAATCTCCCCAAAAGAGAAAAAAGACCTATGTATACAAAAACATTTATAGCAGCTCTTTTTCTGGTGGCTAAGAATTGGAAATCAAAGGAAGACCCATCAACTGGGGAATGCCTAAACAAGCTCTGGATATGATCGCGATGCAATATTATTGTGCTATAAGAAATGACAAATAGGATGATTTTGGAAAGGCTTGGAAATACTTGTATGAACTGATGTATAGTGAAATGAGCAGAACCAGGAGAACATGGTGCCCAGTGACAGCAATATTGCTTGATGAAGAATTGTGAATCACTCATCTGTTCTCAGTAATACAATGATCTAAGGCAATCTAAAGGACTAATGATGAAGCAACTCCAAAGAAAGGACTGATATTGATTGAACACAGTGTGAAGCATGCTATTTTCTAGCTTCTTTTCTTTCATTTATTCAAGTTTTCTTATAATGAATGGCTAATATGGTAATGTTTTACATAATTTCTCATGTATAACCTATATCTTCTTTCTACCTCTTGGAAGGGGGAGGGAGGTAAGAAGGAGGGATAAAATTTGGAATTCAAACTTTAAGTGAAATATTTATTATTAAAATATTTTATTTTTACATCCTCTTCTCCCACAGACACATCACATTTAAGTTAACAAAGAAAAAAAAGACAGGAAAAAAGCAGATAAGCAAAACCATTTTATAAACACGTGTATGTTGTGTGTGTGTGTGTGTGTGTGTGTGTGTGTGTGTGTGTATTGGGGAGGAGATAGAGGCAGAAAAAAGCTATATTGCACAATGGATAGAATTCTGGGCCTGGAGGCAGGAAGAAGAAGGAAATGGCAAACAACTCCAGTATCCTTATCTATCAAGAAAACCCCAGATGGAATGTCAAAGAGACAGACATGACTGAAACAACAGAGAGAGAGAGAGAGAGAGAGAGAGAGAGAGAGAGAGAGAGAGAGAGAGAGAGAGAGAGAGAGAGAGAGAGAGAGAGAGAGAGAGAGAGAGAGAGAGAGATTGATTTTGTAGGTGGCTAGGAGCTATGGAAAGAAAGAGAAATGAAAATAATGAAATATCTGCCTAGAAGGAAGTTGGATCAAGAGAATACATAGCAGAATTTGTCTTGATGAGGAGAAGGATCCCTTCTTAGAAACTAGAGCAAAGGAGGAGAAAAGAGAATACACATGTGTGTATGTGTGTATATATTTATCTTTCAATCTATCTATATGTGTGTACATACATAGCCTATCTTTTCCTCTTGTTCTAGTCTCTAAGAAGGGATCCTTCTCAGCAAGGCAAACCCTTCTATGTGATCTTGTTCCCATTCCCTTCCGGGCAGTTATTTTCTGTCTTTATACCAAATGATACCAAACTGATATATAGATATCTATATATATAGATATATACATATTATATATGTGCATGTATATCTATATCAATAATTGATCTAAAGACATCTATATGCATATACATACATTTTCATGTGTAATGTCTTTATAAATTTATATCTACATGTCTATATTCATTTATCTCTATCTCTCTGTCTCTGTTTCTACATATTTTAAAATCATGTTTGATTCTGGTCCCCCTTCTAATCAGAAGTCTAAAGAAGCTAGTAAGTAGCCAATGTGAAATGGCAATAACAGAAGTTAGATTGCATAGAGAAACCTGAAAGTCACCTAAAAACTGTCCCAAAGATCAAAAGAGCATCATTTATAAATTGTTTCATATATTAACCAAAATTCACATCCTAGTAATATGTGCTGAATCACCAGAAATCACCTAGGTATTTTGTCAGGGCATTTGGGTCCCATGATATGTAAATCTGACAAATTCCAGACATCTACAGTAACACCAGAAGAACATCAAAGGGTGTTGATAATTTTGAGATGATGTGGACATGTTAACTTTAAAATTTTAATAATAATTTTGAGATAGATTGGATATGACAATGAACTAATCCCAAAGTGCTACAGGTAAATTGACCTATTCCCTCCCAAACTCTATAAAAATGACACCTTAACCCCTTCTCCTTACCCCTCCTGCTGAGCACTCTACCATTTCCATCTGGATGCATGCTGACTAATGTTCTCCATTCTAATCTATGGTTACTTGATTGTTACTTTCTCCCCTTCCCCATCCTTTTCCTTATCACTGCCTGCCACCTTCACCAACCCATCCTCTGAATCCAGGCCATCTGCTTCTGTTATCCTTTTAATACTTATCTCTGTATTTTCTATGCTGTTTACCTCCACACCCTCTGTAGTTATTAAAGCATGATTACAGCCCCATTTCCTACAGCCATTTGTGGTCTTTTCCAGCAAGAATCTGAAAAACTGAGTGTGTTTGCTCCTCATTCCATAATTTAATAAATTAATTCTCAATTTGTCTATAGCAAACTGATATACATGTATATACACACATATAATCCATTGCCATATATAGAAATGTATAAAACATACATAGATATGCATATTTATATGTGTATATAGATATCTATGTATGTCTTTATAAACACATGCATACATGAGTTGAGGGGGGGGCACCTAGATGACTAAGTGGATAGAGTGTTGGGTCTGAAGTCAGGAAGACCTGAGTTCAAATATGACCTCAGACACTTACTTGCTGAGAGACTTTGGGTTAGTCATTTAATCTATGTTTGCCTCAATCCACTGGAGAAGGAAATGGCAAACTACTCCATACCTTTGCCAACAAAATCCCATGGATAGTATTGGCATGCTATGGTGGGTGGGGTCCCAAATAATTAGACATGACTGAATGACTAAAAAACAACAATGTATATGCTTATATCTATAGCCACACATATTATATCTTTAGCTATATGCACATGATTTGTTAGTAATGCTGAGTAATCCAATTCTATACATTAGTTTACTAATCCTGATGTTACCCAGAAAGTTCTAGGTAACATGAAATAAGAATTTTTTTTCATCAACTGAGCTTCCTCCCAAAATTATATGCCGTCTATTCAGGATATATCTGTGGTAGTGCATTTGGTCTCCCCTGTCTAGAGTGTAAGGTTTTAGAAGGCAGGAATATTTTCCATCTTTATATCCCATACATGTTTCAGCTTTTTGATATAGAGTTTTGAACTTCTTCTATCTGACTACTATATTCCATATTTACATCTCTCCTTTTGCCTTGCCCATGCTATGCCCCTGCTCTCCTACGCCATTTTAAACTCCTTTTCATTTTTTCTCTTGATCTTGAATATAGAGTTAACTATTTCAACTCTACATGGTTTTCAACTTTTGAATTTTTTGCCTCTGTCTTATGACTGCTCATATCCAAAGAAACTTCAACTTTGAATCTTGTGCACTATCCTTTTTTTCTACTCTTACTAATCTCCTAGTGAATCATACTAGAGGAAGTCATACAATCATGCTGATTGGGTCTACTAAAATTTTAATTTGTCTCAACTCTGTCATCACTATGTCATGACAACCTTTTTTTCTTTAAATTTAGTATTCAATTTTTGCCCAATTGAATGTAAAAATAATTTTTAATATTTGTTTTAAAAATTGAGTTCCCAATTCTATCCTTTCCTCCCTATGACCCTCATTGAGAAGACAAACAACTTGATATATGTTATACATGTGTAGTCATGCAAAACATTTCCATATTAGTCTTGTTGTAAAAGAAAACATAAACCAAACAGCCCCCAAGAAAAATTTAAAAAATGGAAAATTATGATTCAATCTGTATTCAGTCTTTATCAGTTATTTCTTTGGGGATGGATAGCATTTTTCATCCTAAGTCTTTCAGAGTTATCTTATATTACTGTATTGCAGCAAATAGTTAAGTCATTCATGGTTGATCATCTTAAAATATTGCTGTTACTGTGTACAGTGTTCTCCTAGTTCTGCTCACTTCACTTTGTATCAGTTCATCTAAGTCTTTCCAAGTTTTCTGAATGTTCTGCTCAT
Organism: Dromiciops gliroides; assembly: GCF_019393635.1. Lineage (NCBI taxonomy): Eukaryota > Metazoa > Chordata > Mammalia > Microbiotheria > Microbiotheriidae > Dromiciops > Dromiciops gliroides. The sequence goes on along the minus strand of NC_057861.1, from coordinate 128,760,554 downwards.
CATTTCTTATAGCACAATAGCATTCCATCACAATCATATACTTGCTCTGTCATTCCCCAGTTGATGGGCATCCCCTCAATTTCCAATTTTTTGCCACCAAAACAGAGCTGCTCTAAATATTTTTGAACGTGTAGGTCCTTTTCTTTTTTGTTTGTTTTTTATCTCTTTTGGGATACAGACCTAGTAGTGGTATTGCTGAGTCAAAGAGTATGCATAGTTTTATAGGCCTTTGAGCATAGTTCCAAATTGTTTTATATTGTGGTTGAATCAAAATTGCACCTCCACCAACAGTGCATTATTGTCTCAGTTTTCCCACATAACCTTCAGTATTTGTAATTTTCCTTTTATGTCATATTAGCCAATCTAATAGATGTGAGTAAGCACCTCATAATTGTTTTAATTTTAATTTCTCCAATCAATAGTGATTTAGAACATGTTTTCTAATGGCTGGAGATAGGTTTGATTACTTTATCTGAAAACTAACTCTTTAGATATTTTGATTATTGGGGAATGGGCTTTATTTTTATAAATTTGACTCCATATTCTTGAGAAATGAGACCTTCATCAGAGAAACTTGCTTCAAAATTTTTTTCATAGTTATATTTGCTAACTATATTTTACGTGATCATTTTCCCCACCCATTTATTCTATCCTCCATCTCTTTTCACCCTGTCCCTCCTCAAAAGTGTTTTGCTTCTGACTATGTCCTTCCTTAATTTGGCCTCTTTTTTATCAGCCCTCCACCTCCTCTTACCCCCTTCCCCTCCTACTTTCCTATAGCATAAGATAGAGTTCTATACCAATTGATTGTGTATCCTATTCCCTCTTTGAGGCAGTTCTGATGAGAGTAAGGTCCACGCATTCTCAACCCTTCCTCCCTCTTCCTCTCCACTGTAAAAGCTCTTTCTTGTTGCCTCTTCTATGTGAGACAATTTACCTCACTGTACCTCTCCCTTTCCCTTACCCCTAAATTCATTACTCTTTCTCACTTCTTCCTTTTATTTTTTTAGATATCATCCCATGATATTCAAATGACAGATGTGCCCTCTGTCTATATATACACCTCCAAACTGCCCTAATATTGAGAAAGTTCTTAGGAGTTACAACCATCATCTTCTCATGTAGGAATATAAACAGCTTAACTATATTAAATCCCTTAAAATATTTTTCCTTTACTCTTTTTATGCTTCTCTTGAGTCTTGCATTTGGAAGTCAAAGTTTCTATTCAGGTCTGGTCTTTTCATCAGGAATGCTTCAAAGTCAGTTATGTTTATTGAATATCTATTTCTCCCCATGGAAAATTATACTGAGTTTTGCTTTGTGGGTGATTCTTGGTTGTTATCCTAGCTCCTTTGTCCTCTGTATTATACTCCAAGCCCTCTAATCCTTTAATGTAGAAGCTATTAAATCTTGTATTATCATGACTGTGACTGCCTGATACTTGAATTGTTTCTTCCTGGCTGATTGCAGTATTTTCTCCTTGACCTGGTATTTCTGAATTTGGCTATAATACTCATGGTGGGGGTTATTTTGGGATCTCTTTTAGTAGGTAATTGCTGGGTTCTTTCAATTTCTATTTTACTCTCTGGTTCCAAAATATAAAAAGTTTTCCTGTATAATTTCTTGAAAGATAATATCTAATGTCTTTTTGTTGTGGCTTTCAGGATGTACAATAATTTTAAAATTATCTCTCCTGGATCTAATTTTGTGGTCACTTATTGTTTATTGAGATGTTTCACTTTGTCTTCTATTTTTCATTCTTTTGATTTTGTTTTATTTATTTTTTTCTTGATGTCTCATAGAGTCATTAACTTCCATTTGCTCAGTTCTAATTTTAAAGGAATTATTTCCTTCAGTGACATTTTATACCTCCTTTTCCATATGGCAATTCTATTTTTTAAGGAGTTCTCTTCAGTGAATTTTTGTGCCTCTTTTCCAATTTGACCAATTATGCCTTTCAAGGCATTCTTTTCCTCATTGGATTTTTGTACCTTTTACCATTTCATCTATTCTGTTTTTTTAAGGTGCCAGTTTCTTCAATATTTTTTGCATGTGTGCCTCCTTTACCAAGTTGTTGACTCCTTTTTCATGATTTTCTTGTATCACTCTCATTTTTCTTCCCAATTTTCCCTCTACATCTCTTACTTGATTTTAAAAATCATTTTTGAGTTTTTTTCTTGGTCTATAGCCAATTCATATTTTTGTTGGAGACTTTGGATATAAGAGTTTTGACTTTGTTGTCTTTGTCTGATTGTGTGTTTTGATGTTCCTTATTACCATACTAACTTTCTATATTCAGATATATTTCTGTTGTTTGCTCATTCCCACCTTATTTATTGACTTTTAACTTTTTGTGAAAGTGAGGCTCTGCTTCCAGGGTAAAGGGTGAACGATCCTAAGCTTCAGGGGTTCTGAGCAGCTGTTTTCAGAGATACTTCTAAGGATCATTAAGTTTTCACTTCTTCTTAGGTAGTATGGTCTTAGGAATGGTGTGCCTACTTCCTTTGTCCTATGTTCTTGTCTGTGAGTGAAAAGGAGACTTTTCTCCCTTGGTACTGTGATAAGGTTCCCTATTCCATGTTGCTCCATGCCCAGGCATATTAGTTATCTTCTTCACCCTGCCACAGGACTGTGACCCAGACCCAAGCATGGGCAAAGTAATAGAGTCCTTCCTCCTGTGCCAGCAAAGAGACTTGTAATCTTCTGTCCAGTTGTTTGACTCCCTTACTGTCTGTGAACTGAGAGCTCTGAAAGCAGTCATTCCCAAGACTACTCCCTGGTTTACTGAGGACTTTGTGCTCCACTCTAACTGAAGTGTGACAGACTTTTCTTGTTGACCTTATGAGTTTTCTTGGACTAGAAAATAGTTTCATCAAGTCCTCTTATATGCTCTTTCAGTGAATAGAAATATTTTTGTTCTTCTGTAGTTGATGATCATGCTACATACAGTAGCTTTTCAAAACTTCCTCTTTCCTTAAATCTCTCCTGCAATAATCCTTTAATTTCTTCTCACAAGTAAGAAACTTGGGCAGCTAGATGGTGCAGTGGTAAAGCACCGGCCCTGGATTCAGGAGTACCTGAGTTCAAATCCGGCCTCAGACACTTGACACTTACTAGCTGTGTGACCCTGGGCAAGTCACTTAACCCCCATTGCCCTGCAAAAAAATAAAAAAACAAAAAACAAACAAGTAAGAAACTTGCATCATAGAAGTGTTTTTTTTTTTGTTGTTTTGATATCCTTCTTCTCCTCAAAAACTGCTAGTAGTATCCATATTACCTTCTCTGTTGCTTCAGACTGATCAAGAGAAGCATCCTTCTTATGGAGGGCAACCTCTTTACTTATTGTCTTGATTTCTTTCTCTCTCTCTCATGCATAAAAATTATAATTGAGTTCATATTAGTTAACAAGGTAGAGAGTGAGACAGTATAGAGAAAAAAAAGACAAGAGGCCCCAGGACAAAATTACAGAATATAAATACAGTTAAGGGGTATTAGATGGATGATGATCCAGAAAAGGAGACTAAGGTGTGATCAGAGAGGCTGGAGGGGAACCGAGGCAGATTAATGCTATGAAAGCCTAGAAATCAGGGAGTATGCAAGAGGAAAGGGTTGAAAATTGGAAGGACTCTCAAAAGAACAGTGGTAATGTAACTTCTAGGAAAATTATGTATGTTTAATACACAAAGAGTACATTTCTTTGACTGCATACATACAATGAGGCATAATATAATTAAGAATTGCTTTGAAACCTTCTTCTAAGGTGGGTCAGGTATGATCTGCATCAATTAAAATATTTTCGAAGTATCTTAGGAATATGTAAATACACTATTTGGATATTGTCAACTGCATCAGAACCAGGCTCTAACCTGTGAATTGTCAGAACTGAACAGAGCAGGCCAGAGACAGGAGGGTCAGAAATTAAATAAAGCTTTATTTTCTGAGTGAGCCAAAGGGTTTGCAAGCAAACATGAGCTATAGACACATGTGCCAGGACCCTACCCCTAGTGGGGGGAGGGGCCTGAGGTAGTGTGGAGAGATCTCAATATTTATACCAGTGTTGGCCCAGTGAGCAATAGCCCTGACAATGAAAGAGAAGGAGTCATGTGACATGCTTGATTCATTGCAGGACATTCTGACTTTGTCCAGTTCTTGTCTTTGATCAGAGAACACCTGGTGTATTGTGTGACTAGCCCAGAAAGTGAAATCATCCAGAGGGTGATTACCCTTACCCTTGTGGCCAATAACCACAAGAGGACAATTGGGTAAGAATGAAATGTTGCCCAGGGGGTTAGTTCCTCGAGGGGGCCTATTGGGGAGGTGTGTCCCAGGTATCATTACTAGTCATTGTTTGCTTTCATCCAGAAAAGGGGTGTGTGTGTGTGTGTGTGTGTTTGTGAGAGAGAGAGAGAGCTTAGGGAAATGCCAATGCACAATTTAAGCACCCTATTACTTAATAGATTTAGTATTGTATTTACAAAACATCTTGAGTATAGAAAATTGCTATAAAAGAAAGACAGTTATAATAGGGGAAAAACTCCCTTAGCTCTGTCTGATTCTAGGCATGAGTAATATCTGACAGTCAATCATGTATTCACAGGGTGTTAAAAACAAGGCTCAGGACTAACCAGGTGGGAATTTTCCTTTTTAGAAAGGTAATAGCACAATGGGGAAATAGATCCATGAGGCTCCTACCTTGGGGCAGGCCAAAGTTTTCCCCAAAACATTTTGCTGGCACAGACATCCACCTTTAGCAATTCCCAGACTGCAGCAAATGCCATTTGTTTATTATTAGCTTCAGGACAATACAGCTATCCCTGTAATCAAAGCTCAAAATAATATTAAGTTATGATTCTGGAAATTTTTACCTTAAATAGCAAAATTTCACTGACCACAACTTGACTATCTTTCATGATGTTTTCCTAACAGTTAACATTTCATTTATCCCATATTCTGGGGTTTCAGACATATAGCAAATACCTGATAGTTGAAGGTACATCTTTTATTTATTTTTTTGGGGGGGTGGGCAATGGCTGTTAAGTGACTTGCCCAAGGTCATACGGCTAGTAAGTGTCAAGTGTCTGAGGCTAGATTTGAACTCAGGTCCTCCTGAATCTAGGGTTGGTGCTTTGTCCACTGAGCCACCTAGCTGCCCCCGAAGCTACATCTTTTTTTTGGGGGGGAGGGCAGGGCAATGAGGGTTAAGTGACTTGCCCAGGGTCACACAGCTAGTTAAATGTCAAGTGTCTGAGGCTGGATTTTAACTCAGGTCCTAATGAATCCAAGGCTAGTACTTTATCCACTGAGCCATCTAGCTGCCCCAAAGCTACATCTTTAAATCACCTTACATACTTTCATAATAGCCAAGATTTTCAATTGAAAAGCTACTTTTATATATTAAATATTTCTTAAAATTATTTAATCTTCAAACTCCTTAATGATTAATCTCCAAACCTCCAGAATCTGCTAAGGTGTTTTTAGTAGTTCTGCAAATGTTAATGATCTGACTTTATTTCTATAATTCCATCTTGGCCAGTATTGAAATGACAGGAAAAAAGAGTGTTTTGCAGGTTTTTCCTCTTTTCTTATAGCCTAATATCCCACAGAAAGCATAAAGTGGGAGTTATTCCTGCTTACTGAGACAATTGCTCCTAGTATGAAAGTTCATTAATCTTTCTCAGTGTCCTAAACTATTTAGATACAGTCCTTAGAAGGTTTTCTGGTGGGCCACATTTTAAATCTTTTAAGATAATAGAATCTACAAACAGCACAAACAGGACACAGACATTATACAGACACACAGACAAAATGAAAGGACAGATACAAACAGACACAAAGCTCAAAGTTTAACACAAAACACAACTTAAATAACAAACACGGGCAACATTCCACAAAGACAAATTAGACCACAAATTCACAAAACCACAAAGTATGCAATTACAATCTCAACTTAACCTTAACTTTAACTGGTTCAACAGAAATTACAATTTGCAAATTTTAACCAGACATGCAAGAGCTAGAGGGACATGGTTGTGTACCAGAACATGGAACTTGCAAATGGAACTGGAGTGTATCGGGCATGTCATTTGCAAAAAAAACCTACCAGAGGTGTGCTGGCATGCCATTATAAAGAGATATCCATATTACCAGAGTGATTTGAGACGACTCCCTGGAAGGGCCCAGGGGATTTTCCTCACAGAGAAAAAGCAGGCTAATCAAAGGTGAGAACCCTGGATGGATTGGAGCAAGAAGAGACCTCATGCACTTTCCATATAAGGAGGAGCTGTACTCCAAGGAAATCTCTGGTGGTTCTGGAAGGTCTAGTTGGCTGCATTCCATGTCTAATCCCATTTCTGACACTAAAATGTCAACCAGACTTTTCCAGAAATAGCCTCTAACTTGTTAATGGAAAACAAGGGGTCTAATTTTTATTTTGTCAGTATATATAAGAAATGTCAACACAGCTAGACAATAATTTGATTTTTTCAAATTCTTTGCTTTCTCATTATGGTGATTATCCTCAGTGACCAGAATAGTAAAATATTCTTTGTTATTATTTATTTACTCATAGATATATTTATCTATTATCTATTTATTTTGTAGGGCAATGAGGGTTAAGTGACTTGCCCAGGGCCACACAGCTACTAAGTGTCTGAAGCTGAATTTGAACTCAGGTCCTCCTGAATCCAGGGCCAGTGCTCTATCCACCTTGCCATCTAACTGCCCCAAATATTCTTTGTTTGAGGAAATCTATTCCCCATTTGATCTCTATCAAATTTACCACCACTATTTTCACATCAATATGGATGAATAGCCATTAATTGTTGTTAGATTTAATCTAGAAGATATGTAGGGCTATATGGATTATTTTGAGAAATCATTAGGATCATTGCTTACTAACATTACCTGATATAACAATGAATATGAATAATAGAAGATACCTGGATAGATTTTTAAAGGCATATTCACTTCTTACTATGTTATTGTTTCGCACTCTCTGGAGAATAGGTTGCTCTCTGCTGTACTGGCAGTTCATTTATTTCATAATAAATTAATTTTAGGCTTAAGAGTACAGTAAATCATCAATGCTACAATCATGATGAATTTTCTTGATTTATATTTTCCTGAGAACAAATAAATAAATCAGGACTGTTGTTACAGAGAGAAATACCAAGCTCTACAAAAACAAATAAAATTTCACCTTGCTATAAATTTACTAATGATTTAATTAAAAAAAAACACCCAACAACTTTGTACCTCCAGCTGCTGGCACATTTAATAAATGTTTGTTGGTTGATTAAGTAACTGATCTATTGGAGCCAAATTGTTCTTCATTAGTATTAGTGTGTTTGACTCTTTTGGTTAACCGCAAGTTTCCTGAGAGTGCTCTTTTCTTTTTTCTTGGTTTCATGTGGCCACGTTGAAATGTAAATTCATACTCTTTGTGTCTCAGTAATAGACTAATGTATTTTATCACTCTGCTCATTTTTTTTTTTCAAAGAGAAAAGAGAGATGTGAGGTAAGATCTATCTAAAAATGAAACAAAGGCCACCAAGTGGTTCACATTTATAGTAAAATACATAAGAAAAAATTGGAAATAATTTAAAAACAGTGAAGACCTAAAGTATGCTGAAAGGATAATTCAAGATAGAAATTTGTATTCAGTTTTCTTGGTCAAATTGAATGTTGGGTCTCTGATTGTAAAAAGGCATTCAGTTGAGCAGTGTCTACATAAGGCCAGCCCTTAGCCTTTGTTGGAGAATCCTACATCAATTCTGAAATTTATAAATGTGATTATCATTCATGTTTTCAGAATTATTATTATTTCAGATTTATAAAAATTTTTTCTGTGATTTATATATATATACTTAATGAAATAGAGAGAAAGCAACAGCAGCAATAATGATTAAATATATAAAGTTTACAATATATTATAGACAAATCATGATGTCTTTATTAGCTCTTTGTCTAGTATCATAATTAAGTGAATGCTTAAGAATGTCCCCCAGGTCAGTTGGTTTGTGGCCAGATAAGGGGCCCGGGGGGGGGGGGGGGACCGGGGTGGTGTTAAAGAAATTTACTAGGTTAATCAACTCCTACCTGGCTTGCCAAAACCTGCATTCTTAGTTTGTTCACAAGGAGCATGTGATGTTCAGTATTCAAAGTAAGAAAAGTTAAAAAAAAAAACCAAAAACTAAAGATATTTTTCTTCCATACCTGTAATTTCATTAGTATAGGGACCTTTAGATTAGAATATTTCCTCTACCAAAAAAATAAAATAAAAGGGGGCAGTTAGGTGGCTCAGTAGATAGAGTACCGGCCCTGGATTCAGGAGGACCTGAGTACAAATCCAGCCTCAGACACTTAACACTTACTAGCTGTGTGACCCTGGGCAAGTCACTTAACCCCAATTGCCTCACCAAAAAAAAAAAATACTCCCTCTACCACTGTAGGTCAGCAACTATTCTGCAATTTATAATCTTAGACAAGTGTTTGTGTCACTGAGAGACAGGGATTTGTCTAGTGTCAAAGAGACAATATGTGTCAGAGGAAGAGTTTGAAGCCTTCTTCACTCCAAGGCCAACTTTTCATCCACCATAACACCTGGATTCTCATATACCTAAAGACAAATATATTAATGTTTCTCACTAGCTAGTCAACAAGTATTTTCTTTAAGCAGGTTGAGATAATGTTATTATAGACACTGGCTTCCTTACTCTGTAAAATCCATACTCCTTTTCTATATTAGCAAATTTAATGATAGTGTTTGTGGTGGGCACAGTGAAAATAGTAAGTTAATTGAAACAGTGCTATACTCACATGAATTGTGTTTATTTTATGTATTCCAATACAGCATTCACAGGTGAGAAGGAATGGCATAGTGAAAAGAATATAAACTTGGAATCAAAAGGAAGGAAGGAAAGAAGAAAGGAGGGAAGGAGGAAGGAAACACATTTCTTGTATATCTTCTATGTGCCAAGCTCAGTGTTAAGCCTTTATAAATATATCATTTGATCCTCACAACAATCTTGGGAAGTAAAAGTATTATTATTAATTATTCTTCCTATTTTACAGATGAAGAAACTGAGGCATATAGAGGTTTAAATGCCCTACCAAGGGCTACACAGTTAGTAAATATCTGAGTCCAAATTTGAACTTAGGTCTTCCTAACTTCAAGGCCCGTGTTTTATCCACTTCATCCCCTAGATGTCTGAGTTCAATTTGTAACTATTAAATGTATTAGTTCTGTGATAACATCAGGTAGGTTTTTTGGGTTTCAGTTTTCTTATTTGTAAAATGGAGATAATGATACTTTTATCACATACATACAGGTTTAAAGAAAATTTATTGTAAAACTTTGTCATGGTACGATAGGGCATTTGCCCTCCCTGGGGGACTTTAAATAAAGGCTGGATGACCATTTGTGAGGTATGTTGTAAGGAGGATTCTTGTTCAAGTATGGTTTGTTTTTGATAACCTCGAAGGTCTCTTCTAATTCTTAGATTGTTTGATTTTGTAATTTTGTGATGGAACTATGAGCAAGAATAATTTATTACAAACTATGTACTAGGCAAAAGACAAAAATATATTATGCAGTATTCTTAAACATTGTATTCTTTTCCAGTTGGGAATAGTATGATTTTTATGAATCACTGTTACTATTCTTATTTTAAATGTATAAAATATGATATATAATATATATATATACACACACATACATATACATGTATATTTAATTTTATTTTTTTCAAAATAATACATTTTATCTCCTCTATATTACCCAGAGAACTATGCTTTATAACCAAAAAAGGAAGATGAAAGATAAAATAAATCTTTCCATAATTATATCATATTAAGTTTTTTGTGTTTAAAGTTGAAAGGAGAATTGTTTTGGATGGGAAAGACTAAATTAGTATATTCAACTATCTTAGGATAGGATAGGAGGATCAAGAACATTACATAGTAGCAAATCAGGAGGTATTGATACATTGATGGAGGAAATCTTCAATATTATGGGTGTCTGTGTGGAAATCAAATAATTATTCAGTTGTTTTCTTAAAATTTGAGTTTCAATAATAATAACTGACATTTATGTAGAACTAAATTTTGCAAAATGCTTTACAAACATGTAAGCTTATTTGAGTTGCACAACAGCCTTGTTATGTAGCTACTGACACTATTATTACTGATGTTTTGTAGATGAGAAACTGAAACGCAGAGAAGGAAAATGACCTCCTACTGATTACACAGCTATTAAATACCAGAGATGGGATTTGAATTGCAGGTGTCATTGATTTTAACTCCACCACCTAAGATACTATGCCACTATGAGGAGCACTATGCCATGATGAATAATACAGTAGAGTGAGATTTAGGAATAATTGGGTTTGAATCAAACATCAGGTAATTATGTGCCATGTAAACCTAGGCAAGCCCTTAAATCACTCCAAACTTCAGTTTGCTCATCTGTAAAATGTGCATAATTATAGCACCTACCTTACAAGGTTGTTGTGATTACTAAATTAGATGATCTATGAAAAGTGCTTAGAGGACCTTATAATGCTACCTATATAAATGTTAGGTATCATCACCCTTACCCCAAACATCACCATTAGCACCCTCATCATCATCACCATCCACCTTGTCATTACTATCATTATTGTCCTTATTATCATTACCACCACTTACTTCACCTTCACCCTCACCCTCACCCTCACCCTCACCCTCACCCTCACCCTCACCCTCAGAATACTAGCCTCCTTCCTCACCTTCATGATCATGATCATGATCATCATGAATCATCTGGTGCTGCTGCCTTTTCAGGGCAATACTTATGGGACCTTAAATCCCTTAACTTTTCTGAGTCTTCCATTTTTCATATTTAAAATGAAGAGATTGATGTAGATGTTCTCTACAATCCCTTCACCTTCTAGATCCTAAAATCCCATCAGGCTGATGCTTTTACTCTCACAACAGTTGCAAGGAAAAAGAAACAAATTTAAGTTTGAATATTTAAATTTCAGGATAAATGTAAGTGATCTTTCTCCCCAATATCATCACAATACATCCTGGCTACAACACGTCTTAGTATTTTTTTCTTCTCTTTATTGAAGAAAGTAGTTATTTCAGCAAATTCACCATTGAGATTATGATTTCACCCTTCAGTTTTCATTTGCAAGTTTTATTACAGCATGATATGGTTACCATCTGGTGTTGCTTATATAATTTTATGTTCAGGCTTTTGAGTTTTTCATACAGAAATAATATTTCAAAGCAAATGGAAATTGTTTCTGAGAATATGATTTCATGTAATACATTTTAAAAACATGAAATGTACTTTCAGTGTTTTTATTATTTATGTAGAAAATAAATGTTGGTGATAGATTAATAATAAAAATTTAAGGAATGCATAGGTCTTTATTATTCATTGTGCAATTTATTAACTTCTCCGGACTACCCTTCTCAACCTATATTACATTATGTTTTCAGTTGTCCTGAAAGCCTTGAAAATCCTATAATCCTTTCAATAAATATAATGGGAAAACTGTCGGGTTTCATGATTCTGCTTTAGGGACTTTTGCTGAAAAGTTATTTTGTAATGCCTTCGAGTAAGCTTCTTGAAGGAGTATGTGCATGTCTCTATATTTTTATAGTTCTGTTTTATTTTTTGCACTTGGTTTCCATTATGTGCAATCTCTACAGCTGAATTTTCAATTCAAAATTAAATTTTTTGGATGTGGCTCAGTTGGAAATATCCTCTCTTTGTCCCCGCTTTCCTAAATATTGAGTCTTTAAGTAATTCTATGTTTTTGTTTTTTTGTTTTTTTTGGTTTTTTTGGGGGGGGTGAGGGGAGCAGTAGCATTCTTAGTAAGCTGATAGTTCAGCCATAGACTTTTAAAGACCCTTTTGACTATGCATACCGTTTGACCCAGTAATACCACCATTAAGATCTGTATCCCAAAGACATCCAAAAAAAGGGAAAAGGACCCACATGTACAAAAATATTTATAACAGCTCTCTTTGTGGTGGCAAGAATTGCAAATCAAGGGAATGCCCATCAATTGGGGAATGGCTGAACAAGTTGTGGTATATGAATATTATGAAATACTATTGTACTATATGAAATGATGAGCAGGTGGATTGCAGAAAAATCCTGGAAAGACTTAAGTGGACTGTTGCTGAGTGAAGTGAGCAGAACCAGGAGAACATTGTACCCAGTAATAGCAACACTGCATGATGATCAACTGTGATAGATTTAGCTCTTCTCAGCAATGCAATGATCCAAGACATTTCCAAAGGACTCATGTTAGAAAATGTTCTCCACATTCAGAAAAAAGAACTCTGGATTCTGGATGCAGATTGAACCATACTGTTTCTACTTTCTTTTTCTTTTTTGAGGTTTTCCCCTTTTGTTCTGATTCTTCTTTCATAACATGACTAATGCAGAAATATATTTAATGTGATCATACATATATAATCTATATCAGATTACTTTCTGTCTTGGGGAGGGGAAGGGAAGGGAAGGAGGGAGAAAAATTTGGAACTAAGAAATCTTATGGAAACAAATGTTGAAAACTACCTTTACATGTAACTGGAAAATAATAAAATACTTTTATGATTAAAAATTATAATTAAAATACAATTTTTTTAAAAGATTCTTTTAGGGGTCTCCAGTTTAACAATCCTTAAAAAGTTATAATCTGCATTCTAATAAGTTTACCTCAGTTAGATCTTTTGAAAAAGGAAATGACTTTAGTTATCTAAGAATGTTGACATTATCATCAGCTCTTTCCTTTGCAAACCTAATTAAGATAAAGATTTGCCCTTTAGAGAGCCATGCAAAAAGCAATTGTAAATACTTGGGTAATTAATTTAATTTACATAATTTTAAATGTAGGTCCTTTTTTAAAAAGATTGTCACCTTCTAGAACTATGCTGAATTTCTCCTTAATTTGCTGTCTACAGTTCTAGTCAGAGCCCCAAATGAAGATTTGTTTTTGGTTTTTTGTCCTTTATTCTTGAAGAGGACCATGACATTGGGAGCTGATTCATGACATGCAATGAATTGAATTTAAGTGAGGAAGGACTGTGCAAGGTCACCAGCCTCACATTTTCCTCCAAAGTCATCTTGATCCAGTGTCAAGATATACATCAGGATGACTGGAGATGGTCCCAGATGTTTGAGGTAATTGGGGTTAAGTGACTTGCCCAGGTTCACACTGCTAGTAAATGTCAAGTATCTGAGATTGAATTTTAACTCAGGTCTTCTTGACTCCAGGGTCAGTATGCTATCCACTACACTACCTAGTTGCCCCAAATGAAGAATTAATAAATAATTGTATGATGATGGTGATGACTATGGAAGAAGCTGTGTTCTTTAATATGTTTTGAAAGTATGTTTAAAAATCTAATAAATACCTGTTCAGATTGGTTACATTAGATTTTTTTCTTTTCTAACTTAATTCATATACTCCAGAAAATTTGGAAAAGACATTTAAATAAATTACATTTTACCCACAATTGGCATTTCTATTTTGACCTGACTTTTATTCTATGGGCATATTGGAACCTTCAGTGAATAAATTCCTTTTCCCAATGTAGATTGACACTTACTCTGACATTTATATTCTACTTAAATAAAAAAAGTCTAATATTTAACAATTAATCTACAAATGTATTTAGCACCTACTCTGGATTAGATACCAAGAAATCAAAGACAAATATGGCAAATAGTCTCTACTTTCAAGAGCCTACATTGTATGGGAGACAACATATATAAAAAAGGTATATGCACATACATAATACATATTGTATACATATACACATATACATACATATAATGTATTTCAGGTGATTTCAGAGGAAAAGTATAAAAAATTGGGGTCAGAGGCATTAGAAAAGACTTCTTGTAGGAGGTAACATATGAGTTGATTCTTGAATAAAAACTTGGGGTTCTAAGGAGAAGCCAGGAGAGATTGCATTTTATTCACAGGGATCAGTGTGTGTAAAATTCCAAAGACAGGTAAAAGAATATCATGTATTATAAACTCTAAAAAGGTCAGTGTGAACAATCTATAGAATGTATGGAGGAGAGTGATATGTAATAAGACTGGAAAAATAGGTGAAGTCAAGTTGCAAAGTTTATATTCCCTGTTAGAAGTAACATGGAATCACTGGCTTTTATTGAATAGGTATGTGCCATATTTAGATGTGTACTTTAGTAAAATCATTTTGGCAGCTGTGTGGAGGATGAATTGAAGTGAGGATGGGAGAAACTGTAGCTGGAAGACAAATTAGAAGGCTATCACAACAGACCACAAGAAGGAAGATAAAGTCATGAATTAGGGTGGTGCCTGTGTGGGTAGAGAGAAGGGGATTTACAAGAGAAATTTTGTGGGAGTAGAAATAACGAGATTTCACAACTAATTATTCAATTATTGTATGAGTGAGAGTAAAGAGTTGAGGATGACTAAGCACATGAACCTCAGACTGGAAGCACAGTGGTACTCCTGAGCAAACTATCATTAATCTATCTTTTATTTACACATATATTATGCTACTTGGATTAATCATTGTTTTACTTAGAAATCTGATGTAAAACATAGTCCTTTCTAGTGTGAAAAATATATTTTCATAACTGTATCCTATAGAAAACAGTGAGAAATTAATTGAACAGATCAGAAAGCAGTTAGGGAAACATAGCATCAGTTTCTTGTCCCATTATCAAGAGGGCATATACACGAGGATACTCCTTCTAAAGAAGGAGCTCAAAATTCCTTTGTTGTGCTCGCTTCAGCAGCACATATACTAAAATTGGAATGATACAGAGAAGATTAGCATGGCCCCTGTGCAAGGATGACACGCAAATTTGTAAAAAAAAAAAAATCCTTTGTTAGTGAAAGTATTTAAACCTTCTTTGCTCACTGGTTACAGACCTTGGTCGTCCAAGTTTTAGGTCTTTATTGGTAAATTAATCAGTTCCAGATTGATTAACTTTCAGTTTTCCTGACTTGTCCGTACAGGATGCTGTCAATTCCCTTAGCATGATACAAATCGGTTTGACAGTTCAACTTAAAAGCAAACAAAATGACAAGAGTATATGATTCAAAAGGGGTTGTCAGAGATATCCAGATGATTTTCCAAGTACTGGGGAAGAGATGCCTCCACCAGATGAAGGTATTCATCAGAGAGCCACCAAATCTACCAATTATCCTGAGGAAAGAAATCACAGTAGATGGGAACTTATCTACTAGCTATAAACTTTTAGGCATTTGGAGAGGCAAATGGTATACAATATCACAAATAACTCTGAGGTTTGCCTGATACCCACATGTATATTGTCTAGGTTCAGTTGGAGGGCATTTTGATCTTTCTAATCCAAGGTTTCATAAGATTCTTTTGGATAATAAGGTAGCTCCATCAAATCCAGGTGGTCTATCATTTGTATCTAGATGAATAAACTTTGCATAACTAGCCAGCACATAGATAAAAGTTATTATTTGATTTGTTGAATTAGCTATGCCTTGTAGTACCTATCACTGTTTGTGACTATATTCGTACCTTCATATTGTTCAATGTAGGAAGATTTTATCCATAGAGAATTGTTCTCTATCCCTGAGTATGACAGTCTAAGATGTCCTACTTTGGGTTGCTTTCTCTTAATAGTCCACTGGGAACACTGTTTCAGTATTTGAAGATATATGTGAAGACATTCTCATTCCAATTTATTTGTTTTGTTTTGTTTTATTTTGTTTTGTTTTTAATGAGGCAATTGGGGTTAAGTGACTTGCCCATGTTCACACAGCTAGTAAGTGTAAAGTGTCTGAGGCCGGATTTGAACTCAGGTACTCCTGAATCCAGGGCCGGTGCTCTATCCACTGTGCCATCTAGCTGTCCCTCATTCCAATTTATAATACTGCATCACTTTCATTTACACATTTGGTATGATTTCAGGAAGGTCCTGGTATCCTAAGCAAGGGAAATAGTAGTATTATTAACTTTACTGGTCTCCTTTTCTATTCTTATACCAACTCCTTCACTCCAACTATAGAAGTTGATCAGGTATGCAACCCCTTGACATGTTTTGTTTGTATAAGCTCATCCCATCTTTTTTTTTTCCTTTTTTCCTTTTCTTTCTTTTTTTTTCTTTTTTTGCAGGGCAATGGGGGTTAAGTGACTTGCCCAAGGTCATACGGCTAGTAAGTGTCAAGTGTCTGAGGCTAGATTTGAACTCAGGTCCTCCTGAATCTAGGGCTGGTGCTTTATCCACTGTGCCACCTAGCTGCCCCAGCTCATCCCATCTTGATGAGAACTGCCAACATGTTGACTAAAAGATAACACCTTGCAATGGTATTTTTCTAGTTTTTACATAGACAAATATATTCTTTTTCTTTTTTGGGTAATTAACATTTATTCAGTTATCTATTAATTTAAATATTTTCTATGCTGATATCAATTTGAAATCACAAACTGTGAAAGAGGAAGGGACCATGTGCCTGGTATATAGTAGGTGCTTAATAAATGCTAGTTGACTGACTGTCCACTTAACTCATCTGGTATCATACTTGTATATCTCTAAACCTAGTTCAAAGAGTTTTCCTAGGCTTATATTTTGTCTATAGGAGAGATTTCTAAATATCCTTTTAATTTGTTATTTTCTTTGTTATTTATTCTTTTTGAATATGGAAAAATAACAATGTTCAAAAACAAAGCCAACAGACTGCATTACTGAGAGGCAAGAGAGTTGCAAAAGTCCCACTGGATTTAATTGACAGCATTTAACTGATGAGGAAACAGAGATAAAAAGAAACAATCTTCGTAAGCTATTTCTAACCAAAGGATTTTTTTCTTTTGTACTGGGTCTGTCATTGAGTAGTATATAGAAACCTGCATAAGGAAACCTGGTCTACCAATGTAGATTAGCAATTACTCTTTAATTTGTTGTTTCAGAAAGTTCCCTCAGGAACTGAGAGGTTGGGACTTGCCCATGGTCAGATGGTAGTGCACAGAGGATGAACTTAACTGTAGGTCTTCCTCACTTAAGGCTCTCTCTCTCTCCATCATGCCAAACTGTCTCTCATCCAAAGGATAACTGGTACATTTCAATTCTTTCCTATATATGTCACGAAATCCACTTAAAATTTGAGCTTCTTAAAAGCAGGGACTTTCTATTTAAATCCCCAGTGCTTAGCACTGTGCAGGTATTAACCCATAGTAGATACTTAATATACGCCTTTTCCCTATTTGTTCATCCATTCATCCATCAATCCATTCATTCAAAGAGAGTTTCAAAGGATGATGACATTTAAAAAGTATTTCCTTATAACACTCACTTACAAAAATCATTTCATTTTAGATCTGAGGGGAGGGGGAGGACAATACATTGAAGACTAAGGTCCATTTGGTTTTCTCTTCTTTGGCTTTAAGAAGTTTCTTTTAGATGATTCTGAGTTCAGTCACAAATATTCCAACCCTACCCCATCCCCACCCCTGCTCCACCCAGTTAGGAAATTTTCTAACTTCCAGTCCCAGATTGGGCTTTGTCCAACATTACTTTTAAATCTATAGTTAAACACTTTGTGGTTGAGGGAAAATTCAGTTTATTGGAGGCATTTGAGTTATAAAAAATGATTTTCTCAGTTTATTTCTTGATAGTTTTTTTTAAAAAAAATATTTACTTAGTATTCTATTTTCCCCCAAGTATATGTAAAAACAATTTTCAACACCAATTTTTGAAATTATGAATTCCAAATTATTTCCTTCCCTCCCTATCCACTTCATTGAGAAGATAAGCCATGTGATATAAGTTATACATATGTAGTTATGCAAAACATATCGATATTAGTCATGTTGTAAAAGAAAGGATAAACAAAAAAAAAAGACAAAACCCAAGAAAAGTAAGGTTAAAAAAGAATGCTTCAATCTGTATTCAGATTCTATCAGCTCTTTCTCTGGGGATGGATAGCATTTTTCAACATAAGTTCTTCAAAGTTGTCTCGTATCATTGTATTGCTGTAAATAGTTAAGTCATTCGTGGTTAATCATCATACAATATTACTGTTCCTGTGTACAATGTTTTCTTAGTTCTGCTCACTTCACTTTGTATCAGTTCACGTAAGTCTTTAAAAGTTTTTCTGAGAATGTTCTGCTCATTATTTCTTAGAGCATAATAGCTTTCCATTGCAGTCGTATACTACAACTTGTAAAGCCATTCCCCAATTGATGGGCATTCCTGCAATTTCCTATTCTTTGTCACCAAAAGATAGCTGCTATAGGGACTCAGAGCCTTCTTCTCCTCAGCAGAACCCTCTGGCCTTCTTCCAGCTCCACCTGCTACACACCTCTTCTTTCTCACCAGGATATGCCCATGCTATGTGCCGCCCTCCTCCTTCCCTGATGTCTGATGTCCTCACCCCACCGCTGTTCTCCCTGTAGTCTGGAGCACAGACTCGTGCACCCCCACTTAACTTGCCTCTACCTCTCTTACTTTATTTTCAAAGTCTTTTTTGTGTGATTCTATGGACAGAGAACAATTCATATTTTTCTTAGAAGCTTTGGATGTAGCAGCCTTGACCTTGCTATCCTCTTCTGAGGATATCTTCCTTTTCACCATAAAAACTTTATAGGGTCAGCATTTTTTTTCTGTCTGCTCATTTTCCTAGCCTATTTCTTGACTTTTAACTCCTTCTTAAAGTGGGGCACTGCCTCCAGGATTAACTGTCCCAAGATTCAGGGGGTCCAAGGTGGTACAATTTAAGGAGAGGCATGTTCACCCCTCCCCTGGCCTATACTCTGGTCTACAAGCAACCACAGACCTGCTTGCCCTTTAACCTGGAACAGAATCTTGTTTCACTGTGACTACAAGCCCTGGTGTGCCTGAATACATCCCCCAACTGGGCTGCCATTCAAGACTTCTTTCCAAATCTTAGCATGGGAAAAACAACAGAATCCCATCTCAGCACCAGAAGGGACCCCTGAAATGTCCCCCTGGCTAACCACTCGACCCCCTCACCATCTCAGAGCTGAGTTCCAGAAGTAGCCACTTCCACAGCTGATTCCAATGTTCCCAAGGCCTGTTTTTCTGGGGCAGCCTGCCTGAGTCTGGATCTTTACTGTCATGACCCTCTATGCTCCACTCTCCCCCTGGTACAACAGACCTTTCCTGCTGACCTTCTAAGCTGTCTTTGACTGGAAAATGATCTCACCCCATCCTTTTGGGGATTCTACTGCTACAGGAATTGTCTTATGACATTATTTGAAGGTATTTGGAGGGGTTTTGGGGAGAGTTCAGGAAGTCACTGACTTTCCTCTACCATCTTAGCTCCATCCCCTTGTGGTAAAAAGTTTTAACAGTCGGTTAGATAATGGAGAGACACCAGTTTTTTTTTAGGATCACCCTTTTGGGGAGGAGACCAACAGCATGAGCTATGCATACCAGTCCGCCTGCGACGCATGCCAGATTGCCTGCTGAGCACTCGACTTCCGGGGTGCGAGCTTAAAAGGCAAGGAGAGAACAGAAGTAGGGGCCTTTTTTCCTGCTCCACTGGTCTCCTGGCTGCGCTACACAGACAGACGCAGACTGGAGTTTGACTCGGCCTGGCTCTCGGTTAACAGCACGCACTTGACTCGGTCTTTCTCCCCAAAGGTGGCCTTCGGTTTTTGGTGAGTTTTATACAGAATATAGACTAAGCCTAGACTTAAGACGATTTGTATTGTATTTCTACTTTCCTATCCTTCTAATCAACATCACCTTGTGACTACCATACAATAAAAGGTCTATCTAGAAAACCAGAAGCTTCTTCCATTTACTAGTCTAGGAGATAAATTAAGGGAAAGGTTAAGTAGGGTAGATTTATGATCTAATATCCAATTTTAATCTCACACCCTGTATAAAGTATTAGTGCAAATTTCTTTCTATAGTTATGATTGTTAACTGTATTTTACTTTATCCTTTTCCCCACCCATTTATTCTATCCTCTATCTACTTTCACCCTGTTCCTCCTCTCCTCAAAAGTGTTTTGCTTTTGACTATCTCCTTCCCTAATTTGTCCTCTCTTTTATCAGTTCTCCACCTCCTTTTATTCTCTTCTCCTCCTACTTTCCTATAGCACAAGATAGATTTCTATGCCCAATTGATTGTGTATACTATTCCTTCTTTAAGCCAGTTCTGAAGAGAGTAAGGTTCAAGCATTCTCAACCCTTCCTTCCTCTTTCTCTGCACTGTAAAAGCTCTTTCTTGTTGCCTCTTCTATGTGAGGCAATTTATTCTACCGTACCTCTCCCTCTCCCTTTCCCTTTCTTCCAAATGCATTACTCTTTCTTACCTCTTTTATTTTTTTAGATCTCATCCCATGATATTCAAGTGACAGATGTGCCCTCTGTCTATATATATATATATATATATATATATATATATATATATATATATATATATATATATATTCCTTCAAACTGCCCTAACAAAGAGAAAGTTCTTAGGAGTTACAAGCATCATCTTCTCATGTAGGAACATAAATGGTGTAACCTTAAGTCCCTTATGTTTTTCTTTTACTCTTTACTTTTTTATGCATCACTTGAGTCTTGTGTTTGGAAATCAAATTTTCTATTCAGGTCTGGTCTTTTCATCATGAATGCTTCACAGTCCTCTATTTTATTAAATATCTATTTCTCCCCCTAGAGAATTATATTGATTTCTGTTGGGTGGGTGATATTGGTTGTAATCCTCGCTCCTTTGCCCTGTATTATCATATTACGAGTCCTCTGATCCTACAATGTAGAAGCTGCTAAGTCTTGCGTTATCACAACTGTGACTCCATTATACTTGAATTGTTTCTTCTTGGCTGCTTGCAATATTTTCTCCTTGACCTGGGAGCTCTGGAATTTAGCTATAATATTCCTGGGAGTTTTTATTTTGAGATCTCTCTGACATGATTAGTGAAGTCTTTCAATTTCTATTTTATACCTTGGTTCCAGAATATTAGAACAGTTTTCCTTCATAATTTCTTAATAAATGATGTCTGGTATCTATTTTTGATCTTGGCTTTCTGTAAGTCCAATAATTTTTAAGTGATCTCTCTTGGATCTGTTTTTTAGATTAGTTGTTTTTCCAAGGAGATATTTTACACTGTCTTCTATTTTTTCTTTTCATTCTTTTGGTCTCATTTTATTGTTTTATTGGGTTTTTTTGAAGTCTCATAGATTCATTAGCTTCAATTTGCTCAATTCTAATTTTTAAGTAGTTATTTCCTTCATTGAGCTTTTGTACCTCCTTTTCCATATGGCCAATTCTATTTTTTAAGGAGTTCTTCTCTTCACTGAATTTTTGTGCCTCTTTTCTCATTTGGCCAATTCTCCTTTTCAAGGTATTTTGCTCCTCATTAGAATTTTGTACCTCTTTTACCATTTGCTCTATTTTGTTTCTTTTAAGGTGTTATTTTCTTCATTTTTTTGTACTTCCTTTACCAACCTATTTACTCATTTTTCATGATTTTCTTGTATCACTCTCATTTCTCTTCCCAATTTTTTTTTCTACCTCTCTTACTTGATTTTTAAAAAGTCTTCATGTGTTTTTCCATGGCATGAGACCAGTTCATTTTTGGAGACTTTGGAAATAAAAATATTGACTTTTTTGTCTTCTGAGTGTGTGTTTTGATCTCCCTTGTCACCATAGTAACTTTCTTTAGTCAGATTTTTTTTTTCTGTTTGCTCATTGCCCAGCCCATTCTGTTTCCAGGGTGGATGGTGCACGGTCCTCAGGTTCAGGGATTTTATGTTCATGTTTTGTGGTGTTTAAAATCTAATGTGGGTCCAAACCTGCCCGACCCCCAGTTTTTTGGGGGAAACTGGCTAAGATTTACTGATAAATTCAGCAAGAGTTTAGGCTTTTAAGGATTTATTAAAGTCTATTAGAAGTTAGTAAAGAGAGAATGGAAAACCTTAGTTTAGATGTATTCGATATAGCCAGAGAAACCCTTGCTTTTCCTAGTAGTCCATGTGAAATACCCCACCACACCAAAGTCCTGGACGAAGAGAGGGACCCTCATTTTCTCTGTCTGGCACCACCAAACCAGTTCCAGATGAAACTAGAGAGAGATCCAGCAAGTTAGCCTTCCTACTTCCTGTCTGTCTCCCCAAAAGGGGAAGTCCTTTAAGCTGATTGGTTGAGAGTGGTCTCCTGTTGATGGCATAGTCCACAGCCTCTGAGAACACCCTACTCAAGGCTAGCCAGGTGTGGTCTTGATTTAATCATTCTTAATTAGGTTCTAAGTCATTTTCTCTGTCTCACCCAATTCAATCTATTCTAAATCAGTCTTCAGGTGGGGCCCCTGGACGTCTGCCAAATCCCGTTATTTTATCCCACTTTTCAGAGATACCTCTAGGGAGCTGAAAATCTCCAATTCCCCCAATGTGGCATTGTCCAAGGAGAGATGTGTCCACTATTCTCCTAGCCTGTGCTCTGCTCTGTGAGTGACAACTAACACTCCTTTCTGCTCTGGAACTGTGATGAGGGTCCCCATTTCTCTGTGGCAGCAAGCTCATGTGTGCCACTGCTCTTCCTTGTACTGGGACTGTTACCCAAGATTGTGACCAAGATCCAAATATGGGCAAAGAAATACAGTCCTGGCCCCAGTGCTAGCAAAGAAATCCTTGCAATTTCCCTCTGACCAGCTATTTGAACTCCCACCATCTGAAGGCTGAGAGCTCCTGATGAAGCCATTGCAACTGCTGATTCAGTCACCCCCAAGACCTGTCCCCTAGTCCACTGGGGTTTGGTCTGTGATACTCCTGCCTTCACTGGCATGCAATCTACTCTCACTCCAATATAACAGACCCCTCCTGCTGACCCTTCAAAGTGTCCTGAGCTTCAAAACCACCTCACTAAATCCCTGTTCAGATATATATCTGATTATTTGATTCAATCAAATGTTCTCTTCTAGTGAAGGAATCAGAGCCAAATGACAGAATTTTGACCCTTATATCTCATTTTCCTCAGTTTTGGGACAATCTTAAAAAAGATCCTTAATTCAGGGAGTTCTAGAATTATCTAATCCATTTGATACCACTATTTAAGCCAGAAAGGGATTAACTTGGAAATTAAATGCTCCTTTAGACCTTAATAACTCAAACATGCTTAGTACTTCACTTCTAATGAATAATTTTAGAATTATATGACACATATGATTTTTTTTTTTGGTGAGGCAATTGGGGTTAAGTGACTTGCCTAGGGTCACACAGCTAGTAAGTGTCAAGGGTCTGAAGCCGGATTTGAACTCATGTCCTCCTGAATCCAGGGCAGGTGCTCTATCCATTGCGCCACCTAGCTGCCCCCCCCCACATATGATTTCAATACAAGTAAATTAACCAGTACATAAGAAACCAAAGGGAGATAATACTTCTTTCCAAGTGACTTACTTTTTTGTTTTGTTTTCTTTTTTTTTGGTGGGGCAATGAGGGTTAAGTGACTTGCCTAAGGTCACACAGCTAGTAAGTGTCATATGTGTCTGAGGCAGATTTGAACTCAGATACTCCTGAATCCAGGGCCAGTGCTTTATCCACTGTGCCACCTAGCTGCCCCCCCCCAAGTGACTTACTTTTGAGAAAAATAATAATTTTGTCCCTGAGAAAGACTTAGGCTTGAGGGTGGGGTGAGGGTCAAAGGAAGTTTGAAAGTAGACTAAGAAGACAAAACCGAAAGCAAAACTATAAATTCTCTCATAATAGTTACAGGAGTATGTGACATTCAAAATAAGATAATTTTCATGTATTTTCTATGTAAAATACCCGAGTTAGAAATCAAATTTACCTATTTCCCTTTTATTTTAACTCTTGTTTTCAGGAAGTATCACTCAAGACAGGAAAGCAACTTAGTTTTCTAAATCAGCTGACTATGAGGGAGTAATAAATAGTAATACTTTCCATTTTTATAGTACTGCCCCCAAATAGATTAAATTTAATAACTTGATGTTGCCCTACTTAAACTCCCCTCTGAGGTTGCCAGAATAGGTATTATCCACATCTTACTGAAGATGAGATGCTCATGTAAAACTCAGATGGACTAGAATGACTTGCCCAAGTTCATATGTTCAGTAAGTCATAGGAAGTTGTATGGAGACTATGTAGTGTACTCACTGGATAGAGAACTGGGCCTAGAGTTAGGAATATCTGAGTTCAAATTTGACTTTAAACACTTACTAGCTTTGTGATTATAGGAGAAGTCTTGTATTATTTTCATCATGCCATTATAACTTTACACTGCTCTATCCTTTTAACATCAGGAATTTTTTTGTTTTGCAATTCTGTTTTTCAACTTACACTTTTTAGTTCTCATAAAAGATTCT
The DNA here is from genome assembly GCF_019393635.1 of Dromiciops gliroides. Classification (NCBI taxonomy): domain Eukaryota; kingdom Metazoa; phylum Chordata; class Mammalia; order Microbiotheria; family Microbiotheriidae; genus Dromiciops; species Dromiciops gliroides. The sequence continues at coordinate 128,736,218 of NC_057861.1, read as the reverse complement.
TGCCTCAAGCAAAAAGAGATTTCACTTGCTAATTAAGGGGAAAATACTAGCATATAATAATTGACACCTAAATCATCTAGTCCACTGTCCTGTTCTGTCAGGGAATAATTTAAATCACAAGGAGAATAATCTAGCTTTAAAATGTCTTATCAGCTATGTGCTGTCTATTTTCTTGTACTTTCCTATCATTTAATAGCTCTTGTCATTAGTATAGTCTCTTAACATTCATCCTAAGAATCTTTTTGATTTTAACAAAGTATGCTGTCCTTGACAGTACTGAGTTTTGAATATTATTATGTTCATTCTTTCAAAATAATTGTCTATTAATCCATCTGGATGACACTCTTGAGGGTAAGGATGATTGTACACTGATTCTAATGTTAAGGATCTTGAACAGGTATTATCTAATACCAGTGCTCACATCTCTTCTTTCAATCCTTTAGTATGACAACTGGAAAAACAATGAACATAGGGCTACTATACCATGCTTATGACAGGGCAGTACTGATTCTAATGTGGAAGTATAATAAGAGCCATACTCAGAATTGCTTGTTCTGGTTCCAGAGGGTCATGTGAAAACTTTGGAGCCTACTCCCAGCCATGTGGTGATCCAGAACTGGGAAGATTTGACATTCTTATATGACATAGCAAACCTTCAGTGATCTTTTCATCCTTGGGCAACATGGTGATGCTTCAGTTAAAATAAAAGATAACTTACGGACTCAAACTCTTTCTCTTTGATTCTCTAGGTAGCATGAGAGTGGTATGGCATTTTTTTAATAATTTTTTTTTAAGTTTAGTGAGGCAATTGGGGTTAAGTGACTTGCCCAGGGTCACACAGCTAGTAAGTGTTAAGTGTCTGAGGCTGGATTTGAACTCATGTACTCCTGATTCCAGGGCCAGTGCATGGTATGGCATTTTAAAAGTGTAAGAGATAATTTCTAGGTAATTAATCATTTTATTAATAATGCTGATATTTTAATAAAACGTCAGTGCACCCTCAAATGCCAAAGCCAATCATGGTGGTGGGCTCACATAGTGCTGCCCCCACATGGATTAATACCCCTTGGATGAGGGGTATTCCTGAAGGTGGCAATCAACTCTGATTGGTTAATAATTGATGAGAGAATGAATATTACAATGAGGGACTGGACTTATTTTTTATGAATCCTGATTATGTCATTTAATTCTAGGTTACCAAGCCTTGGGCTTTCTATTCATAGAATTTATCCCTGCCCAAACCTGATTAGAAGGTTGGATGGGGTCTGACCAAGTTTGAGGGGAGTTATTTCAATTTAATTATCAGGAATGTCTTCCAAAAGACTTAACTTTGACATAAGGACTATAGAAAAAGGTGAAGCTCTTGATTTCCCCAAATCTTTGGTTATTAATAATTATTTCTCTCAGTTGGGGCAGGGCAGGCCTTTAACCATTTCATCATCATGTTGGCATGAAGTCAAGGAGGTAAACTTGTGCCTTGAGTATAGGAAGGAATTGCCTTTCTTTTACTTGAATCATATTGTATGTTGAGTATCATTTCCCCCCTCTGTCCTTTTTGAGGAAGCTCTTGATAATATCCACAAAAAAAAAATCCCTGGAAGAACAGGAGACTAACTTCTCCCATTAGTCAGCCTAGGACTGAACCTGGACTAAAATAATATGCCTTATGGGGATGGCTGAACAAGTTTTGGTATATTATTGTGATGAAATACTATTGTTTTATAAGAAAGGATGAGCAGTATGCTGTCAGAAAAACCTGGGAACACAAATGAACTGATGAAAAGAGAAGTAAGCAGAAGCAGGAGAGCACCGTACACAGTAATGGCAATATTGTACAATGATCTCTTCTGGTTCCAAGATGGCTGAGTGAGAAAGGAACCCTCTGAAGCCCTCCCAAATATTGCCTCCAAACTAAGAGAGAACTACCATAGAATTATTCCAGGAGCAGGGAAGCAGTCTACCAGCCTGGTAGGAAAAGTCTGTTTTACCTGAATGGGAGGGAAGTAAAACCCAAGAGCAGCAGCAGCAGGACCTAGGTTCACAGGAGGGAGCCTGAAGCAGGGTTCTAAGCCTGGGGCAATATACCAGTGAGGCCCTGCCCCCCTGCAAACCAGCAGCCCCCTAGGCAAGTAAGCAGTCTGAGCAGCATGGCAAGGACCCTCACCAGCCATCCCATCCCCAACACAAACCATTAGTGAGACCTTGACTCCACTGCTGACCAGTGTTAAAGCCCTACCTGAGACTGGCCAATAGCAAGATAACATTCCCCCTCACACCCTACCCCCAACCAGGACCTACCAGCAGAAATATCCCTTTGCCACAGTAAAGCAGCAGCAGGGGGCTCCAACTCTCAGCAGATCTGCAACATAATTACCCCTCTAGAGCCTCCTAGATGAGATACTCTGTTACCATAGGAACCCAGCAGCAAGTCCTCACGCCTTGGGCAAATTTGCAACAAAATTATTCCTCCAGGGTCGGCTAACAGAAAGGCATGGTTAACATAGCAAGCCAGCAGCAGAGAACAACCCCTGGGGCACAACAGCAACAAGATCCCTCCTCTAGGGCCAGCAACCTGAAAGACTTTTAACCATAGCAACCCAGAAGCAGGGCACCAGCCATAGAGAAGGCTAGCCCATACTTAGGGGAGGCTAAAAGGGAGGATCAACCCCCAATCTAGTCAGAAGGGAAGCTTAGCCTACACAGAAAGCAAATGGTTAAGCCCTGCAGCCCAGTGAAAGCCACCAGTAAGATTCAGAGCCTCAGCACAAAAACTTGGGACAGTACAGGATAAAAATAAGAAGTCAGAAAAAAAAAAAAAAAGCAAGTCACTATGGTGATAGGGAAGATCAAGGCATAAATTTAGTGGAGGACAATATTACCAAAATGGCTACAGGTGAAGCTCCAAAGAAAAATGTAAATTGGTCTCAGGTCCAAAAGGAATTACTGGTAGCACTTAAAAAGGACTTTAAAGAGAAAATTAGAGAAGTAGAAAAAGAAATGGGAAAAGATATGAGAGTAATGCAAGAGAATCATGAAATAGAAAATAGTATGGGAAAAGATATACAACAATTTACTGAGGAAAATAATACCGAAAAAAATGGAATTAGCCAAATGGAAAAGGGAATACAAAAGATCACTGAAGAAAATAATTTTTAAAAAGTTAGAATTGAACAAATGGAAACTAATGACTCTATGAGAAATCAAGACATGATAAAACAAAATAAAAAAAGTAAAAAAAAAAAGAAGAAAATATGAAATTTCTAATAAAAAAAACAATTGATGTAGAAAACAACTTCAGGAGAAATAACATAAGAATTATTTAACTGCCCGAAAGCTAAGATAAAAAAAAAGTATGTACAATATTTTTCAAAAAATTATCAAAGAAAACTGTCTTGATATATTAGTACCAGAGGTCAAAATAGATACCGAAGGCATACACCAATCACTACCTGAAAGTGATTCCAAAATGAAAACTCCCAGGAAACATCATAGTCAAATTTCAAAGCTCACAGATCAAAAAGAAAGTACTGCAAGCAACCAAAAAGAAACAATTCAAGTATTATGGAACTACAGGGTGAATTACACAGGATTTGGCAGCTTCCACATTAAAGAACCACAGGGCTTGGAATATGATATACTGGAGTCAAAGGAGTTATGTTTATAACCAAGAATCAGCTACCGAGCAAAACTGAATATAATGTTTCAGGGAAAAATGGACATTTAACGAAATAGAGGACTTTCAAGCATTTCTCATTAAAAGGCCAGAGCTGAATAAAAAAATTTGACCTCCAAATACAAGACTCAAGGAAACATCAAAAGATAAAAAAAGAAACAAGAAGGAAAAATGTATAAAATTCAAAAAGTTTAAACTGTATATTTCCATGTGACAAGATAATATTTGTAAGTCTTAAAAACTTTATTATAAGAGCAATTAGAGGTGACATTGATAGGATGACAACCCCAAAACAAAATAAAGGCATAAGAAAGAAACTGCATGGAATAAGGGGGTGGAAATTGAATGGGGGTAAATTTTTCCACAAAGGAGAGGCATGAAAGAAGTATTATCATGGAGGAGAAGATGGCAGAGGGGGATGGGGGTGTGTGGAGGTGGGAGGGAGGTAGTGGCAGGCAAAGATTAAATCTTATTCTCATCAAAGTTATCTCAAAGAGGGAATAACATCCACAGTTGAATATAGCAATTTATCTTACCTTATAAGGAAGTAAAAAAAGGGACAGGGATAATAGGAGGGGAGGGGGAGACTGATACAAAGGAGGGGATGTTGGGGAAGGTGGTGATAAAAAGTAAAAAACACTTATGAAAGGGGATAGGATGGGGGGATAAACAGATGAAAAATATCATGGAGGGAAATAAAGTTAGTTATCATAACTATAAATGTGAATGGGACAAACTCACTCATTAAATGGAAGTGGCTAACAGAATGGATTAAAAAGCACAATCCTGCAATATGTTGTTCACAAGAAATCCATTTTACACACAGGGTAAACATAATAGGCTCGAACAGAATCTATCATGCTTCAGCTATAGCAAAAAAAAAAAAAAAAAAAAAAAAAAAAAGCAGGGGTAACCATCATGATTTCAAAGAAAGCAAAAGCAAAAATAGATCTAATTAAAAGAGATAAAAAGGAAACCATATCTTGCTGAAAGGTACCATAGTTAATGAAATCATATCAATGCTTAACGTTTATGCACCAAAGGGTATAGAATCTAAATTTTTGAAGAAGTTGAATAAGTTACAGGAGGAAAGAGATAATAAAACTATACTAGTGGAGGACCTTAACATTCCCTTCTCATAACTGGATATAGTTAACCAAAAAATAGACAGAAAAGAAGTTAAGGAAATGAACAAAATTCTTGAAAAGTTACATATGATAGCTCTCTGGAGAAAAAGGAATGGGGGAAAAAAGGAATATACCTTCTTCTCAGCAGTACATGGGACCTACACAAAAATTGAACATGTATTAGGACATAAAAACCTCACAACCAGATGCAGAAAAGCAGAATTAGTAAAAATGCATATTTTTAAATCATAATGCAATAAAAATTACATTCAATAATGGGCAATTGAAAGGGAGATTAAAAGTTAATTGGAGGGCAGCTACGTGGGTCAGTGGATAAAGCACTGGCCTTGGATTCAGGAGGACCTGAGTTCAAATACAGCCTCAGATACTTGACACTTAACTAGCTGTGTGACCCTGGGCAAGTCACTTAACCCTCATTGCCCTGCCCCCCCCCAAAGTTAATTGTAGGGGGCAGGTAGGGGGCACAGTGGATAGAGCACTGGCCCTGGATTCAGGAGGACCAGAGTTCAAATCTGGCCTCAGACACTTGACACTTCCTAGCTGTGCAACCCTGGGCAATTCACTTAATTCTCATTGCCCTGAAAAAAAAAAGTTAATTGGAAATCATATAATCTGATCCTAAAAATAAAGAACAAATCATAGCAACAATGATTTCATTAAAGAAAATGACAATGATGACACAATATATCAAAATTTATGGGATGCAGCCAAAGTGGTACTTAGGGGAGAAGTTACATTTCTAACTGCTTACATCAATAAAATGGAGAAAAAAGCAGATAAATGAATTTGGCATGCAACTAAAAACTAGAAAATGAACAAATTTAAAACCCTCTATTAAACACCAAATTTGAAATCCTGAAAATCAAAGGAGAGATTAATAAAAGTGAAAGTAAGAAAATTATTGAATTAATAAATAAAATCAGAAGCTGGTTTTATGAAAAAACCCAATGGAATAGATAATCCATTGGTTAATTTGATCAAAAAAATGAAAGAAGAAATCCAAATTAGTAGTATGAAAAATGAAAGGGGTAAACTCACCACCAATGAAGAGGAAACTAAGACAATTGTTAGGAACTATTTTGCTCAATTATATGCCAATAAATTTGACTATCTAAATGAGATGGATGAATATCCACAAAAATATAAATTATCCAGGTTAAAAGAAGAAATAAAATTTTAGAAAAATAAATTGAACAAGCCATCAATGAAATTCCCAAGAAAAAAATCCCCAGGACTAGATGTATTCAAAAGTGAATTCTACCAAACATTTAAAGAACAATTAATCCCAATACTATATAAATAATTTGAGAAACTAAGTGGAGTCCTACACTATTCCTTTCATAAGCAAATATGATGCTGACACACAAACCAGGAAGAACCAAAACCAAGAAAGAAAATTATAGACCAACCTCCCTAATGAATATTGATGCAAAATTTTTAAATAAAATACTCACAAGGAGATTACAGCAATGCATCATAAGCATCATACACTATGACTGGGTGAGATTTATACCAGGAATGCAAGGAAGGTTCAATATTAGAAAAACTGTCAGCATACTTGACCATATCCATAACAAAATCATTAGAAATCATATGATTATCATATTAGATGCAGAAAAAGCCTTTGACAAAATACAGCATCCATTCCTATCAAAAACAAGCACAAGAGAGCATAGGAATAAATGGAGTTTACCTTAAAATGATATGTAATAATTATCTAAAACCATCAGCTAGCATTATTTGTAAAGGAGATAAGCTAGAAACCTTCCCACTACAATCAAGGGTGAAGCAAGGATGTCCATTATCAATTCTATTATTTAATACTGTACTAGAAATGTTAGCTATAGCATTACGAGAAGAAAAAGAAATTAAAGGAATTAGAATAGGTAATGATTGCAGATAATATGATGCTATACTTAGAAAAGCCTAGAGACTCAATTAAAAAAAATACTTGAAATTATTAACAACTTTAGCAAAGTTTGAGGATACAAAATAAACCCACATAAACCACCAGCATTTCTATTGTATTACCAACAAAGTTGAGCAACAACAGATAGAAAGAGAAATTCCATTTAAAATAGTTGCAGATGATATAAAGTATTTGGTCATAAATTCTTCCCTGCCAAGACAAAGTCAGGAACTATATGACCAAAAGTATAAAACACTTCACACAAGTTAAGTCACATCTAAACAATTGGAAAAAATATTAATTACTCATGGGTAGGTCAAGCCAATATAATAAAAATTACAATCCTACCTAAGTTTATTTACTTAGTGCCATACTAGGTAACCTATCAAAAATATGTTGTAGATCTAGAAAAAAATAATCATAAAATTAATCTGGAATAATACAAGCTCAAGGACATCAAGGGAATCAGGTGGTCTAGCAGTTCCAGATCTCAAATTGTTTTATAAAGTGGCAATTATTAAAAAAATTTGAAACTTGCTAAGAAATAGAGAGGTGGATCAGTGGAATAGAATAAATTACTATTGTAATCTAATATATGATAAACCCAAAGATCCAAGCTTTTGGAAAACAAAACAACAACTCATTTTACAAAAGATGCTGGGAAAACTGTATAGACCAAGATCTCACCCTGTATACTAAAATAAAAAAAGCAAATTAAGGGAGCATGGAATAGATTATTTGACAGATTTAGGGACAGAGGAAGAATTCAGTGCCAAACAAGGTATAGAGAGCAATGCCAAATGTAATATAGATAATTTTGATTATGTAAAATTAAAAAGCTTTGACACAGACAAATCTAATGTAACCAATATTATAAGGGAAACGGAAAACTGGGAAATAATTTTTGAAACAAGTGTCTCTGATAAAAACCACATTTCTCATATATACAGGGAAATGAGTTAAATTTATAAAAGTGTAAGTCATTCTCCAATAGATCAATGGCCAAGGGATATGAACAGGCAGTTTTCAGACAAAGAAATCAAAGTTAAAATTCTCTAAATAACTATGGATCAGAACAATGCAAATTTAAACAACTCTGAGGATGTTGCTGGGCATATGGAAAAACTGGGCTGTTAATCCACTGTTGATGGAATTGTGAATGAATCCAACCATTCTGAAGATCAGTTTGAAACTATTCCCATAGAGCTATCAATCTGTATATACTGTGCTTTGATACAGCAATGGTACTTCTAGATTTATATCCTAAAGACATCTGAAAAAAGAGAAAAATACTTATTTGTACAAAAATATTTATTGCAGCTCTCTCGTGCGTGCGCTCTCTCTCTCTCTCTCTCTCTCTCTCTCTCTCTCTCTCTCTCTCTCTCTCTCTCTTTCTTGGTGCCTAAGATTTGGAAATCAAAGCAATGCCTATCAATTGAGGAATGGCTAAATAAGCTGCGGTATATGATAGTGATGGAATATTATTGTGCTGTAAGAAATGACAAGCAGGATGATTTCAGAAAGGCCTGAAAAGACTTGTGTGAATTGATATATAGTGAAATGAGCAGAACCAGGAGAACATTGTGCCTTGTGACAGCAATATTGTTTGATGAAGAACTGTGAATGACTTAACTATTCTCAGTAATACAGTGATCCAAGGCAATCCCAAAGTACTAATGCTGAAGCATACTATCCACCTCTAGTGAAAGAATTGATATCGATCGAACACAATGTGAAGTGTGCTATTTTCTACTTCTTTTTTCTTTTATTCAAGTTTTCTTATACAAAATGACTAATATGGTAACATTTTACAAAATTGCACATGTATAATCTATATCTGATTGCTTATCACCTCATGAAGTGGGGAATGGAAGAATGAAAGAAAGGATAGAGTTTGGAACTCAAAACTTTAAATAAAAAAGGTTATTATAAGAAATATTGTAAAATGATTAACTGTTAATCAATCAATACAATGATGCAAGGTAATTCTGAAGGACTCAAGATGAAAAATGCTATCCACCTCAAGAGAAAGAGCTGATAGAGTATGAATGCAGATTGAAGAATACTTTTAAAAACTTAAAAAATGTCCACATTTTCTTTAACAACATGAATAATATGGAAAATGTTTTGCAAGACTACACATGTATCACCTATAACAAATTTCTTGTCTTCTAAATAAAGGGGGAGGGAAGGAGGAAAGGAGAGAATTTAGTGGAATAGAATAGATAGAAACGACACTATAGTTAATGATTATAGTAATCTAGTATATGATAAACCCAAAGATCCAAGCTTTTGGAACAAAAACTCATTATTTAACAAAATCTGCTGGGAAATCTGGAAAACAGCATGGCAGAAACTAGGTATCACACTGTATACAAAAATAAGGTCAGGGGCAGCTAGGTGGTACAGTGGATAGAGCCCTGGCCCTGGAGTCAGGAGTACCTGAGTTCAAATCCAGCCTCAGACACTTAACACTTACTAGCTATGTGATGCTGGGCAAGTCACTTAACCCCAACTGCCTCACTAAAAAAAAAAAAAAAAATTAAGGTCAAAATGGGTACATGATTTGCACATAAAAGATGATACCTAAGAAAATTAAGGAAGTATTGAATTCTTTATCTGTCAGATTTATGGATGGGGAAGAATTTATGACCAAAGAAGTTATAGAGAATAAAATTAAATATAAAATAGATCATTTTGATTATATAAAATTAAAAAGCTATTGCAAAAACAAAACTAATTTAACTGAGATTACAAGGAAAACAGGAAACTAGAAAAGAATTTTTGAAACAAATATCTCTGATAAAGGCCTCATTTCTCAAATATATAAAGAACTATGTTAAATTTATAAAAATACAAGTCATTCCCCTATTGATATTCTGTCCACAGATACACATATTTTAGCCTCCAGAGGAAGGTAGTCAAGTTTGACAGGCATAAGCAATGCAAGTGGCTAATATGGTTATTTCATTAAATCTCAAACTGTCACATTTACTTCATATAATCTAAAACAAGAATCTGTCATTCTGGCTGCACAGCATTTTTTTTTTCCTGAGCAACGCTGACTTTTACTCACACTTTGTTGTTAAGTCATTTATCTCGGGTCCAACTCTTTGTAACCCCATTTAGGGGGTTCTTAGTAAAGATAGTGGAATGGTTTGACATTTCCTTTTCTAGCTCATATTTTACAGATGAGAGAGGATCTAAAGCAAAGTTAAGTGACTCACCAGTGTCTGAGTAAGTTCTGAGACAGTATTTGAACTCAAGAAAATGAATCTACCCAATTCCAAGCCCAGTGCTCTATCCACTGCAGCAACTGTTTACCATACTGGCTGTATTTTGAATATAATAATTTTTTAGAAATTTTATATTTCCAAGCTCTTGAACTTTGAATTTTCCTCCTAACTACAACCTGCTACTTTCTTACTTCTGTTGAAACTGCTTTTTTAAAAAAATAAGTTTTTATTCTTATTTTCTATTTCCTTCATCACCGTAGTATAACATGTATTCTTTCACCTTCCCCTCCTAGAGAGTTATCCAATGTGACAAATACAATTTTTTTTGGAGAGGAAAAATATTTTAAAGTGCCAGTACAACTGATTGAGAAATTGAAAAAGTATAATAATGTATGCAATCTGTAATAACTGTGGGCCCACTACTTCCCCAAAGGACTAAATTGGGGTGGCTTTTCAATTCTTCTCAAGTCCCCTTTCATCTTTATAATTTTGTTACATTTACTTCTGAGTTTTTTGTGTCATTCTTCCCTTTTCAATTGTTGTAGTTACTGTGTATATCCTGCTTGTACATAGCTGCCTGCATATCTCACCTATATATAACACAGAAACACACACACACACACACACACACACACACATGCATCTGTGTGTGTAATATTTATAAAATCCAATATTTTTCAAGAGGCTTTCTTTAAATGTACCCTTTACTGCTAGTGCCTTCTCTCTATTATATATCTATATCTACATCTATCACCCATCTATCCATCTATCCATCCATTCATCCATCCATCTATTCATCTGTAGGGGCCAAATTTAATATGGGGAGAGTTAATTGGGTGGCTCACCATAATATTGGGGTTCAGAAAATAACAAGGGACCTCTAGGTCCAACGTTTCCTCCCTTCCAAACTGCCTGTTTTAGTTATTTCTCCCAGGCCAATAAGAAAGGAGATTAACAGCCTCTTTTCCACAAACAAATCAGGTTTTATAAATAGGAATAAAATACGCGGAAAAGGTAAAGTTAGTAAAGCCAGTGACAAGGGAATATGGGAAGAGAAAAATGGATACGCTCCCTGGCTCTAGCAAAGACTGACTCAATCCCCAAACTTGCTTCCAGCTCAGCTAATTTGAAGAGCTGGCCTCATTTCTATTAACTCACCACCTGGGGTCCATAGTTTTTATGGGAGTTAGCTGTGCAGCCACTCTCCAGTCCACTCTCGGAAGCTCACCAACAGGAAAGAGAGAGAGCTCCCAGCCTCAGCGTTCTCTTTTCTACCTTTTCTCTCCCTCCCCCCAAAGGGAGGTCCTTCAAGTTGCATGGCTGAGAATGATGTCAGCACTCAGGGCAGGCCAGGTGTGGCCTATATCTAATAATCTCAAGTAGGTACTTAGTTGATTTCTCAAATAATACTATCAATCATATGGGACCCCTGGGCATCTGCCAAATTCCATTATTTTATCACACATCCATCCATCTATCTATCTATCTATCTATCTATCTATCTATCTATCTATCTATCTATCTATCTATCTATCTATCTATCTATCTATCTATCTATCTATCTATCTATCTATCTATTTTTCTATCTATCAAATTACCTATCTATCTCTTGATTATTTATACTTGTGTGGCTTGGGTGGAGGCCAGAATGAGCATCACCTGAATACCATGAGGTGCCCTACCTCCCACCCTAGAGCCCTGAAGTATTCTTTTCTCCCCTCTTCACCCTGTTCCCACTATACAGAAGATCAAATTGTGCATGGACTGCCAGAGTTTTAAAAACCTCCAGTACTGCCTCAGTGACCTGAAACCCATTGAGAATCTCCCATTGCCCAGCAAGGAGGAATTGAGAGAACTTCAGGAGTAGCCCATTGACCCTCAAATCTGGCAATAAATCTATCAACAATATCATGGGGATCAGTGTTTACTTCTCAACTGATGTGTTTGATCTCGTGAAGTATGAGATGGAGAAGCTCCCTTCTATTTTCAATTTGCAAGAATTGAAGGTGTACAGAGATAAGCTGTAACAGCAGAAAGCCACTGTCTCTAAGAAAGTCTCAGATTTGATCCTTGAAAAGCAGCCCACTTATATCTAGGAACTCGAGAGAATGACCTCAGTGCATATTGGCCTTTAGTTGGCAACTGTCACTTGTACCAGTGGAAGAAGGCACGTGAATATCACAAAAAAGGGTTTTGCTCAGGCCAGTATGAAACTTCTTTTGGACCAGAAGAAACACCAGCGAATGGTCCACATTTGAAATCTTTGAGCACCAAAAAAAAAAAAAAAATGCTTTAAAGAATTGATATGTGCTTAAGTGAGATGCTGGAGAAAGAAGATTATTTTGGGGCCATCCAGCTTTGCCTGGGGTATCATCAGGATGCCAGCAATTTCTGACACTACGACTGCATCAGTGAGCTGGACTCCATGCTGCAGTAAACCCTTGAGAAAATTGAGGAGCAGTAGGACACAGTGCTCTCTAAGATCAGCAAGAGCTTTAATGTTGCCCATTACACCAGGGCTGAAGGCCTCCAAGTTCCTGAGGAACAGTCAGACCAGTATGGATCATTTTCCTGGGGTACATGGAACTGTGTGAATTCAACATAGACACTAAGTTCCAGAAGCTTCAGTACAAGGACTTCTACATGCATGTGACATCTGACAGCTAGATTCTGTGTCTGGCCAACCTCCCAAAGCCTTGGGGGAAATCATACTTAGCTGTTACAAGACAATGGAGTGTCACACAACAGGGAGGATATAACTAGAGCAACTGAAAGGAGTGGTGTGATGGGGCCTCATTAGCCAGACTTACTGAGATACTCATAGATATGGCTTTATAGGATCAGTTACACTCCTTTATTCATATTGTACAACCAATCAATCAAACATTTATTAAGTGCCTACTATGTGCCAAGTGCCATGTACTAGGCTAAGTCCTGAGGATACAAAAAGAGACAAAAGAAAGCCCTTGCTTTTGTGGATCTCACAATGTAATGGGGAAATCAAACAAACAAAAAAGAAAACAAATATTTTCAAACAAGCAATATACAGGATAAATGGGTGGGCAGTAGTTAATGGAAAAAAGGCACTAGAATTAAACAGGATTAGGAAATGATCCTTTTAAAGGATGGAATTTTAGTTGGGACTTAAAGGAAACCAGGGAAGCTAGTAGATAGAGCAAAGGAGTGAGAACATTTTAGGCTTTGGAGCCAGCTAGAGAAAATACTCACAAATGAGAGATGGAATGATTTGTTCATCTAACAGCAAGGAGATAAGTGCCACTGGATTAAAGAGTAAGTGGCAAAGAGTAAGGTGTAAAATGACTAGAAAGATAGGAGTGTCCCAGGTTATTAGGGGCTTTGAATGACAAGCAGGGGATTTTTATTTGATCCCAGGGGCAATACAGGGGGGCACTGAAGTTTATTGAGTGGGGGTAATATGGTCCAACCTGGGCTTTAGGAAAAATCACTTTAGTGGTTGACTGGAGGATGGATTGGAGTTAGAGAGACTTGAGGAAGGCAGATCTATGAGCAGGCTGTTGCAATAGTCCAGGCTTGAGGCAATGAGAGCTGGCACCGGAGTACTGGCAGTGTCACAGGAGAGAAGTGGATTTGTAGGAGAGATGTTGCAAAGTTGAAATCAATAGGCTTTGTCAACCGATTGGTGTTGATAGAGAAAGTAGGAAGAAGGGGGGGTTTAGAACAAATAAATGAGTTCCATTTTGGGGATGCTTAATTTAAGATGCCTACTGGAATCTAGTTCTAGAAGTCTGAAAGGCAGTTGGAGATGTGAGATTGGTCAGTGGAGAGTTTGGAGCAGGATAGGTTGATTTGAGAATCCTTAGCAAAGAAATATAATTAAATCCACAGGATCTGATGAGATCACCAAGTGTAATGGTATAGAGGGAGAAGAAAAGAGCTCAGGATAGAACTCTGAGGGTTACCTCTGGTTAGAGGAAGGGATCTGGTGAGGATCTAGCAAAAGAGACTCAAGAAACAGAGAGATAGGTAGGAAAGTGGTATTCCTAAAACCTACAGAGAAGAGAATATCAAGGAGAAGATGTTGAGCAATAGTGTCAACAGCTACCAAGAGATCAAGCAGAATGAGGACTGAGAAAAGGTTATTGGATTTGGCAAAAAAGACATTAATTGGTAACCTTGGAGAGAGCAGTTTCAATGGAATGATAAATCTGGAAGTCAGATTGTAAGGGATTAGAAAGAGTAAAAGGAGAGAAAATGGAAGCATCTGCTTTCATGGAGTTTAGCCACAAAACATCAGAAGAAATATAGGATGATAGCAAGGATGGATAGTGTAGGGGCCAAATTTTAATTGGGGAGTGTTAACTAGGTGGCTTGTTGCAATATTGGAGGAAGGAAGGAGACCAACAGTTTCCCTCAAAAACAGAACAGGGTTTATTAACAAGAATGAACTTAAAAACACAAGCAAGATCAGTAGAATTAAGGGAAAGGAAAAAATGGGGGAAGAGAAATGATACAACCTGAATAACACCACCACCCAGGAATCAGCTGTGTCCTGTCACTTTCCAGCTTCAAGCTAGAATGGTGAAACTCCTCCCTTCTCCTTCCCAGTAGACCCCAGACTGACCACACACAGACCCAAGCCAATTGGCTGTAAGTCCTGACAGTCACATGACTGTCCTCACTGGGCTCCTAGTCATTATAATTTTGCCAGGCCCATGTAGGCATTGTCGAATGGTGATGACATGAGGTAACATGGCAACAGCTACAACCAGTGGGTGGAGCACCATGCCATTGAGGAGGCACGACAGGGTTTTTAAAATTCTAGCCAAAATATGGGGTCATAAAAACCTCAAATAACAATTAATTCTTTACAATAGTTAGGTTGTTATTTTCAAGATTGGTGAGACATAGATGGGCATGTTTGTAGGTAGGAGGGAAGCAACCAGTAAACAGGGATAGATTGGGGATAACAGAGGAAGAAACCTGTTGGAGGAGATGAGATAGAATAAGATAAATTGAGCAGGTAAAGAGATTAGCCTTGATAAGGATTAAGGTCACCTTGTCATTTGAGACAAAGGTGAAGGAGGACAGGTTGCAGAAGGCATATGAGTGATATGAGATGGGGAAAGGGGACAAGAAGAAACTCAATGGAGAATAGCCTCATTGGGAGCTTTGAGGAGGGATGAAAACCTTTATAAGAGCTGCCATGGAATCTGGGATATTGAATTGATAAGGTAGGTGTATAAGTATTGCCTAGCAGCAAGGAGGGCTCAGTTGAAGCTATATACATAAATTTGTAGTGGATCCAGAATGGTTGTTTGATTTTTCCATATAACTTGTCATTGTGAAGGAGACTGAATTCTCTATTGGGATACACATAGGCTTCCATGGAACACATATGTACACATATAAATCTTCTGGGATTTCTTCAACTCTTCCTACCAATATAGATTCCCCACCCAGTGATGCCTTAGTAGAGAATTCCTTAAATCCAACTGATATTATGACTTGAGCAATACCACTTAGGTAGTATCAGGTACAGGATCTGAATGCAGATATTCTTGACTCTATGCCCAACACTTTATTTATTATATCTCTGTATCTTTCTCTTTGTGCACACACACACACACACACACACACACACACACACACACACACACACGGCCTAATTAGTGCTATAGTTTTAGTTCAATCTTGTTATGGCCTAATTGGACTTTTGTGCAGTGGTCTGGAAACAATTATTTATTCACAGCATTATTTTTATGGGGAAAATTATTTCTGAGTTCTAAGCAACTAATATAGAAGTGAACTTTTGGGGACATTATCCCTAAATGGGTGACTTCTTACACATAAGAATTATTCAAGAGATAAAAAGGAAAAAAATAAAAGAAATTAATAATCCACAAGAGAGTTTACAGCACTTTTGCCATAGAAGATGTATAATTTGTCATGTCATCAATATAGGATTAGACAAGAACCAATGTGGGTGGTTCAGAAATGACGGGGTGCTTCAGATTGATATTGGTATTATAATCTTATGTGTAAATCTGAAGAAGTATAAAGCACCTAAGCTATATTTTTATTTCCCCCCAAGTAAGACTAGTTTCCCAAATCACCATCAGGGTTTGGTGGCCCCACAGATTTAATTACTGGCAAGTGCTGGATCATGAAGAAGGGTTAAATCAGAAATATTAGACACAGCATACATAGTGTTCTCTCTGACTAACAGAATCTTGTTTACAGGTTTGGTTGCTGTAGTGACAGTCTCATATATTTATCTATAACCAGAAACCGTATAATTAAATTCCAAGTTGTCTTTTAACTCCTTATTCAGAAATTTTCGTGAACATAGAGAGAAAAAACTCTTCATTTATGAATGCATTATATCACTTTTTTTGAAATGTGTAATTGAAAGAAGTACTGTCTGTAGGATTAGAAGATTAGATTCAAGAGAGAGCTTTCCCTGACATGTGCTTGAAATTAAATATTCCTAAAATGATATAGCTTCATTCTGTCAGTACTGTGAGACTTGTAATCCTTCACAGATCTGAGAGAAGTAATATAAATAATTTAGAATAAAACTGATTAGTCTGTAACCAGGGCCTTTTTCAGTTTAATTTTTCAGCTTAGAGTCCAAATATAAAGCATATGAGAGAGCAAGAACCCAGAGAAAAGAGGTAGCCCAGAAGGAAAAAAAAAGTTATCTAGCAATAAAATGCAATAAAAATTAGTTATAGCTAAAATGTTGGTGCCTTTCTTTTGCTATTTAGAGGACACATTCTTGGCCTGGGTCTTCCCAGTACCAACACAATGTTATGAAAAGACACTCATTTATTCATATTAATTTGCTTACATGATGACAAACATCCATATGTTGTATTTGGAAACAGCAGGAAGCTCTACTGACTTTTTACAGTTTTATTCTAGATATATTTGCATATAGGCATAATAATCAGACTGGGTTAATATTGTTTGATAGCACCCAGCTCTTCTCTGCCTTGGGGATCTTTTGAGATTAATAAAGTTCATGTGAAACATGTGGCCTATATTCTAGGCTCACCCCCTATCCCTGCCTAACCTTGCACTTGTCCAAAAACTTCTGTTCCTGTTATCTATTATGTTGGAGATACCTTTGTATCAGAACTGACTGTGGAATATATAGGGTGGGTGTGGGGGAGACATCTCTGGGCCTTCCCACAGAATTTTTCTGCCAGAAACAGCAAATTGGGAAACTAATCAGCCACACCTGCCCTTTTCATTATCCAATCCATGGCCATTCCCTTTTTCTTGGTTCTCCCAGTGTGTGGGCTGTCCTAGAATGTGGGATAGCCATGGTAGGGCTTGCAGGCCCAATGTAGTGAATCAGCTACTGACCCCAGCACATTAAAGTGAAGGGCTGGTCACCTGATGTGGTGGTCCAATGGCCATCACCTTGAGAACCAGCAATTGTTATGGTTGTATCCTTTTTTGTTCTCCTTCTCACTCCCTGTCTCCTTCTTCATTTTTTCTCTAGCTCCTAAAGGTCTTTTAGGCCTCCAGATTTCTGTTGTGTGATTGTTAAAATATAAGACACCATCTACTAATCTGCTTCTTTTATGAAAAACTCTCAAGTGCCAAAGAAGTTGAAACAGACTAGGGTGTACTTGAAAAGAATCATTCTTTTATTTATTCTTCTACCATCTTTTTCCATTTTCATTTCTATGGTTTGGACATGAGTTGAAAAAGCTGCTTGCAAGCTTGTGGCTAGTGATAGGACATTTTGAACTAACTCCTAGACTATGACACATATTTATTATCTAATAATATAGTTACAGTCTCAAAATAACAATAGCTAACATGTCTACAGTTATTTTAAATGAATTTCTCTTTCTATCTCTTGCTGCTGGGCTTTTTGGTCATACATGGAAATGCTTTTGATTTATTTGGGTTTATTTATATCCTTCAACTTTGCTAAAGTTGTGGTTTCAAGGAGGTTTTTTGTTGATTGTTTAGGATTCTCTAAGTATACCATTATATCATCTGTAAAGAATGATAGTTTTATTCTTCCTTGCCTGATTTAATTCCTTCAATTTCTTTTTCCTCTTTTATTGATAAAGCTAAAATTTCTAGTACAATATTGAATAATGGTAGTGATAATGGGCCTCCTTGTTACATCCTTGATCTAATTGGTCATGAATCTAATCTATCACCATTACACATAATGCTTACTGATGGTTTTAAATACATACTGCTGGCAGAACCAAGATGGCAGAGAGAAGCCAGCAAGTTGCCTGAGCTCTCCTTCAGTTCCCTCAAAAAGAACATTAAATCAAGCCTCTTGACAGATTCTGGAACTACAGGACCTACAAAAAGACAGAGAGACACAATCTTCCAACATGAGATAATTTAGAAGACTTCAGGAAAGTTCAGCATAACTTGAGCAAAAAGGAGGCACACTGCACCACAACTCAGAGCAGCATGGAGGGGGTTGGGGCAAGTCAGCAGGAAGCTCTAGGCCACAGCTGAGCAACTGAGGCCCCTTGATCCTGGCTCAGCAAGCTGATGGCACAGCAGGCCAGTGGTGAGATCCACTAGCACCAGCTAAGATGGCAGGCTGCCAGCTAGAGGGCCACCCACAGGAGAGGCACGAACAGGCCTGGCCATCGCAGCTCACCAGGAGCAAGCACAGGGAGCAAGGCCAGGGTGGTGAGAAATCCACAAGCCATAGAGGCCTCAGTGTAGAAAGCCAGTGTTACAGCCCCTATCTCCCAGCATAAGAAGCTTGAAACAGAGACCCTGGTGCCCCCAGGGCAGACCTCAACTTAAAAAAAATAAGATACAATAGGAGTAAGAAACAAAAAAGAGCTCTTACCATTGAGAGCTTCTGTGTTGACAGGGAAGAGGTAAACATAAACTCAGATGAGGACAATACTTTCAAATTGCCTACATGTGAAGCCTCAAGAGGGAAAATGAATTGGTCTCAAGAACAAAAAGCCTTCTTAGAAGAGCTCAAAAAGGATTTTCAAAATCAATTGAGAGAGGTAGAAGAAAAAATGGGGAGAGAAATGCAAGCAAAACAAGAAAATTATGAAAACAGTATCAGCATCTTCAAAAAAGGAAGCACAAAGAATGACTAAAGAAAACAATCCCTTAAAAAATTCATTTGGCCAAATGGAAAAAAAGGTGCATAATCTCATTGAAGAAAACAATGCCTTAAAAATTTAAATTGGACAGTTGGAAGGTAATGAATCCATGAGACACCAGGAATCAGACAAGCAGAATCAAAAGAATGAAAAAATAGAAGAAAATGTGAAATACCTCATTGGAAAGACAACTGACCTGGAAAATAGATAATTTGAGAATTATTGGACTGCATGAAAGCCATGATCAGAAAAAGAGTCTAGACACCATATTCCAAGAAATTATCAAGGAGAACTGCCCTGATATTATAGTATAAGAGGATAAAATCATCATTGAAAGAATCCACCTATCACCTCCTGAAAGAGACCCCAAAAGGAAAACTCCAAGGAATATTGTAGCCAAACTCCAGAATTATAAAGAAAAGGAGAAAATACTCCAAGCAGCCAGAAAGAAGCAATTCAATGAAATAGGAGACTTTCAAGGTTTCCTGATGAAAATACCAGAACTGAATAGAAAATTCAGTCTTAACATACAAGACTCAAGAGAAGCTTAAAAAGGTAAACAGGGGTAAAGTTGTTCAATAAGGTCAAAATGTTTACATCCCTACATGGGAAGATAATACTTATAACACTTGAAAACTGTATATATATATATATATATGTGTGTGTGTGTGTGTGTGTGTGTGTGTGTGTGTGTGTGTGTGTATGTATGTATGCATGTATGTATATTTGGGCAGACAGAAGGATTGTACACAGAGGGTATAAATATAAATTGTCCTAATGTGATGATATAAAAATATTAATGGGTTATTATGGGGAGAAGAGGAAAGGGGAAGTGGAAAGGGATGAAATACATCATATGAAGAGGTACAAAAAACCCTAAATAGAGGAAATAGAGGAAAAGAAGGGAGGGGTGAACATTGTTTCAACCTTACTCTCACTAGATTTGATTCAAATTGGGAATAATGTATATGTTCATTTGGATAAAGAAACTTAGCTTATTCTTTAGGGAAGTAAAAAGGTAAGGGGAAAGGGGGGATTGATAGAAGGGAGGGCAGAAGTAGGGGAGGAAAGGGTAAAGAAAAGAGAGGGGGACTGATAAAAGGGAGGGCAGACTGGGTGAGGCAGGGTTAAGAAGCAAAACGTTGGTGAGGAGGAATAGCATGAAAGAAGGGGGGCAAAAGTACAAAGGGGGTACATAGAATGAAGGGAAATAGACAGTAATAATAACTGTGAATGTGAATGGGATGAATTCTGCCATAAAATGGAAGTGAATAGCAGAGTGGATGGATTAAAAACCAGAATCCTACAATATGCTATTTACAAGAAACACATTTGAAGCAGAGAGATACACACAGAGTAAAGGTAAAAGGCTGGAGCAGAATATATTATGCTTCAGCTGAAGTAAAAAAACCAGGGGTATCAATCCTTATCCCAGACAAAGCAAAGGTAAAAATAGATCTCATTAAAAGAGATGAGGAAGGAAACTAAATTTTACTAAAAGGTACTACAGATAATGAAGTAATATCAATACTAAACATGTATGCACCAAGTGGTATATCATCCAAATTCTGAGAGAAGTTAAATGAGTTATAAGAGGAAATAGACATAAAAACTGTACTAGTGGGAGATCTGAATCTTTCCCTCTCAGAATTAGATAAATCTAGACATAAAATAAATAAGAAAGAAGTTTTATATCTCTAACTACTTACATCAATAAAAAAGAGAAAGAGGAGATCAATGAACGGGGCATGCAACTTAAAAAGCTAGAAAAAGAACAAATTAAAAATCCCCAGTTAAATACTAAATTAAAAATTCTGAAAATTAAAGGAGAAATTAATAAAATTTAAAGTAAGAAAACTATAGAATTAATCAATAAAACTAAGAGCTGGTTTTATGAAAAAAAAAAACAATAAAATAGATAAAACATTGGTTAATTAGGTTTAAAAAAAAAAGAAATAAGAAAACCAAATTACCAGTATCAAAAATGAAAGAGGTGATTTTACCACCAATGAAGTGGAAATTAAAGCAACAATTAGGAACTATTTTGCCCAACTGTATGCCAATAAATTTGACAATCTAAGTGAAATGGATAAATATTTACAAAAATACAAACTGCCCAGGTTAACTGAAGAGGAAATAAAATCCTTGAATAAGCCTGAATTAGAAAAAGAAATTGAGGGAAGCTAGGTAGCACAGTGGATAAAGCACCAGCCCTGGATTCAGGAGTACCTGAGTTCAAATCTGGCCTCAGACACTTGACACTTACTAGCTGTGTCCTTGGGCAAGTCACTTAACCCCCATTGGCCCACAAAAAAAAAAAAAAGAAATTTAACAAGCCATTAATGAACTCCCTAACAAAAAATCTCCAGGGCCAGGTGGGTTTTCAAGTTAATTCTACCAAACATTTAAAGAACAATTAATTTCAATATTATACAAATTATTTGGAAAAATGGGTGAAAGAGTTCTAAAAAATTCCTTTTATGACACAAATATGGTGTTGATAACAAAGCCAGGCAGAGCAAAAACAGAGAAAGAAAATTATAGACCAATTTCCCTAATGAATATTGATGCAAAAATCTTAAATAAGATATTAGCAAGGAGATTACAGCAAGTGATCATCAGGATAATACACTATGACCAGGTGGGATTTATACCAGGAATTCAGGGCTGGTTCAATATTAGGAAAACTATTAACATAATCAACCACATCAATAAGAAAACTAACCAAAATCATATGATTATCTCAATAGATACAAGGAAAGCTTTTAACAAAATACAGCACCCATTCCCAATAAAAACATTAGAGAACGTAAGAATACGTGGAGCTTTCCTTAAAATAATAAGCAGTATCTACCTAAAATGATCAGCAAGCATTATGTAATGGAGTTGTTAGAGGCCTTCCCAGTAAGATCAGTGTTGAAACAGGGATGTCCATTATCACCTCTATTATTTAATATTGTACTAGTAATGTTAGCTTTAGCTATCAGAGGAGAAAAAGGAATTAAAGGAATTAGAATAGGCAAGGAGGAAACAAAACTATCACTCTTTGCAGATGATAAGATGGTATACTTAGAGAATCCTAGAGAGTCAACTCAAAATTACTTGAAACAATTAACAACTTTAGCAAAGTAGCAGGATATAAAATAAATCCACATCAATCATCAGCATTTCTATATATGACTAACAAAGTCCTGGAGCAAGAGACAGAAAGAGAAATTCCATTTAAAGTAATAGTAAACAATATAAAATAATTGAGAGTCTATCTGCCAAGACAAACCCAGGAACTCTATGAACACAATTACAAAACATTTTTCGCACAAATCAAATCTGATCTAAATAATTGGAAAAATATCAATTGTTCATGGATAGGCTGAGCTAATATAATAAAAATGACAATTCTACCTAAATTAATGTACTTATTCAGTTCCATACTAATCAGACTACCTAAAATTATTTTATAGAGCTAGAAAAAATAATAACAAAATTCATCTGGAAAATCCAAATGTCAAGAATATCAAGGGAAATAAAAAACAATGCTCAGGACGGTTAGCTAGCTGTACCAAATCTGAAACTTTACTATAAAGTAGAAGTCATCAAAACTATCTGGTACTGGCTAAGAAATAGAGTGGAGGATCAATGGAATAGGTTAGGCACAGGAGACACAATAGTAAATGACTATAGTAATGTACTGTTTGATAAATCCAAAGACTCCAGCTTCTGGGATAGAAACTTAGTATTTGACAAAAACTGCTGGGAAAACTGGAAGATAGTATGGCAGAAACTAGGCATAGATGAACATCGTACACCTTATACTAAAATGAGGCCAAAATGGGTACATGATTTAGACATAAAGGGTGATACCATAGGTAAATTAGGAGAGGAAGGAATAGTTTACATCTTAGATCTTTGGAAATGAGAACAGTTTATGACCAAACAAGAGATAGAGAATATTATGAAATGCAAAATGGATGATTTTGGCTACATTAAATTAAAAAGTTTTTGCACAAACAAAAGCAATGCATCCAAAATTAGAAGGGAGATAGAAAGCTGAGAAACAATTTTTATAGCCAATACTTCTGATAAAGGCCTTATTTCTAAAATCTATCAGGAACTAAATCAAATTTATAAGAATCCAAGTCGTTCCGCAATTGAGAAATGGTCAAAGGATATGAACAGGCAGTTTTCTGATTAAGTCAAAGTTATATATTGCCATATGAAAAAATGCTCTAAATCACTATTGATTAGAGAAATGTAAATTAAAACAACTCTTTTACCTATCAGATTGGCTAATATGACAAAAAAGAAAATAATAAATGTTGGAGAAGCTGTGGGAAAATTGAAACACTAATGCATTGTTGGTAGAGCTTGAACTGATCCAACCATTCTGAAGACCAGTTTGGAACTATGCCCAAAGGGCTATAAAGCTGTGCATACCATTTGACACAGAAATAACACTATTAGGTCTTTTCCCCAAAGATCATAAAAAAGGGAAAAAGACCCACATGTACAAAAATATTTATAGCTGCTCTTTTTGTGGTGTCAAGGAATTGGAAATTGAGGATTTGCCCATCAATTGGGGAATGGCTGCACAAGTTGTGGTATATGAATATAATGGAATACTATTGTGCTGTAAGAAACGATGAGCAGGCAGATTTTAGGGAAACCTGGAAGGACTTGCATGAACTAATGATGAGTGAGATGAGCAGAACCAGGAGAACATTTTACACAATATCAACAACATTATCTGTTGATCAACTGCGATAGACTTGATTGTTCTCAGCAATACAATGGTCCAGGGTAGTTCCAAAGGACTCACATAGGGAAATGCTCTCCAAATACAGAAAAAAAAAAAGAAAGAATTGTGGAATCTGGATGCAAATTGAACCATACTATTTCTATTGTTTTTGTTGTTGTTGTTGTTGTTTTCTTGAGGTTTTTCCTTTTAGCTCTGATTCTTCTTTCACAGCATGACTAATGCAGAAATATGTTTAATGTGATTGTACATATATAACCTACATCAGATCACTTGCTGTCTTAGGGAGGGGGAGGGAGGGAGAAAAATTTGAAACTAGAAATCTTATAAAAACAAATATTGAAAACTATCTCTAAATGTAACTGGAAAATAATAAAATATTTTTATGGGAAAAATAATATCATTTTAAGGAATGCTCCATCTATTCCAATGCTTTCTAGCATTTTTTTTAGTGGGGCAATGAGGTTTAAGTGACTTTCCCAGGGTCACACAGCTAGTATGTGTCAAGTGTCTGAGTTCAGATTGGAATTCAGGTCCTCCTGCATCCAAGCCCAGTGCTTTATCCACTGTGCCGCCTAGCTGTCCCACTTTCTAGAATTTTTATTGGGAATGGATGCTGTGTTTTGTCAAAAGACTTCTCTGTATTTATAGAGATAATTATATGATTTTGGTTAATTTTGTTATTGATATGGGAGATTATTTTGATAGTTTTCCTAATTGTGAGCCAGCTTTGCATTCCTTGTGTAAATCCCACGTGGCCATTGCATAGTACAAGAACTAACATTTCTATAGCATTTATTATATGCTAGGTACTGTGCTAAATATTCTACAATTATTATTTCATTTTATCTTCACAACAATCTAGGGAGGTAAGTGCTATTATTATCACAATTTTACAGATTAGGAAACTGAGACACATAGAGGTTAAGTGAATTGTTCATGATCACTTAGCAAGTAAGTGTCTGAGGCTTGACTTTACTCATTTTCTTAACTACAGTCCTGTGTCAATTATGTTGAGATGTTATGATTTGTGTTGTGTTCTTATTGTTTCATGCATTTTACTTCTTGAGAAGTAGAAGAAATTCAGATTCAAAATAAACATTTGTAATAACACACTGCTACTTAGAACTGGCTGAACTGATTGATTTTGCCATTTGAACTATTTAAAATGTCTCTTAGAAAAAAAAGAACACTTTGTTTAAATTTTTTGCAAAAATTAGAATTTTGTGCAACATAAGAGTAATTAAAATCTAATTACAAGTTTCAAGGGCTTGCTTATGAGGAAAAATGCATGACTAATTCATAGATTTTGGGACATCTACTTTGGATGACCAATGATCATAAATTACTATGCATATATTTTCTATTTAATTTTTTATGTACAAGTTGTTTCCCCTCAAAAGAAAGCAAATAGGTCTTTATCATTCAAAATCTTTAATTTGTCATTGACAGACTTTCACTCTTTATCTTTTCTCTCTGTCTCTTTTGACTAGCCTCAATTTATCATCTGTTCCAACCAAATTGGACTACAGACTGTACTTAATTCAAACCCTTCAGTTAACTGCCTCCATCCTTATGCTCTTAATCTGCCCTTTGCTTGTATTTATAAATGGTTATTTCAAATGTTTGCTCCTTTAGAAGTCTTTCCTGATACTCTCCATCTATGTCATTCCATCTGAAGTCTAGCATAGCACTTTTCTTATACCGCCAACATGGTATGTATATATGTATTCATACATACATGTACATACACATGATTGAATATTTTCTGTATATAGAAAGTACGATGTTGATTGAATAGTGACTATGATATTAAAAAGAGAATTATATGTATATGTATACTTATCTATACATATGTTAGTGATCTTTATTCATATCTACAGATTGAAAAAAAGATTTGAGGGAGAACACCAACATGGTGGATGGGTGGGTTTACTGACATTCCCAAGTTCAAGAGGCTTCCTTGATTTTGATATTGAAATTTATAGGAAACAGAAGGAGGGTGCTATTGGGGGAAAGAGTGATCACAAGAAAGAGTACATGAGAAGACCATATTGGATAGCTTGGAACTATCATGTTTGGTGAAAGTTACTCTCAAAGTGACCTTCTTGCTGAAAATCAAAATTTATGAGTCATGGAATACTTGTGCATTATTGATCCTAGGTGAGTCAAGAGAGAAGGCAGTGAAACTTCTCCCTTTTTGTTACCTACTTCCAAGAAAAGTGAATTTTATCCTTTAGCATCCTACCTTAATTTTTAATATTGGTTGTTTATAAATGGCAGTGGGGAACTTTTGGAGCATTGCTCTTTTCTTGTATGTTCATTTTTTACATCTAAACCTTAAAATACATTTTAAAACTTGTGGCTTAAAAACAACCTAAGCTATTTGCCATATATTTTTAAATTGTAGACATATTGATCAGGGAGGAGAGTGAGTCAAAATAACCCTTTTAGAGTCAAAAGAAACATTTGTTCAACTGACCCAACCCAGGGACTGAGCCATGAGGAGCAAAACAGAGTGCCAACATTTGAATTCTGCAAGCTTTGTAGATGCTCCTATATTCTTTCTGATTTGATAGTGGAAGCAACAAGCCACAAGCAAGCTGTGGTAGAGAAATAAAAGTTACCTTTTAAGTAAAAATGACTCAGGGTTTCATGTCATGTCTCAAAAAATAACCATGGATATGAATGGAAAGGCAAAAAGACAATCCAAACACTCTTGTCTTACTGGGGTGGGGGAAGCTTCAAATGAGGATATGCAGTTAGTAAAGTGAAGCCACTATATTGAATGAGCATGACAATACTCATAAACTCCACCAGGTGGTTAGTCATCAAAACAAACATGCAAACTCCCAAGTCCCAACACATTAGGTCAGAAATCTGTAAAAAGACCCTTTAAGAATGTCTAAGTGGCAAAGAACCCATTTTTAGAAATATGCAGATTGCTGAGTAATTTGCTTTCAGAATTACATTTTCAACAGTTAAATGTAAGCTTTATGAGGTAAGAATGGTTGAATCTTTATTTCCACTGTGCTTAAAATAGTACTCATTACTTCCCTAACACAGTGATTGTCATGTAATGGGCACTTAATAAATGCTTTCTGACTTGAGTTGGTTTACTCGAAGTAAATACTTAACAGGTATTTCCTAAACTGACTTGAAATTTGAAAAGAAAATATCCTTTTAAATTTCTCATCAAGTTCAATATTCATAATGCTTTTAAACCTTTCAAAGTCTATGTTAATTATTTTTTCTAATCAGATATTATATCTGTTTATTTAGTGCTATATGGGTTGCTTCTTTACATATAGAAGAGCTTAGTTAAAATGGTCTAAGGAGGGAGTTTTACAGAGTCCCTTAGAGAAACTCAATTATTTTAGATTCCACACATAAAATGCATCTGTTTAGTGGAGGTTTTGTTCTGTGTATGCAATTGTAATGTCTGATCCCATTCTATAAACAGCATCATCTATTTCCTTTCAAGGGTAGGGTTGTGCTTTGTAATTTCATCAGCTGTGCATAATGCATAGCCCTTGATACCATTCCTGTGGGAAAGACATGCTTATCTGAATGAGTGATTCCCATTCAGCACCTGTCACATTTAAGCTTCTTCACTCAATGTTGTTCCCTCAGACTGACTTCTCTTTTCCCTTAACACAGAATTGATATTCAAGTATTGTACTCACTTGATATTTTCCCTTTGTATTGATAGTAAGCATTTTTACCAGGAGGTTTTTTATTCATGATGAAAAATTATAAACATCCAGCTCTTCTATCCATTTACAACCTGGTCACAACGTTTTTCCAGCCTCATTTTAAATTACTTCTCCTCCACCCTGCCATCTAGTCAAATAGAACTTTTCTCTGCTTCTCACATATAGCATTCTAACTCTTGTCTCCACATTTGTTGTTTTATGCCTAGAATGCACTCCCTTCTCACCTTCACCTCATAGCATTCTGCTCTTCTTTCAGAGCTCAGGCTAAGTACCACTTTCAACAGGTAGCCTTTCCTGATACCTCCAATTACTAATGCCCTCCCCCTCTAATTGCCTCCTATTTAACCTCTTTATCTGTTTTTATCTGTGTGTGTATGTGTATGTATAAATATGCAGGGGTATGAGACTCCTTGTTGGTGGCTATTGTGATGTTTAAAATCTAAATTGTGGTTGCCTTAAATTAGAAGCTTTAGCACCAGTCCTTGGGCATTAAACATTTATTAAAGCATACAGATATTCCCATGGAGTTCAGAAAGTTAAGAAAAAAGCCTATTTAGCCTAGAGTTCCAGCCTGGTCTGGTTGTTCCTCAAGTTCTCTGCCATAAGTCTGCTTCAATCACGAACTCTCTCCAGCAAACTGATTGTGGAAGCTTTTTATAGGTTGGAACAGAGGCAGTCCTTACACACTGCTTCAAGCTGATTGGTTGGCGTCATCCAAATCCATTGGTTCTGAAGGTGTTCTCAAGGTGTGATTACAATCCAGTTAACTTGAAGTAGGCTAATCAGCAGTTAATCACTCTCACTTGATTCAATCAGTCTAGATTAATCTCCAGGTGGGTCTTTGAGTATATGCTAAATCTCATTATTTCATCACAATATCAATGCCCTATCTCTAATGAAGGTCCTGGAACCAGTGGTCTTTGGGGCTTGTTTTACATATGTGTGTAAATAACCTTTGAGAATACTGTTTACTTCATTCCATTTTTGTCACTGAGTAGTACTTTTGTGGAGGAACAACAAAAACAATAGCAATAACTCATCACTAGAAAAAATAACAAAATTCACTTGAAAAAAAAAGAAAAATTCTTGAGACAGTAAAAAAATAAGAAGGGCTTAGCAGTACTATATCTCAAATTATACTATAAAGCAACACTGATCTAAATCATTTGATATTGGTTGAAAAATAGAAAAGTTGATCAATGGAAAATATTAGGTACACAAACTTGTGCAGCAAACAGTGGCATAGAGTTAAATAACTGGACTACTCTTAAGGATATATGTACACATATATACATATTATATATATATATATATATATAATTTAAGGACACACACATACACATATACATATGCACATATGTTTATATAAAAACTATGAAGAAAAATGTAAAGGAGTCTGACTAAAATTAATACAAAATATGAAAAAAATAAATACAATCATTAAATAAATTATAAAAGAATGAATTAGATTTAAAAATAATTATGGATAGGGAAAGATTTATTAATCAAATAAGTGATATCAATAAACATAAAAAGTATAATAGACAATTTTGATTATATAAAAAAATATTACACAAACTAAATAAATTCAATTAGAATTGTGAGGGGAATAATTATCAGAAATGATATTTGCAGCCAGTTTCTCTGACAATGGTCTGATATCCAAGATCTATAGGGAATTAAGAGAAATAGCTAAGAGCATGAACCACTTTTCAATATATAAAAGCAGAAGTTTTCAAAACAAGAAATTCAAGCTATGATCAACCATATGAAACAGAAATGTTCTAAATCATTAATCAAAAGAGAAATGCATATTAATACAACTCTGGGGCTCCACTCATACCTGTTAAATTGGCAAGGCTGATAAGAGAGGAAATTGAAAATTATTGAGGGAACTGTTGAAGACAAAGAATACCAATGCACTCTTCATGAAGCTGTGAAATGGCACAACCATTCCAAAAATTAATTTTGAACTATATGCACTTAAAAGCAACAAATTTTGCATACCCCTTGACCCAGTGATATCACTACCTACTATGTAACCTGATGAAGTCAAAGTAAGTAAAACTCCTGTGTATAAACAGCAACATTTTCTATTTCTTGATTTTAATTTTAATTTAAAAAATTAAATATTTAATTGTTTAATTTTTGTCACTTAAGGAGTATTTATTCTCCCATTATCTACTTCATTCTCAACAAAAAAGAAAGAAAACCAAAATCTTGTAACAAATATTTATAGTCAAGCAAATAATAGCTATGTCCAAAAAATGTACCTCCTTTTGCATATTCAGTCCATCATCTGTTAGTCAGGAAATGGGGAACATGCTTTATTACTAGTCCTTTGGCATCATGATTGATCTCTATATTAATCAGAGTTCTTAGGTCTTTCAAAGTTGTTCATTTCTACAATGTACTTAATATAATATACATTTTTCTAATTCTGCTTACTTCACTCTATATCAGTTCATACAACCATTCCCAGGTTATCTGATATCCCTTTCATAATTGCCCAATAACATTCCATTATATTATGTGGTATAACTTATTCTCCAAATGATAAGCAATCACTTAATTTTCTGTTCTTTGCCACCACAAAAAGAACTGCTATAAATATTATTGTATATATAGGATCTTTTCCTATTTTTCTTTGTATCATTTTAGAGTATAAGCCTAAAAGTAGTATGTGTCTAATAGTATGCAAAGTTTAATAACTTTTTGGAACAAGTGACAGACTACTTTTCAGGATGGCTATATAAGTTCACCCCTCTACCATTAGTGTGTAAATTTTCTTCTTCTCTAGTAGCCCATCCAACATTTGCCATTTTCTTTTTTGGCAATCTAATGTGTATGAGGTTGAATCCCAATCCTATTGAGCAATAAATCTATCATAAATCTAATTTATGTATTTTTAAAAAAATAAAATTAGTGCTCCTCAACCATGAACAATGAAATATCTCAAAAATTTAAGTCATGTTATTTTCTTAAATGGTATTGAACTTTTTTCATCTATATATGAATGTATGTATGTATGCATGTATATATGTGTGTGTGTGTGTATATATATATTTTATATATATATATGAGTTTTAAGTCTTTTGCTATATTAATTTGAAAATATTTTATACATTTTGTAGTTATTTTAATTACATTTCCCCTTCATTATTTCCTCCTGGAATTTGTTATTGTTCTAGTGATTTTGTAGATTGGTTTTGTATCCTGCTACTTTAGTTTCCTTGAAAATCCTCAGTGGTGTTCTAAGGATGCTGTCACACCCTTTGAGAAGAGTGAAAATTTAATTTTGAATTACTTTTGTCAATATTTATTCTTTTTTTTAATGTCTCATTTTATTGACTGGTATTTCTAGAATTGTTAGATATGTGAAAGGGAACATTCTTTATTTAATTTTTATTTTTACTGGAACCAATCATTTATCAACTCCCTTGCAATTTGCCTTCTGACATTACTCATCAACTAATACTGCTCTCTTTAAGGATAGTAATAGCAATGATATTTAAAGTACTAAATTTGATGATCTTTTCTTAGTCTTACTTAGCCTTTTATTCACCTTGACCTTTCTGTACTATCCAACACTGATGTACACCCTTTTCCCCCCTTCTGAATTTCTTCTCCTCCCTGATTGCTCTCTACTGTTCTCCCCCTACTTATCTGATAATGCTTTCTGTCTTCTTTTCCAGAATCATTATCTCTGACCCAGTTCATAACAATGGTTATCCCTCAAGGCTGTCTTGTTAGATCTCTCATTATCAGTGATCTTATCATCTGCCATAGTCTCAATTATCAGCTCTATTCAGTTGAATCTCTAATCTCTATAATCCAATCTTAATTTTTCTACTGAATTCTAATGTTACTAACTGCCTATTGAATGGCATATGAAACTCATCATTTTCAAAACAAAACTTATTCTTTATTCTGTATAATTTGTGTTTGAGGTATCAATAAACCCATCTTTATAAAGTATCTTTGAGTATTTATTCTAATGTTTTCCTCAAGAAACTTTATTCTGTTACTATTGCTTCCAGAGTAAAATATAAACTTCTAAATTTCATTAGGACAAGCAGGCAATTCCTTGATAGGAATTCCTGGAGTTGTTAGGTCAAAGAGCCATTGGAATATCAGAGTAGGTTTATAAGAATGACCATTTGTATAGCACTTGACAGTTTTTAAAACACTTTTACATATTAAGTCATAGATATCTAGAGCATTCAACATAAAATTACTTAATTCACCCCACTTCTTTTAAGATTAGTTAATAAAATTGGGTTAAAAGTTGTAAATAAATTATAAACTTCACTGGAGGACAATTTTTGGAGCTTCCACTTATGGGTGCTATAAACTACCTCTAATTAATTTCCATTTGCTGCTGATAGATTCCTTTCCCTCATCGAAATCTTATTACACACATTTTAAACTATCCACTGGGGTCTTGGCCTTGAGCTCTAAATAGAATCAAAGTTTCCAGTAAGCAATATGATGTATGGATACTGTACTATATCTATATGTCTATATGTATGTATGTATGTATATATATATACACACATTTTATATATGTACATACACACATATATGTGTATATACATACACATATATTATATATATACAAATATATATATAATACACACACACACACACACACACATATATATAGTCAGAGCACCTGGCTCAAATTCCATCCCTTCTACTAAGCTACCTCCCTGTGTGAGTTGGTGGCAAGTTATTTAAATTCTTTTGGTGACAGTTCCTTATCTGATCATTAAAATGAAGGAAGCAGTAATATCTGAAATCTCTTTCTACTTAACTTTCCTAATGAATCTGCCTTCACAGAATTTTATAATCATAACTCAGTGATGGTACCATAGAATCACAGGATTTGAGAGTTAGAAAGGACTTGAGCAAATTATCTACCTCAACCTATACCTTAAAAAAATTCCCACTTTAAAATACCCGAGAAGTGGTCATTCAGTCTGCTTGATTACCTCCAAGAAAGGGAAATGTACTGCTTCTGGAGACAACCTTTTTCATGTTTAGGTAGTTCTATTCAATAAACTCCACTGACTCCCTTGTATCTTCAGAATTAAAAAACAAAAAACAACAACATCTATATTTGGCATTTAAAGCCCTTCACAAGCTAAGCCTTTCCTATTTTTCCAGTATTGCTACATCTTATTCCCCTAATATACACTGCCATCTAGTAACACTGGGTTGCTTGTTGTTTCTCATACAAGAAAGAGACTATAATCTTCTGACTCCAGGCATTTTAACTGGTTGTCTCTCTATGCCAAGAAGTCCTTCAAGTCATCTCCTTCTCCAGGCTAAATGTCTTTGGTTCATTTGATCAGTTCTTATATATCATGGCATTCAGTGCCCTCTCCATACTGGTTGCACTGATCTGGACTTGTTCCAGTTTGCCAGTGTCTATTTTCACATTAGATTCATTTTATGAAGTAACTGAATAAAGATCCCCCAAGTGAGAATCTCTTGTGGCAACAGAAGACCCATGAATAAATAATGAGTTGCCCTAGTTTTGAACTTTAAAGAATTTCAATAATTTATATGTAAAAACCATCTAACTTTGAGTGACAATGAAACTAGTGACTAATGATAATATGAAGCATTCTTTTTGTGTTAATAGCTTCAGTTTTATCATCCATTCTTGCTAGTTAAGTTTTATGTCAGATAAGCTGTTTTTAAGGTTGAGGTACTTCACTCCCACACTCAGCTCAGTTTCCCTTCAGCTCAGTCTCTGTCCCTCACCTGTGCCCTAGTGAAGATAAGGTCAGATAGGGTAGAGCAACTCTAGAGAATTGAGGGTGGAAGAGGAGGACATGAGGAGGGAAAGATGGAATCTATCACCACTTGAGTCACCAGAGTCCTTATGTAGCCCTGGTGAGATGTGTTCATTGTCACAGTTTAGGGAGCCCTTTCAATAGTTTGGCTTCAACTATGTAAGGTGAATTTGTTTCTACCACCAAGGAAAGTAATTACCTTTGGATTTTTGGACATACATCTGTCCATCCATGTACTTATCTATCCATCTACCCATCCATCCATTAAGTAACATTTACTGAGGGTTTTCTAAGTGTAAAGTAATTTGATGCCACATGTGACATCTGTAATACTGTAAAGCATCTGTTTTCATTCAGCTCCTTGAAAAAGCACTGATTAAGTTGTTTCTATACCAAATTTCTTCACGTCTAGCTATGAGAGCACCTTTGCTACTGATTTCATTAGAGGATTAGGATTGCAATAAAGAGGAACACCTTTTTTATTAAGGTATTGAATGTTATATTTTAGAGGCATAATTTGACTTCCAGTATTGCCCAAACAGTGCTGCAGTACATAGAGTGTCAGTCTGCAGTCAGAAAGACTCATCTTCCTGAGTTCAAATCTAGCCTCAGACATTTACTAGCTGTGTGACCCTGGACAAATCACTTAACCCTGTTTACCTCAGTTTCTTCATCTGTAAGATGAGCTGGAGAAGGAAATGGCAAATCACTCCAGTATCTTTGCCAAGAAAACCCCAATTGTGGTCACAAAGAGTCAGACATGAGTGAAAATAATTGAGTGACAACAACAAAAATATCCCAAATTGTGTACTTTGAGAACTAATGCATTATCTCTGCTAACCTTGGTTTAGACAGTACCAACTGTCTAAAGTCATCTACTTTGTAATAATGGTAGGTGGCATTGTAGAAGACTCAGATACTTTCTATTCTTTCCTTCTATTTAGAAGGATAGAATTCAATCTTACTTAGGCTTTGTCACCTAGGCTTCCCCTGTCTACATCCTGTTCACCGTCCTTTTTCATCAGGGGTCTGGAGACTTTAATCTATCACATTCTGTTACAATAGCCCACTTTTAGACCAGGAACAATGTAAAGGCACTTATGTCCCTTTCTCTCCTATTTAATGGTCTTTCTAACAGATAAAATGTTACTAATATAATCACAAGAGAACCTCCAGTTAGACAGCATTGTATAGTGAGTACATTGCTTGCCTTGAAAACGTGAAGACCTGGGTTCAGTTCCTGCCTCTGACATTTAATAGTTGGACAACAAATCATTTAACTTCTTGAGATCTGTTTCCTCATCTGTAAAATGAGAAGCCTGTAAAAAATAGAAACCTGATGGCCTTTAAAGTTACTTCCAGCTCTAAATCTCTAACACTGGGAACTACATTTATGAGAGGCAGCTTGGCATACTGGAAAGAATGCTAGGTCTGCAGTGAGAACATCTGGATTCGGCTCCCATCTCCAGCACTTATTAGTTTAGAAACTCTGAATGAATCATTTAATTCCTTTGTACTTCAGCTTCCCAATCTATTAAAAAAGGTCAGTGGTATTATAATACCTCTGCCACATGATTGATGTGAGGGAAGTACAATGAAAACCGTAAAATGCTGGGTAAATGCCAATTATTATTGCCATTTTTTTTGTCTGTATCAGAATTTTCATCAATGTCCACCTTGGCTAGTTAATTCTTTCAGAAAAATATATCTTTCTTATTATCCTTGAAAGAGTCCAAAGTGATAAAGCCTTTCATTGTCTAAGAAACAATTCTCAAACATAGTTAGGAATATATCAGTAATGAGAAAGCAAGGTGATTTTTTTTCTAATTGGCTTATAAACTATATCCTCTTCACATTCATAACTGAACAAAGATTTGAGTATAAGTAAACTGAAGGTAGTGATTCTTTAGGAAACCTTTTGAAATTGAATCATCTATTTGTGTTTACTCTGAAGATTCTGGACTTGATTAAACTTATTTCTGGAGGTCTGGATTTTTTTCCAGTAACTTGTGTGGGAAACAGTATGCAATATTTCTCTCAAAACCAGGAACAGAATAATTATAGATTCATATATTCATCTTAGGCCTACTTCCACTTATTCGCTCAGAAAAAGTTAAATATTTTGCCCACTCATTCTTTCAGAATTAAATATTCTGTCTTGAGCATGGGAGAATCTATTGGTGTACATATAAGGGCTTTTTCATATTGAAATAATTCTTGGCTAGAAATCACATCTCAAAGAATTAGCCCATGGAAACAAAGAAACTATGGCTCTAGCCAAAGACAAAAATATATTTTTAATTTTACTTTTCCATTCATAAGGGTATTGCTTAATTTCCTTCTTTTTTCCTTTTTCCTTTTTTATTTCTTTTTGTTTGTTTGTTTTTTGTTTTGGTCATGACTTGTGGTCAAGGTGCTGCTATTTTTTGCTTTAAAGCATGGTCTGTTTAAATGAGTTTAGCACTGAGTATGGTTTCCATAGCAACTGTAACTGTCTCTCTTTGCACATGCTGCATTTGGTATTAGTTGACAATAATAATTATAGACCACTGTAAGATAAAACATTTGTTGCACGGTGGAGACATATATAAAGACAGGGTTTCTAGAAAACTAGCCTAGTGCAGAGAAACTGAAGTAGCTCATCAAGCCAGATTTGATTGTCTTATTAGAAAGCTGATAAAGAATGTTGGTACACATGCAAGATGAATCTGTGGATGTAGGCTATTGTTGGAATCAATCAAGGATGTCTTCTCCCCCACACTTTTCCTCCAGACCTTTATTTACTTTTTTTTTTATCCTGAATTTTCCAGGTATTTTTTTCCACTTTTTATTTCTCTGTCTTTGAAGATTGTCCGTGAGTCTTACTTAATTGGATTGCTGCCTATTTAAAAGTTATGCCATTTGGTATTATGAGACAGAATAGTTTAAAAAGTACACATATATCTAAACTATATTTCTGTATGTAATAAATAGCCCTATAGAAACTCTGACAGTGCTTTCCTCCAAGACGTAGTGCCCTTTTTGAAGAATGGTTGTTATACCTACAAAATACATTTCTTAAGAAGCTTTAGCAGTCAGTTATGGAACAAGAAAGGAATATCACAAACTTTTAATATCATTTTGTCTATTACTACAGCATATTTTATTAATGAAAGCTGTATATACTAATATACAGCAGTGATCCTACATCTGGATTGAACAGATGTTTCCTGTATAAACATGAAAGCATGTTTCATTGCTTTAGGCTTAGCAATATTTATCATCTAGAAACAGCATCACACTAAGTAGAGTCTCAGCTGTGCTTTCGGTTCAGAAATGGAAGGGCTAGAAATTAGCTTGTTTTGCCTAATCTTCCTTAGATACCATTTTTATCATGTTACTCTCCTCCACATGAACCTACTATGTCTCCCATTTCCTGGTTAAGGGATTATAGGTGTGGAGCTTAGAGATGGGACCTTAGAAATGATCCAGTCTAACCCCCTCCCCTCATTTTACAGTCAAAGAGTTGAAGCAAGAGATGTTAAGTGACTTTCTCAAATCACAAGGGTGAGGGCATACCTGAGATTCCAACCCAAGTCTTCTGACTCCAAATTCCATACACTTTTCACTGCATCACACTGCTTCTTCTACCTAGTTTCCTTCCAAGGAATGTTGTACAGGTTATACATATTATTTCTCCATATAGAATGTAAGCTCTTTGAGGTTATAAAATGCTTTGGTTTTGTTTTTATCCTTAGCACCTGGCATAAAGTGAGGGTCTTAATAAATTTTTGTTGATTAATTGGAGTTGATAATCCTAAATCAGCTGTTCCTAGGTTACATATGCTCTCTTTTTCTGTCTATCTCTGAAACCAAGGTGGCACATCTCTCCCTTTTACATGAATGTTCTAGTCTCATTACTTTTGCTAATCCATTCTGTCCTACAAGAATACTCCTCGATCAGGTATCTAATTTCTAACTATTCTATAAAGTTCAGATTAAATCCTACCTCCCCACTTAGGTTTTCTCTACTGATAGAACTACCTCCAAATGGAATAGAATACCTTAGGAGATACTGGATTATAGTCCCTTCTTTTTCAGGTATAGGTAGGTTAGAGTAGAAGCCCTCTAAGGTGTCTTTCCACTCTGAGATTTCTTTTTCTGAACTCCTAGACTCACTTTGTTCAGTTGTTTCAGTCATGTTTGACTCTTTGCAACCCCATTTGGGGTTGTATTGATAAAGATACTGGTGTGGTTTGCTATTTCCTTTTTCAGCTCATTTTACAGATGAGAAAACTGAGGCAAATGGTTAATTGATTTCTGCAGGGTTACACAAATAGTAAATGCCTGGGACCATATTTGAATTCATGAACCATCTTCTTGACTTCAGGCCCAGTATTCTATGCACTGTGCCACCTAGCTGTCCTAGGGTTTGACTCATAATATAGAATCATGCATTTATTTGCTTAATTTTATTAGCACTCAGTTTGATGTGTTCTTTCTGTCTCTGTCTATTTCTTTCTGCAAGTGTTCTGTAATTTATAGTCCTAGAGAGTGCTCCCTAGGGACACTTGAGAGATTAAGTAATTTTCTTATGGTCACATGGCCTAAATGTATCTAAGATAAAACTTGAATCCAGACTTTGAGATGAGATCTTTATTCACTATGTCTGTTTTCTTATTATTTGTGTATTATTTTTTGTCTTTGATTTTCTATGATTTAAAACTCCTCAAGGTCAGGAATAATGCCTTATGCTTTATTTTAATATTCCCTAAGTTTTCAGCATGGTAGAGATCATACACTAGGCCCTTCATAAAAACTTATAGCTCTGTGGATTAGAAAGTGTAATTAAGCAATCAAGTGTCTTCCAATTGATACTTTCACATTGCCAAACATCTACAATAAGTCACAGTTTTGGCCAAGTTTGAAACATGACCTGAATATTATAAGGCTGCTTATTACAAGTTCAAAAAATCAATTCTAGATTCCACATCCTGTAAGATAAAGATATTTAAGCAGATCTTGGAAAGTAGCATAAGAAAGCCCTTTCAAATCACTTCCAGACAGCTTATTTGAATTTGCATGAATGCACAATAATGATGAGATAGCTTTTTTCCAGCCATCAGAATTATTCCCTGAGGGTAACATACAGACAAGCTGAAAAGGACTTTTAACTCTTTCAGGCCAATAGGGTACAGTTTTGAAACTGGAACCTAAACTGGGCTGTGGTAAATGGCCTAAAGCTTTTGGCCTAGGCATGTCCCAGACAAGTTATAAATTCCTAACCTTCCCAGGGAATAATTTTTGCCCATGTGAAGGGACAGAATATTTAACATTTTCTATGCCCAAAGTATAAGATTAAAAGGACAAACAATATGAGGTTAACAATTTTACAAATTAGCATAACTACTACTAAGGGAAACCTTGTCAGAAAACAATGTATTTTTTGCAAAAGAGTCAGCAATATGATTCCCCTCTCCCCCCAGTAGAGGGTTTGTATAAATGCAGAATATTCTTGCATTCAATTCCTTTTGTTTTGGCAGTGCAAAAAATATCTTTAAGTGTTCATCTTCATTTCATTGAGTCAAGGGCTAGTCAACTTTCATGTGTTTAGGCAATGATGCCTAGGACTTCTTTTAAAGTCAACCGGTGAACAAGTATTTTATTAATTACTAACTGTGCTAGGTACTATGCACACTGGGGATTCAAATAGAAGCAAAAGAAAGACCACTCCTTCCATTGGAGCACTTTTTTTTTAGGACAGTGAGGGTTAAGTGACTTGCCCAGGTTCACACTGCTAGTAAGTGTCAAGTGTCTGAGGCGGGACGTGAACTCAGACTGAATCCAGGGCTTGTGCTTTATCCACTGCACCACCTAGCTGCCCCCCACCCTGCCCCACCCCAGGGCACTTATAACTGTAAAGGAAAAGATATAAAAAAAGGTATAGCAAAGCAGGGAAAACTGGGAACCTTGAAGAACATGATTGCAAGGCAGCTTCTAGCATGAAAAAAGCTGCTGGGACATGGTAGAGAAATATTCAGGAGAAGAGTCAGAAGTAGGAGCAGGGGCAGAAAGGAATAAGACTGAGCATAGCTGCCCTGCTCTTAAAAATGGAAGTTCCAGTCAGTAACAACCAATTAAGTCATGGGGTAGAATGATCTTCCATTATATAAAGGTGGTAGGGGCAGAGGAATCATAATCTAATTGGAGAGAAGCAAGTCAGGACTGTTCCTGACTCATAAGTATGAGCCCAGAGGTGCCACATGGTATGTTATGTTCTGTATACATTCAATTTAAGGATGCCTCCCTCAAAGGAAGTATGCCAGTGTTGTTGTTTGAAAGGAATAATTATTTTTCTCTTGTATTTAAAAAGTAATTATTAAATTAGGACCAAGGTTTTTCCCCTTTTCTACTTCCTCATCCAGAGACCAACCCATAAGGAAATCTTACTCAAAGACTTACCCAGTCAGGAAAGCTAAGATCTAATCAAAGACAGTAAAGGAATTCTAAGTTTAGGCAAATGGAAGGATTCCTGCCCATTGTGTTTACTCAGACAGGTCTGGGAAAACTTGGATTCCACTTTTTGATAGATGGTGACATGGATATTGATGAATCTCTTTGAGCAAGATTTGGGTGCTTAGCGCAATGTACCTCAAGACCCTCATTGGAATAAGTCTACCTCATTATAATATTCATTCTTTCATTACTTGTTAGCCAATGATTTCTACCCTCAAGTGCATCCCCTTTTCAAAAGACTTTATTAATTATAGAAGGTTTGAAAGGCTCTCTCTCTGCTTACCAAGGAGACAATGAGTCTGTTTTGTTGACTGCTTTCTAGATGTAGTCAATAAAATTGGTTACAATTATCTAGAAACACTCATAAATTTTCAATCATCACGTGTTGTTGCTATTGTTCCTTTCTTTTAGTTTGCCTAACTCTTTTTAACCCCATTTAGGGTCTTCTTGGGAAAGATATTAGAGCAGTTTGCCATTTCCTTCTCCAGTTCATTTTACAGATGAAGAATTGAGGTAAACAGGGTTAAGTGATTTGTGCAGCTAGTAAGTGTATGAGGCAGGATTTGGACTCAGAAAGATGAGTCTACCTGATTCCAGGCCCAACATTCTACCCACTGCACCACCTACCTGTCCTAGATACCGAATACATTCCCATGTTTAAGACTTTCTTTGTATGGTATTCTTTCATCAGGCATAAATTTGGCCAAAAAAGACAATAAACATTTTGAGGGGAGGAGTAGGCAGAGAAATACCTAAGATGATATGTTGCACAACCTGTGCTGCCCAGGAGGATACACAGCCAATATTTTTGTGGAGCTGATTCAGAGTTAAAAAAGAAATATTATGGGCATATCTGAACTAGAATTTCAGAGTTATATTAATGGATACCTTTTGCAGAGTAATAAATTTATTGAAGAGTATTTCAGAAGATTAAGTAATTTGAAAAAGGCTTGCAGAGTTTATGTGTGTGTGTGTCTGTGTGTGTGTGTGATATTAGAATACAAAAGATATTTCAGTGGTTCCCTGCTGTCTCTAGGAAATATATGAACCCCTGTGGCAATAAAAGCTACATACAACCTGGTTCCAGCCTGTTTTGATAGACTGGTTTACACATACTCCCTCCTACCTTCCAGAAGCTCTGGTTTTCTTTAAAGAGAAGCAAATGTATCAACTTCTACATGAAGTCCTTACTGATGCACCTAGTTATACATATTTTTTGTTTTGTTTTGTTTTTTGCAGGGCAATGAGGGCTAAGTGACTTGCCCAGGGTCACACTATATATATATTTTAAATAAAGCAAGGATATATAAATTGTGTGTGTATATGAATATAGTTTTATGGTATAGGAGGTGATACACAGAAACCCAACAGTTTCTGCCCTCAAGGAACTTATACTTTACTGTTGGTAAGCATCATGAACACAGAGAAGTATGTATGTGCATATAATCATGTATTCATATATATTACCTTTGAGGGCAATCACTTTTGTTTCTACTTTCATATCACCACAGCCTTGAACACAATAGTGTTTAGTAAATACCTTTCCTAAATGAGTTGAAGTTGAATAGTTTATTTATTGCCAGAGTAGTGATGAAAAAATTATTAAACACCTAGTTTGTGCCAGCCATTGTACTAAGGGCAAGGGATTCACAGAAAGAGTTTCTGCTCTCAAGGAGCACAAAGTCTAATGGGGGAGATGACATACAAACTAATATGTGCCAATAAGATATATACTAGGTATATTGGAGATCATCATGGAGAATGCATTAGTATTAAGGGGGACAAGTAAAGGTTTCCTATAGCAGGTGAGATCTTAGCTAAAACTTGAAGGAAGCCAGAGATGCCAGGAGGAAGAGATGAGGAGAGAGGGAATTTCAGGTGTGGATCAGCCAGTGGCAATGCATGGAGTCAGGAGATGGAATGCCTTGGAAGAGCAATGAAGGCAAATTCACTGTATCACTAAGTACATGGAGGGAAGTAAGGTATAAGAAAACTTGAAAGGTAAAAACAGGCCAGGTTACAAAGGGCTTTAAAAGTTAAAGAAAAGATATTATATTTGATCCTGCAAGCAATAGGGAGGCACTGGAAGTATTTGAAGAGAAGGGGTGTTGTGGTCAGACCTGTACTTTAGAAAGATAAATTTGACAGCACAGTGGAGGATGGATTAGAGTGGGGGAAGGCAGTGAGATAAACCACAAGGCTGTTGTAATAGTCCCGGTGTGAAGTGACGAGAGCCCACATCAGTGTAGTGGAAGTATCACAGGAAGAAAAGAAAAAGTTAAGAAGGCAGGGAGGGAAGATAATTAGTTAAGTTTTGAAGATGTTGAGTTTGAGGTGTTTATGGAACTTCATGTTCAAAATGTCCAAGAGTCAATTGGAGATGAAAGACTGGAGGTCAAGAGAAATCATTTTATTTTTCTTATTTTCTTTAATTTGATTCTTTAAATAAATCATCTGCTAAGAATCATCTCCTTAGACATGTAGAATACTTTGTTAAAGTTTAAAAATATGATAACTAGACTTTTTCATTGTTATGGTTTTTTGTTCTCTTTTGTTTTGTTTTGGTGAGGCAATGAGGGTTAAGTGACTTGCCCAGGGTCACACAACTCATTGTTATGTTTACACTCTGAATATGACACTGGCTCTTTTTCTGTTATAATTAATATTAATTTTTGTTCATATTATACAAGCACAAATCCTGAATATAAAGGTTTTTGATATAGAAAAATAGAACATAAACCAGCATAAATATGAAAAATGTGTCATTCTTATTACAAATTCTGTTTGCTAGATTAAAACAATTGTTACTTAAAATTTGTTATTTTAGGGGGCAGCTAGGTGGTACAGCTGATAAAGCACAGGCCCTAGATTCAGGAGGACCTGAGTTCAAATCTGGCCTGAGACACTTGACACTTACTAGCTGTGTGACTCTGGGCAAGTCACTTAACCCTCATTGCCCCACCAAAAAAAAAGAAAGAAAGAAAGAAAGAAAGAAAGAAAGAAAGAAAGAATTAAAAAAAAGAAAAAAATTATTATTTTAAAGCTTAACTTATTTTCTTAGGGAAAGATAATAATATATTATGGTACCAGATCTTTAAAAATTGAATTTT
Source organism: Dromiciops gliroides (assembly GCF_019393635.1). Taxonomy (NCBI): domain Eukaryota; kingdom Metazoa; phylum Chordata; class Mammalia; order Microbiotheria; family Microbiotheriidae; genus Dromiciops; species Dromiciops gliroides. Next base: position 128,693,273 of record NC_057861.1, on the reverse strand, counting down.
TTTTTTAAGAAGCAAATACATGTTCTTCCTGGGTTAGAATTTTTTCCTTAGATTCAGGATTAATAAATAGGTGTGGCACTCACCATGAAATCTCCATAGATCTCATTTATCTCAGGGTGGCATTGTGGTTAGAGGGCTGGCCTAGGTTTATGTCCTGTCTCTAACCATACTTCCCTTGTGACTCAGAGCAAATTACTTAATCTATCAATGCTCTAGGCAACTAAGACTTTAATAAATTGCAGAAAAGGGGATGATTCCAGTGATATAGGAAGCTCTCTCACCTGGGAGATCTCTATATTGATGAAATCATAGGTCCATCCCTATCCCTGTGACAATAGATTTTATTTTATTGATTTTTCTGTCTATTAACTTGATAGTGTTGGACATTAATGCTATATAATAAGACAGGCCAAGTACTGTTAATTCTCAAGATGGATGACTGATTTTTCTTGCCTTTCAGTCAGCCTCAAAATGTTAATTGAAAATTTACTGGGACAATGAGAGAAATGTGCAGAATATAATTGAATAAATAAATGACTACTGAGTCTAATGATGTTAATCAAATATACCCTTTTCATTGACTGAAATAAAGTCTTTTAATAATTAAAATTCTGAATTTGTAATTTTTTCATAATGTAATCTTAAAATACTCACTGAATCAAGATGAAATCAAAGACATTCATAGTCAACCAAGGACCCCTAGAGTATAAAATCTACCTGGGATTACCATAAAGCAAACTGCCTTAGTAGATTACCCTGAGTGAACCCAAGAGTTAACTGTACCAAGTGTCTAGGATGAAAGTATTCCATTTCTTAAGGTGGGAAAGCTGTCAACTGAATATTCACAATGCATTGTAAGTAGTTTGTTTTCCACATACTTGTGGCTATGTCAATGTCCCTCTCTCCCATATCCAACCCCCAAGTAAGGATGATGCATTACAATAACCATCCAGAGCAACTTGCCAGTCTCATTTGTTACCCATCCTAGTTATTTAACCAGGGAATTTTATGAAGATGTAGGATCAATCTGCAAACAGAAAACCAACTTTTCTTGGTTCAAAGATAATTGGCCCATTCGGGGATTGAGTCCATGAGTGTGTCCGTATTAGCAACAGTCTCTCACTAATTAACAAAGTAATTTCTTTCCTAGGGTAATGCAATTGAGTAAGAAAAAAAAAAAACGGTAATCTAAGTGGATGTAAATGGTTACCCATATTTTTGCATCTTGAAATTTTTTTCTTAATTACCTTTCCTTTATAAATTGAGCTTGAAGGCATAGTCACTTCCCTAATGCTCCCCATGTCATAGTTTTGTCACTGCACATTAGAAGCCTGCCATACATTTCTCATTGGGATGGTTTCACTTTGATGTATTATTTTGGCTATTTTGAGATCCAAAATTGAAAAATAGCTTTCATGTCACCCTGAATATTTCTGTTTGCCTTTGGGGATACAAAATATTCTGAAACACCAAGGAAACAAGTTGAAAAAATTAAAACAGTAAATGCTACAAGATAATCATCTTAACATTAGCAGACACATACATTGATGCTTCATTAGCCTTGCCGATTACATACAAGCTTTTTAAAAATACACTGAAAGTGGATTCAAAACCAGAAGTCATCTCCCCCACTGCTTCTGGTACTTGCTCTTTCTCTGCCTTTCAATCGGAGCATTTCCATGATACTTCGGGCATAAACATCTCTCAAGTTAACACTGATATAGGAGTCAGTGGCTATATTCTTTGTTAATTTCTTCAAGGCTTCACGTTGTCGAATAGCTGCTTCCTTCAGTTTCAGAGTGAAATAGCAGGCAGAAAATCGGTCATTAATGATAGCAATGGGCAAGGCCAAAACAAGTATCCCTGATAGTATACACACAAAGGCCACAATTTTGCCTGTTGTGGTGTCTGGCCTAATGTCACCATAACCCACAGTAGTCATGGATGTTGTTGCCCACCACCATGCACAGGGCACACTTGTAAAGGTTGTGCCTGGCATACTTTGCTCTGCAAAATATTCCACAGTTGAAAATATTGAGATGCCCACAGAAAGAAAAAGGAGCAGCAGGCCAACCTCTTCATAACATTGAGTGAGTGTCATTCCTAGTGACCGCAAGCCTGAAACGCGAGAAAAGGTGTCAGTCATTTGATCCATTTAATTCTTCCAATCACTATGAACACACATGCAATTTGGATGCTAGCTAGGTGGTTTCTCCCTCCTTCTTCCTCAATATACTTTTGATTCACTCACCATTTTGCTTTTATTTACGGCCACCTCGGGGAAGCTAGGTGGCACAGTAGATAGAATGCTGGGTCTGGAATCAGAAAGACTCATCTTCCTGAGTTCAAATCTGGCCTCAGACACTTACTACTTGTGTGACCCTGAGAAAGTCACTAAACCCTGTTTGTGTCAGTTTGGTCATTTGTAAAATGAGGTAGAGAAAGAAATGCCAAACGATTCCAGGATCTCTGTCAAGAAAACCCAAAATGGGGTCATAAAGAGTCAGATACCACTGAAAAAACAATGAACTGAAACCCTACCTTGGACTTCTTTTGTGATCCAGAAGGCATCAAGATGTACAAGACAGGACAGCTTTGAGATAATTGACATGTGTTACCCAGTTAACCTCAATAGTTAGAATCTACTGGTATAGAAGACAGGGGCTAGAGAACTGGGTTTGGAGTAAGGAAGACATATTGAAAAACTGTGCAACTGTGGGTAAACTACTTAACATCTCAGGACCCCAAGAAATTCCATAAGACTAGAAGATGACTTTTAGAGTTACATTTGTGGATGGAAACTTTTGCTCTGGGAGTTACCTGCCCTGATGAACTCACAGATTCAAGCAAAAATAAAATCAATACCATTGAAACCTAGAAGTATATGCAGATCAATAACTGTTGAAGGGACAACTGCTAAGAAGACTTTTCTCATTTCTGTCTAAACATGTCCTCTACCCCAGTTGAGTAGCTCATGTAAAAATAACAATAATAACAATCACATTTATAAGGCACCATAGGGTTTGTAGAATACTTTAGATACATTTTCTCATTTGAGCTACAGTGTTATACATGCTACTCCATTATGCCTAGGGATTCCCTGAAATGGAAAGGAATTTCCAATTGATGTCCCTTCAGAATGTAGATGTTCCATTTCATTAGATGGGTTTTTTGTTTGTTTGTTTGTTTGTTTTGTTTTTTTGGTGTGGCAATTGGGGTTAAGTGACTTGCCCAGGGTTATCCAGCTAGTAAGTGTCAAGTGTCTGAGTCCAGATTTGAACTCAAGTCCTCCTGACTCCGGGGCCAGTGCTCTATCCACTCTGCCACCTAGCTGCCACAGATGTTATTTTAGAAACAGGACTTTTAGAACTGAAAGGAATCTCAGTGGTTAGCTACTTCAACCCATACATAAAGAAATCACACTAAAATCATACTATAGAGTATGTAATACTCATGTGATACTTTAATACTAGTGGACTCTGAGTGGTGTGTATACCCAAAGACATTCATGATCCTCAGACCAACTTGTATTTGCCCTTTTACCTGGTCTATGGCTTGCCTGTTTCTACAGCCAGTGGGGCACACTCCACTCCCCACAGTGTTTTTCTGGGAGGCTATAGTAAGCCTCCCTCATGACAAGCAAGGTAAAGGTGCTCCATTCACCTGACATATGGTCAAGGAATCAGGTAGAGAAGAATGCCCCAGCCATCAGGCTGGAAATCCCTAGTCTGATCAACCCAGGAACCATCTTCAGGAACCTATACCCTAACCTGTTATCTCTGGTAGGACTTGACTCCTAACTATAGTAAAGCCCTAAAACCCTGCTGTAGTCTCCTTCCAATGAAAAAGCTCATACCTTTGAGTTGAGAGCCATGACTTCTTTTGTCATGTGGCAGCAGGAATTCTGCCCTTCACTATATGCATTACCTAAGGTTCCATTGAGCTGCTTCCTTGGGTCATCTCCTTCTTCCCCTTGACTTGTGGTGTTTGCCTCTGAACCATGGTCTGAGTGCCTACTGTGGTGTCAATGATTCAGGACATGAACACCATGGCTATGGGTCTCAATCCTGTGCCTTAGCATCTGGGAACTCCTCCTCCTCCTCCCTTAGGCCATGAGTTGCTGATCAACACTGAGATGATGTTTGGCAGCCCCACACCAGGCACTTCCTCACTGAATCCCAAGTCCAGTAAATAGGAATTCTTGCTCCTGAAAAACTGCCTTATTAGTGGAGGAACTGGACAACTCAGAACACCCCACCTATGACCCCAGTTGGCCATCCAACCTTGGCTTAAAGATTCTAATGAGGTGGAACCAACCACTTCCTGAACCAGCTAATTCTATTTTTAATTAGCTCTAATTGTTAGAAAGTTGTTCCTGACATCTAGCCTAAACTGGCCTTTTTTTGCAAACTTTTTCCCAAGGCAAAGCCTTGTAGGGCTAAAAAGACTAAATCTCTTTCCTCTTTTCTATAACTTTTCAAATACTTGAGGATAGATGAATCTTCTCTTCCATAGTCTAAGCATTCCTACTTTTAATTGTAATAATAATGGCTATTATTACTATTATTATTACACCTATCTGTACATTTTCCCATTTACAACTGTGTTCAGTTGTTCACATGTGCATGCTCTGTATTCCCAATGTTATCATAGTTTCCTGGAGCCTGGAATACTTGTCATCTAAGTGTACTTCATCCTACAATGGTATGTGTGGTATATACTCGGGAAATGCTGTCTATTGTCAGGTTGCCTTGTGTTTACTTTTACAATATTGTGTGTTAGGGATTTTCCATGATACTAGCTTACCCCTTATCTATAATTTCAGTTCTACCAACAAAACAAAACAAAAAACAACAAAAAAAACAAAAAAATCCATCTCTATAAGGTTTTGGGTAGAGCACTTGCTTTTCTAGATCTGACTTAATTCTATCCCCAGCTCCAACAATAGGCAATCTTTCTTCTACTCTAACAGGACAGTTGAAAAAGCATAAGCAGTTGGGTGGCATAGTGTTTAGAGCACTGGGATCGAAACCAAGAAGATCTAAATTAAAATTCGACCTCAGACACTTATTAGCTGTGTGACCCTGGGCAAGTCACTTAAACTCTCTAATTGTTAATTTACTTATCTATAAAATGGGGATAAAATAATACCTATCTTATCAAATTGTTGTGAGGATAAAATGAAATAATAAGTGCAAAGTGCTCTGCAAACCTTCAAAAGTACTATATAAATAGTATTAATTATTCAAAGACCTGCATCTCCACTCCATTGTCATGCTGACATTTTCCACTCTACATTTGTTTGAGGAAGAAAGAACCTGGTTTTGATGATTTCACAGGATTCTTAGAAGAATCAAAGAAGTAATGATCCAAATTGTAGAAGGCTTAAGCCTCTAAATAATTCACTTATAGGAGAAGAATCTCAATGCCATATCAGAAAGCCCCCAATATATTCGGGTAGCAAATAAGGATCTTGGGAAAGCATGACTGATGTTTTACATCAAGAGACATATTACAACATAAGGCCAGAGTTAAGTCGAAGTGGCCTTGATTTTACTAACCAAAAACTACTTGAAATTAATTCAAGTGTTATTTATACTTTCATTGTTCTAGATTGTGATATTCAGCCTCCCCAGATGGACATGAGTTATTAAGAAGCTATTTATTGTTAGAGACCAATGAATAATATATTTGAGGCTTAACAATTTTAGAAAACCTAGGCAGCTTGCAGAGATACAGTCAGATCAGAAATATTGTTATTTCTCTAGATATGTTCTTCCCATAGTTATCAATAGAGTAATGCCATTTTTCAAAGATGTCAGACCTGGATGGTGCTTTACAAATAATTTAGTCCAACTCCTCTCATTTTGCAGAGGAGAAAACTTCAGCCAAGAGAGGTCAAGTGTATTTTGCAAGATCACACAGTTTATTAATGACAGAGTGGGGACTCAAGTCCAGGTTTCCTAGCTCCTAGCCAAGTGATTTTTCTATTTGGCATAATTATATTTCATTTTTGGTGAAAGCGTTAACAATTTTCCAAAGAAATAAAAATCCTAAATAGCTAGATTAAAATACGTTAGCTTAATTTGATAATTAATATATGTGTGGAGAAGGAGGCAGAGGGGGAAGCGGTGTGGGGATTAAAAGCTACAATGAAAGAGACTGAGGCAGAGCTCTAAGCTAATGGCACTTTATTAAAGGGTCCATGGTCCCCTCTAATGAAGTGGCCCTCAGATCTTCTTCACAATCTAAGGTGCCCCCTTCTTCCAGAACCATGTTTTTATAGGGTCTGATACTCAAATATGCAAAAGAGGCATGATGAAATACAGAATCTCATTGGTTGATAAACCTTGCTTTTGATGGTCAAAAATGACATATCAGTGGGGGGTGGGGATGGGTTGGGTAAAGCATGGGACACCTCTACTGACGAAGTGGTCATAAGATGGTCAATTGCTCATGTTGGGGAGAGAGAGGCCCTGGGGATACAAAAATAAGTTGGGGGACTTTCCAAAGTATCAAGGCATCCCACCTACACTGGGGTTGGACATGGAATTTGAGCATAACATGATGGGGATATCTTTGTCAGAATTACTGTGGTTGTGCATGTGAGCCTCATAACTTGGTACACAGGTAGTGAACATTACATTAAAGTTTCAGGTCCACTAAAAGAACCTATCTATCTAATTATCCCTACATGATTTATGTAGAATATCAAACTGATTAATATGATTGGAACAGAGTAGGGGATTAAGTGAATTATTTCTCAGGGATTTGTCCTTTTTCTCTCCTAAATGATTTTAATGTACAAGGTTGTCAGTCTTCACATAGGTGATGAATCTTATATTCTTATATATTATGCTCTTCTATTTAACCTATTTATGGATATGATACTTGTCTGAGAATTTAGAAATCCTTTTTAGAGAGCTGACATAGTGGAAATTACTGTTATTTCCCTTTTTCTCCCTTGTTGTTTTCTTTTGAGAAAAATGTATTCTTAACTGTGTTTTAAGATCAAAACCTATTAAGAGTTTACAAATGCACTAAGAAAGCATCTCATTATGCGTGTCAAAAAACAAAGGCTAGAGCTTTTAAAAGTTGTTGGGAACCCCATTATCAAAGCTACATTATATGAAACTGGGAAACTACCCTAGAAAGAAAACAACAATAATGAACCTGTCAGGAAAAGTCCAAACTGATCGAGTTTGGTTAAAAATAAAGGCCAATTCCTCTGTCCCAACTTCCTAGGTCCCTTGAGATACAGACAAAACTATAGTTTGGTCAATGTAGACATAGCTAAAGGAAACAATCTCTTTCCATCCAATCCCTAAATTTTTCCTCTTATTCTCCTTTTCTACTGGCTAATTTTTCCCTCTCCACAAACAAAGAAATTTCATTACTGTTTGTGAAACCCTGAAAGGGTGATTATCTTGTACATATTCTGGTTAGAGGGTAATTTGTATCTAACTAGACATTCTTATAGATGGGCTAAATGAACAGCTTTACTTCTAAACATGACACTCTTTTTCTCTCTACAGAAAGTAGATTGGGAAGTGACCATACCATTTTATATCAAACCTTGGTGGGGTATCCAGAGGAGTGTCATTTGAAATTTCTTTACTCTCTGTGCCTGGAAGAATATTTTGTTAGCCCTGCTGGACCCAAAGTAGAGAACTTGCTTACTCATCCTTATATATCCATTACCTTACCTATTATTTTTATAACCTGATGCCAAATGGTAAAGGGATTTCTGAAAGTTACGAAGAGCAAATTAGAGAGGTGGATGGTTACATTCTGAACTTTGCTATGTACACCCTTGGAAATTGTACTAACTTTATATGTTTATATTATTTATCCCTGTCTCTTACAAGCCCTTTAAAGTTCAATTTAAATGTTGCATTCTATGTCAGACCTTTCCTTATCCTTCCATCTAATAATGCCTCCCCCATTCAAGAATTAATTGATTCTCTATTTGCATATATTTTTACATTTTTATGTTCCCCCCATAGAATGAAAACTCCTTGGGTTAAGCTACTGTTTCATTTTCATTCTGGTATTCATTCATTCCTGTGCCTAACAGTACCTTGCACATAGTATGTGATTAGTAAATAATTTTGGATTGGTGATATTGTATACATTGTTTCCCCTGTGGCACATAAACTCTGTGAGAGTGAGGGAGGAACATTTCGTTTTTGTTTCTTTTTTGTATTTGTACTCCAGGGTCTAACAGAAGGCCTTGAATAAAATAGATTCTTAATAAATGTTATTTGAGTGATTGAGTATCACACCTATCACTATATTAAGGCATTAGGGAAGAGGGAAAACACATGTCCACTGGAACGCTACATATTTTCTTTTTCAGTTTTATGATTGTTTCAACCACTTAAAACCAATGGTAGTTTTCAAAAGCATCAATGAATTGTGAATACCTGTTGAATGTCTGCCCAGTTTTAGCATGCGCAGAGCCCTGAGCAGCCTCAAAACCTGTACGATGCGCCCCACGTTTTCCAGCTCTTGTGTGGTCTCACCTTCACTCAAGCTCTCCACCAACAGAGTGATATAAAAGGGGAGGATGGCCAGGAGGTCAATGATGTTTGCCACCTTCCTCAAGAAGCCACACCTATTCCTCACGCAGAGTAAGCGCAGGGCAAACTCCACTGTGAACCAAGTAATGCACAGGTACTCCAGGGCCTCCAATAGCTGCATGTCCATCCAGCTGGGCTCAGATGACATCAGGGCCATGTTGGCAATGGACACGACCACAAAGATGATGGAGATGATTCCAAAGATCCTGGCAGCTGTGGAAGACCCCGGTTTTTCCAGAATATCCCAGAGCTTCTGTCGAGTAGTAGGGCAGAGGCCTTGAGAAAAGTCCTGGTCACTCTCTTGTTGACTTTCCTGGTCTTCAGTATCATCCTTGAAGTCTAATGTCTCACTCAACTCCTTCCTTTTCAAGTACCTTTCCAAAAGAATAATATGATCATTAGGCTTTTTATTAAAAAATGATGATACAATAGATGAATCTCCTTAGTACTAATGGCATTTTTTTTAGTCTGTTTGAGAACTATAATAGTCGAAAGACCATTTGGACTTGCACTTGGAAATCCTGAATCTCAGATCTATCATTTAGTAGCTTATGGTGAATATATTCAACTGACAATTAGATATATACTACTCCAAAGAAGAGGGTGGAAATATAAAAAATGGAATATATTAACATAGAAGTGGTCACAGATATGGGAATAGATGATACATATAGGGGAGAGAGTATAAAGAAATAATCAATATAAGGACATAACTTTAGGGGGCATCAATATGAAAAAGTGGGAGAAGGATAAGGCTGAAACCATAGAACAATAAAAGAAGCAGTCAGAAAGGAGAATCATGAGAATGCATTATAATGGAAGTTGAAGGGAAAGAATACCAAGAAAGAGCATATGGCCAACAGTGTCAAATGCTGTAAAGACAATAAGAAAAGAAGTAAGAATCTAAGATTTAGTTTTACTTCAGGTACTGTGCATTTGAAAGTTGGAAGGGACCTTATAGGCACCTAATTCAATGCTATCAAGCATAAATAGAAATGGGTGCCACTGATCTATACATAAAGATCCCTGAGGGCTGCATATTGATTTAGTTTTAAAATGTAATATCATCCATGTTTTATTGTATTTTTTTTGTTTTGTTAAATATTTCCCAATGATATTTTATTCTGGTTTGGGTCTTTGTAGGTGTGATGTGGGCCACATGTGGCCTGAGAGTTACATGTTGGCACCTTAGATCTGCTCAATGCAACAAATAGTTACTAAGCAAATCTACTATGTGATAGACACTAGTTGTGTATATATACATTTATACATGTATATACATGTATGTATAGAAATACACAGTATGTATATCTATAATATATATGCATGTACACACATGTGTATATATGATTTATTTGAAATAATCTCTGAAAGAAAGTACTAACATTAAGGAGGACCTGGAAAGACTTCTTTTACAATTTGGGATTTTAGCTGAGACTTACAGGAAGCTAAGAAAGCCAGAAGGTAGAGATGAGGAGGGAGAGAATTCCAGGCATGGGTGACAGCCATTGAAAATACACAGATGGAGTCGTGAGAAGGAGAATCTTGTTCAAGGATCATCAAAGATTGAGAATCAGTGGATCGTGGAGTACATGGACGGAGTACATGGAGTACATGTACTAGAAACGTACAAAGAAACCAGGATTATAAAGGGCTTTCTTTAAAAGCCAAAGAGAGGATTTTATATTTGATCCTGGAGGTAATAAGGGGACACATTAGTTTAATAAATAGAGGTTTGGGTCATGTGGTCAGACCTGTATTTTAAGAAAAAATTGCCTTTGATAGAAATTTAGTGGACAATCTGATGTGATCAGAGAGAAACTTGAAGTGGGGAGGTCAATTCCGAAGTCTTTTGCAGTAGTTCAGGTGTGAGGCGATGAGGAACTTTAACAGGGTGGTGGTAGTATCAGAAGAGGAAAGGTCATATATGAGCGATTTTGTAAAGAGGACTTGGAAACAGATTCTATATGGAGTGTGAGAAGGGGTCAGAAGTAGAATATGAGACCTAAGTTGTAAACTTGGGTGACTAGGAGGATGGTGCTGCCCTCAACAGTAGTAGGCAAGTTAAGAAGAGGGGAAGGTTTTGGGGAAAATAAATGAGTTGACTTTTGTACATGTTGGGCTTAAGACGTTTATATGACATCCAGTTAGACATACTCAATAGGCAGTTGAAGATGTAAGATTTCAGGGTCATCAGAAATATTAGGCCTGAGTAAATAGATCTAAGAATTATCATCATTGAGATGATAATTCAATCCACAGGAGTTGATGAGATCACTAAGCAAAATATTATAGAAGGAGAAGAGAAGAGAGCACAGGCTAGAGGCTTGGGGGAGGGGGGAGAGATACCTATCATTACTGGTTTAAAGCTAGATAATGATCTTGCAAAGACTGAGCTGAGAATGAACATACTCTCAGGCAGAAGAGCCTGTAGAGAATAGTGCCAGAAAAACCTAGAAAGAAGAGAGTATTTAGAAGAGGTTGATGGATAGTATCAAAGACTGCAGAGAGATCAAGAAGGATGAGGAGTGAGAAAAGGCCATTAGATTTGGCAATTAAGAGATCATTGAAGAGAGCATTTTCAGTTGAATGATGAGGTCAAATCCTTACATAGTTAAAAAAAAAAAAGAGTGAGAAGAAAGGAAGTAAAGGCACAAGTAAAGTCTAGAGGGCCTTCACAAGGAATTTAAGCATGCAAAAACAATCAGCTAGGTGTCATCTTTGATGACTGGAAGGCACTTCCTCCTTACCTTTGCCTTTTAGAATCTCTCCTTTCCTTCAGAGTTCAGCTCAAGTGCTAGCTCCTTCTTGAAGCCTTTCCTAATTCCTTCTGCTGCTAATCTCTTCTGCCCCTCCTGCCCTCATGAAATTACCTTGTTTTTATTTTGTACTATAGTTATTATATGTGTACATGTTTTCTCTTTGATAGACTATAGCTCTTTGGGAGTAAGGACTCTTTACTTATCTATCTCTATCTCTATCTTTATCTCTATTGCTATCATCTCTATCTCTATCATCTATCATTTATCTATTTATATTTATATCTATATATTCCAGTGCCTGGTCCATGATAGACACTTAATAAATCCTATTGAATGATTGCCTTTATACTATTTTTCTAGTATACACACACACACACACATATACACACACATGTATTTTATATACATGTATAATATATACTTTCTTATAAGAAGACATCCAGAAATAAACTAATGTTCTCGTTAGAAGAAAAGGATTATTTGAATTCATAAAATGTTATTTGAATAATACCATCTTCCCATTCAAACAGGTTCATGACTGACTTTTTCCTCCTTTCATTCACCTCACATCATTACTACCCAACACTGGATTCTACTTTGCTACATCTCTTGTGTTTATCCCCTTCTTTCTACTCCAGTCTTAATGATCTCAGTCCTGACTTTTCTGTCATTTATACTATTAGAATCTATTAGTATATAACATCATATGACACTTTGACCATCTAGGTAAGAAGAGATGAGGGCCTGGACTAAAGTGGATGCACTGACATTAGTGAGAAGGGGATGGATACAAATGATATCCCCAAATGGAATCCATATTGAAATATGGATGGCAATAATTGTCTTCCTGCTTCCAGTCAGTTGCCTCTACAATCTCTTCTTCACACTCTGACATTAGTAATCTTCCTAATATCCTGTTCTGAAGTCACTCTTCCACTCAAAAATCTTCAGTGATTTCCTTTTGCTCACCAAATAAAGTAAAATCTCCTGATCTAGGCATTCAAAGCCCTCCACAATCTACAGCTTTCCCAGCCTAACTCCCCACCCTTCAGTGATAAAAAAGTGATACTTTATGTCTTAATTTTCCCCCTGGAACTATGTTTTAACTTCTCCTCTCCTCACTGTATCTTATTTTCAGTAATCACCTTTGTATCAGTTATTTATGTCCTTTTCCTTTATACAATTAGATTGTTAGTTTTTTGGAGTAATATCTGTGTAGGATCCATTTATGTACACCCAGAGACTAACAGTCTCTTACAAAGCAGATGCTTAATCAACATTCATCAAATAGAATTTAATCATAAACACTCACATATTTTCATCACTTCATTGCAAAGTGCTTTCCTCACAACAACACTGCAAAGTAGGTGGTATAAGTATTATTTCCATGTTAAACAGAATTAAACTAAGGCCTGGAGAATCTGGATTACTGACTGGTCCATAGTTACATAGCTTGTGTTAAAGCCAGTGCTGAATCCAGGTCCCTATATTCTCCATTTGGTAGCTGTAGGCTGATATCCAAACTCAGAAATTATCAGAAATGCCTGAGTTTTCTTATCTGTAAGATGGGGATGATAATATCATATACTTCCAAGACTCATTGTAAATATCAAATGTCAAGTATGTGTGTGCTTGTATGTGTGTGTGTGTGTGTGTGTGTGTATAGACATAGACAGGATTTAATCTATTATTTATTTCACTTTACTTGGCATAAGAGCGTGGGGAGGTCACTTCACTCTGACTCAGTATCCATATCCGTAAAATGGAGACAATATTACTGCCTTTTTCACAATATTGTTATGAGGAAAATTTTAAAGTCAACAAATATGTAAACTATATGCTATTATTATTTGCAAAGTGGTTATCAAAATACTTTACTTTTTCATCGTCTAGGAACTCTTTCGATCTTGGTCCAGATCATTTTTGAAATGACCTCTTGGTGTTCAGGCCCCCCACCCTTAAGTTTTTCATATTCTATCCTCCCAATTTTATTTTATTTTAATTCCAAATTCGAGCCTTCCTATTTTTTTTTTTTTTTGCTGGGCAATGGGGGTTAAGCAACTTGCCCAGGGTCACACAGCTAGTAAGTGTTAAGTGTCTGAGGCCGGATTTGAACTCAGGTACTCCTGAATCCAGGGCCAACGCTTTAACCACTGCGCCATCTAGCTGCCCCCATCGAGCCTTCCTATTTTAATTAATGAAAATAGCACGGTACAAAATCAGATATCAAAAATTAGGAGCACCTGTTGTTGAAGGACTTTCTTTCACCCAGCCATTCTTATAACTTAGAGTGATCCTAGACCTAGTCTTGGAAGGAATCTCAGAGGCTATCGAATCCAGCATTTTCATTTTGCAGGTGAGGAAACTGAGGCCCAGAGATGTTACATAACTTAAGCAAGATCACACAGTCTCACAGATGGAATTAATTTCATCTGTCTCCTTTCATTTCTCTAAACTGCCTCCCAAACTTAAAGACAAAGCAGGCTCCAGAAAGACTACAGTTCTTGTTTTACCCCTGACTGATACCCTCCTTCCCCAAAGTGTCCTCAGCTATTCTGTTAAACACGTTGTGAACCACCCACTAGCCTCTCCCTTCATGGCATCCTCAGGCCCACGCGGGGCGCTGCCCCCATCTCCGTAGGATACCTGTCCCTACAGCAGGAGTCGATGCTCAGCTCGTCGATGCCCCAGTACTGGATCTCCTGTAGGAAGGAGAGCGCGCACAGCTGCTCCATGACGTGCAGCCGGCCAGTGCGGTAGTAGTGGAGGATGTAGCGGAAAGCTTGAGAGCTCCTGTCGAAGAAGTACTCATTGTCCACCAGGTTGGCGTCGTCGCAGAGCTCCAGAGTGCTGGAGGCAGCGGCCAGGGTGCCGGGGTGGCGGCAGGACGCCACCACCACGGCCAGCTTGCCCAGCCGCGTGTGCGGGAAGCAGGACAACGCCTGCTGGGACAGGACGAAGCGGCTGCCGCCCACGTTGATGGTGAAGCTGTCCCCCAGAGCCAGGGGCTCTCCTTCGCCCTCGCTGCAGAAGACGCTGGAGTCTAAGGAGAGCAGGGAGCCGCTGCTGAGCGGCGTCTCATTGGCCCCTCCAGCAACTGGGGACCGGCAGCGGGAAGGCGCCTCCATCCTTGCCACCTGCTCCTGTGGACATGACAAAGTTTAAGGAGCAGAGCGGGCCCCGTGGGAGGCGGGGGATGGGTGGCGGTGACGCCGGGAGAGCTGGCAGCGGGTGCTTGAGGAACCGCCAGGAGGGGAGAAAAGCAGCTTCCTGCTCTCTCGGCTTCCCTCTCCACCCCCTTCACTTGCTTTCCCTCTTAGAAGACAAATGCACTCATCCAGGGGGATCTAAGAGTGCCAGCCTAGAGGGGAGCAAGAGTCAGAGTGGGCAGAAAGGAGAAATCACCCAAAGGAGAATCGGGCAAGTCAGAATACAGGCTGCATGCCAGGGCTAGATTTTTTTTTTTTTAATCAAGATTTCGTTTAATGCCCAGGCCCGTCCCTGTCCCCACGCCCATCTTCCGTGACTGATTCCTCCCAACCTACCAGGCAACAGGGAGGACCTGCCTTTAAGAGGAGTGACGAACGCCTGTGAATTGGCTTGACAACTCGGGTGGGGTTGGGGAGGTGGAGGGAAGCAGGAGGTGGAGAGATGCAGGAAAAGTAAGGGGTGGGAGTGGGATGGAGGTGGGGGTGTGGGACTTCTCGCTTTCCTTAGTGTCCTAAATAAAAAGGTAAAATGGGCCTGTCCTTGAAACCCTTTCCAAAGAATAGATTTCTGGTTTGTTCTGTTTTGGGTTGTAACAATGGCTTTCTGGAAAGTGGAGGGGAGAGGGCAGTGGAGGGACTAGGCACAATTAGGCAAGTTAATGCAATTACCCGTTCTATCCATTTCTAGTCTACTTTTCCTCTCTTAGCTTTTGACCCCTGCTTGAGAAATACCGACAGGTTCCTTCCCGAGAGCACACTCTTGTTTTCACCTGGAAATCCGCAAGTAGCCTGAGGTTTCCAGTGAATAACCCGTGCAGTCCCCTTATACTGGGGGCTTTACTTTTGGGCACTTTGACATTCCCCTAAAAGTTACCGGATGAGTTTCCCAAGGAGTTGGACAAATGAAGGCAAAAGGATAAGAGAAAGTGGAGTTGGGTGCCTAAGGCAGTTTAAAGAATGACGGTGCCTTAGTAAAAAAGCAGAGGAACTCTCCTCTGCAAAATGAAAAACTAATTCGGTGCCTGGGATATTTTGTTGGTGCCACTCTGGGGGCCTGACCTATAGAAAGGGATATCTCCTTGTGACTTACCAGAGCTCCAGTTAGCCGTTTCTCCGCTGCACATCTGGGCTGGGCACAGCAGCTTCAGCTCTGGAGAAAGCTGCTCTGATCTGTTACTGAGACTTCATTCGTCCCTGTTAGCGCCTGTCATGGGGAGAGGATTTGCAGACATGGCAATGACTTCGATGACCAAGGAGGCGTGGCACAAGGCCCCTGCTTATAAATCAAGCCTTTGCCCTCAAAGCTTCTCTTGCCTACCTCCGCCTTCCAGTTGCTCCGGGAGCTTTACCGCCTCCAGCCTGGCTTTTGACAGTGCTGTTCTGTGGAGCCCGACTCTGTAGTCAACCAGCCTTCTAGCACTAAGAGCAGGCAGTGAAAAGTGAACAGGAGAGGAAGGGGGAGGTGTGGAAAGAGGAGGGAACTAAAAGCCTGGAGACACTGACAATTATATTTATCTTGAAGACAGTTAACACTTAAAGTATTAATTTTCATTCCCCTTCTTCTTTGCCCCTACAAATGCTTGAGGTAAAAGTTCCTCAGTCTTCGAATAATCATGTCAATCAGGAGTTAGATAATTATAAATTCTGTGTTGTGGCCCTGGATCATGTTTTTAATACCTTGAAAAAATTAATCCTTTTTCATTCTGTAGTGTCACTAAGGTTTTCTGAGAAAGAAAGAACATCTTTTCTTGTCTCCTTTCCCTCCTAAGTCTTTTAGAAGATGCACGAAAATAAATCAGAGGCAACAAAGTACCATTTCTTTGGCAGGGCTCTAGGGTGGAGGAGGAGGATGTAGGAAGAAGTTGTTGGGGTTTTTTTTTTCTTCCTGTGAGAATAAATAACCAATTCCAGAAAAAAAAAGTTTTTGAAAGATTCTTGGTTAGGGTTATTCTGAAAGCCATCCATTTATTCAAAATATTGCCAACTCCCAATTTTTTTTCCTACTTTTACTCACTAAGAATTAAGAAATAATTCCATGGAGGTTCTCCTGTGAAAGGAGGAGGTAGGTCACAGTCAAAACTACTCTAATGGTGTGAAGACATCTCCTGACTCTATCTTAAAGATTGTAATGTAGAGAACTGAAATTTAAGTTGATAAACACGGTATTAACTATGATATAAAAGTGGTTGATGTCAAACATGCCCCAAATAACAAATTATGGCCCAAGTGAAAGTTGTTCCCTTCATAGTGGTCACCCAGAACATCAAACACTTATTCTAACAATGCTGACAATGGGCAAAACCATTTTGGAACTCCTCTGTGGGAACTGCCTTCCAACATTGTGGTAGGGTTATTTTAACAGGTGTTAAACCTTCATCCTTTGAAGAGTTACTTTTTGGAAAATGACAAAAGCTACTTGGTACCAAATATGCTAAATGAGGGTAATCAAGCTAAAAATCCTGTCCTGAATTTCCATATTTTTGCCCTTTTATATTCTTTTATAGTACTGTTATTTCTGTATTCTTTGTTTCAATGTAGTAAAAACAAAGAACTTATTAAGCACCTCCTTTGTGAGAGTCACTAAGCTAGGTGAGAGATACAAAGAAACCCACATTTAATAGTCTACCAGTAAGTTGCTTACATTTTACTGGGGAGGTGGTAGGGGAATGTAAGTAGTGTTATGTATGTGTGTGTAGACACACATGGGTATTCATATATTTGTAAAAATAACATATATACAAAATAATGGGGGGAGTAGGAAGAACACTAAAAACTTTGGGTATTAGGAAAGGCTCCTTGTAGAAGATGCCATCTGAAATGATTCTTGAAGGTACCTAAAATGTCTAACAGAGGGACGAGATAAGGGAGAGAATTCTAATTATGGTGGAAAGCCCTGTGAAGGCAATGAAGGCGGAAGGTGGAATGTCATGTATGGTCAACAGAAAGTAGGCCAGCTTGGCTTTTCATATAGAGAACATGAAGAGAAAATTAGAATGTCAGCAAAAGTAGACTAGACCCAAACTGTGAAGGCTTTTGAATGTCAAATGAAGAAATTTGAAGGCTAAATGAAGTATTTTATGTGAGCACCAATAGGGAACCAGCAAAGGTTTTTGGGCAAGGTAGTAACATAGTATCATAGATTTAGAGCTGGGACATTCCCCATAGGTCATCATGGCCCTCATTTTACAGATCAGAAAACTGAGGTCCAGAAAACTAAAGTAACTTGCTTGGGGTAACATAGGTAATAAGTAGTAAAGCTCAGTCTTGAACCCTGGCATTCAGGTGGCATAGAGCACTGGACTTGGAGGATCTGACTTTGAATCCTACTCAGACAATTATAGATGTGTGACTGTGCAAGTTGTTTGACCTCTGTCAGCCTCAGTTTTATAATGTGTAAAGTGGGAATAAAAAGAGCATGTACCTCAGAAAGTTGTTGTGAGTATCAAATGAAATATATGAAAAGCATTTTTAAAACTTGAAACACTATATAAATATTAGTTATTATTTCCCCCTTCATTTTAGTTTATGAGGACTATTTTGAGAGATGGACTGAAGAGGGCGAAGACTTAAAATGGGAAATGCAATAGGGTACTATTATAAAAGTGAAAGTGGGAGTTAATGGGGAGTTGAAATTGAACCAGGGTAGTTGTATTGTAAGTGAAGAGTCTGGGAGATGGAGAGATATTAGGGAGGTAGAATCAGCAAGATCTGTCAAAAAATTGAAAGTGGTAGGGGTGAAGAAGAGTGAAGAATCAAGAAAGATTCGAGAGTTTTGAAATTGGGTAACTGGAAGGATTGTAAATCCTTTGAGGGCATATGGTATTTTTTTTTCATCTTGCCTCCCCATGGAAGTTAGCATAGTGTTTTATGCATAGTATGTTCTCATGTATTTGTTCAATAAATGAAAAGAAAAATGATGGACAGTAAGTTAATGAATCTGATTTTCTTTTGTACATCATAAACTAACTCATCATGAATATATTTGTTCATCTTTTGTAAGAAGGCAAAGCAATTTTGTTTCCCAAAATAGAACTGTACATTGTGTACAAAGCATATGGAAGGAGGAAACATTTTGAAATTGATTTTTACCATGGCTACTTTCTGGCAATTAAATTTTCCCCTCCATTCATGTATGCCTATACCACATTAATGATTTTCATAATAAAAATTGAAAGCCAAGGATGGAGTCATGGCTATGATAAAGTTTCTGTAAAAAATATCTGGGGTGGGAGCAGCTAGGTGGCGCAGTGGATAAGGCGCCAGCCTTGGATTCAGGAGGACCTGAGTTCAAACCCAGACTCAGACACTTACTAGCTGTGTGACCCATGGCAAGTCACTTAACCCCCATTGCCCTGAAAAAAAAAAGAAAAAAAATATCTGGGGTTGGGGAATGGCCAGCAAACTCAACAATGTGACATGGAAACAATAAAGCTAAGTAGCACTGAAAGGCCTAGTCTCCAGAACAAAGGAGGTAATAATTTTATTCTACTCTATACTGATTAGACAACAATTGGAACACTGTGTTCTGTCCTGGGTACCATCCCACCTTTTAGGATGCACCTAAAAGACAGAAGAGAAGAGATAGGATAGTGAGGAGTGTGGGGCATATGGTATATGATGATTGGCTAAAGCAAGTAGCAATGCTTAGTGTGGAGAATAGAAGATTTATGAAGCTTATGATAGTTGCTGTCAAGTATTTGAAGGACTATCATGTGGAGAAGAGATTAGTTTTGCATCCGTGCCCTTGGAAAGAAGAGCCAGGAACAATAGTTAGAAGATGCAAAGGGGCAGATTTAAACTTGATGGCAGCTAAAATTCCTAAGTTAAAGCTGTCCCAAAGTGGAATAGGTTGCATTGAGAGCAGGTAGGTTCCTCCATCATGGGAACTTTGAGCATTATCTGGATGACCACTTGTAGGGTATATTGCAATGTGGATTTATTGTTTTGGGTGTGAGTCAGACTAAAGAGACACTGACATCCCTTATGATTCTGGAAGACACTTGTTTTACTTTATGTTAAGATAGGAGTAGAAATGATGTATAGAAGTTGAAGAGAAGCAGAGTCTATTTTAGTTAAGAGTACTAGTTATCAGATAATATTTTTGAAACTTTCAGTTTTTGTTTTTTTCTCCCAAGACCTGAAGTTTTATCATCTGGAAATTTTACGAGCTACAACTGAATCTCCATTACTGTGGTTTCAACTCTCACCTCTATTCAGTTGATTTCTAAATCCCCAGCCTTGACCTCTCTCTGATTTAAAATTTATATTTCCATATGTTCTATTGGTATCACTATCACTGGCATCTCAAATTCAAGATTTGCAAAACTGAATAGTTATACTTTGCCAAGGCCATTCTTACTTTTGATATTAATATTTATAGGGGGCAGCTAGGTGGTGCAGGGGATAGAGCACTGGCCCTGGATTCAGGAGGACCTGAGTTAAAGTCCAGCCTCAGACACTTGATAGTTACTAGCTGTGTGACCCTGGGCAGATTGCTTAACCCTCATTGCCCTGCAAACAAATTAGAAAAAAAAGATATTAATATTTATATTATTCATAAAATTTTAGTTGACATTTATATCATATTCTAAGATTTTGAAAGGGCTCTATAAGTATTCTTACAATAACCCTGTGAGGCAGAGGCTGTGCTTTTTCCCATTTTACAGACAAAGAAATAGATTGAATCACTTAAGGGACTTTTCTAAGGTAATACAACTTAAAAGTTTTTGAATCATGATTTGAATCCAAGTCTGCAAGATTCTGAGTCCAGTGCACTGTGTAATGCTGCCTCTCCACTAGTCATTGTCATCATTACTCAAAACTTGAATCATGTTTGGTGTCTTTCTCCTTTGTTTATGCCAAAATTAAATACATTAGATCTTCTCACTGATTACTTTTAAATGACAAATAAATATAAAATGCAATTTTTTGGACCCAACAAATTCAGAATTTATAATAATTCCTATTCCATTTATGTAACACTTACCAAGTGATAGAATTAAATTTAGTACTGGTGGATTATGAGACTTTTATAATATAAGGATATTGTCAGTTGTTTAATTTCATATTTAAGTATGAGTACTCATTTACACCCAAGTTTGTAATTTAGATAGTATTTGAAAGTGTTGAACTTGTTTTAAAAATCTTTTTCCATTGAAACTTTTTAATTAATCTAACTTACCAAATGTTAATGAAATACCCATTTTATGCAAGGCACTGGGTGTACAAAGAAAAAGAATGAAGTAGTCACTGTCTCTATTCTACTGTAATCAAGGAGATTACATCAATTTACACAAAATGCCATGTTATTGAGGTTTTGTTGTATTGTAAGAATATTCAAGTTTTTGTAATGTAAATGCTATATTTTGTTTTTGCATTTTCCCTTGGTGCCTGATTCTCTGGGCCTGAAAGTCAGTCTATGAACAATTTCTCCATTGGTTCCTTTGACATTTTCTATCCTGCATGTTTATGTGAGCAAAAAATAGGAGGAAGGGAAACATCTATCTTCTACTTTTTTTAAGGGAATGTCTTAAAAGTCAATGCTGTGATTTCTCCAAAGATTATTTTAACCAGTCATCCTGTGTGTGTCCTCCAGATTCCAATATTCATCTACCATAAATAATAACTGTTCATCCATCATAAATGATCTCCAATGTTTTGCTAAGAAGCAATTCAATATAGTATAAAATTTGATGTAAGATGGGTATGTCTTGGATTTTGTCTACTTTTTCCAGTACTAAATGTTCCAAAAAGTTCCAGTACTGAAAACACAGGAAGAACTTAGTATAACATTATTTAATCCTTATGCCAATGACCCTCTCTTGACATAAAGGAATCTAGTATATTTTATGGTCTTCTCATTTCTTAATATTTCTATACAGATGACCTCATAATTTCCATATTTGTTCACTTTGCTAACCTTTAGGTTTATAAAGTCCAAAACACAAAACATTTCAAATTATCAGTTTATGGAAACAGAAAGACATATCCAAACCCAGAGAAAGTTAAAAACAAGACAAGACTCTTCTTTCCCTACTCTTTCCCTTTCTCTTTTCCCATCTACATATTATTATTTGTTGTATTATCCTCCCTCCTCTCCAGCTACCTTTATGTCTCCTTTATCATGCTCCAAACATCTTCATCATGAATCTCAGAATTCCATTACAACTGGTCTTTATAGCCCTTTCTGTTGTAACTTAGGTACTTTGCTGTCTGGCAATTTTGTCATTGTCCAAAAGATGGTGCTTTTAATTTTCCTATTGGACTAGCTTACCAGCAATTGTTTTGTGTGGAGGGACCACTCTTATTTCTGTCAAATATATTTGTAGTTCAACATGTTTCTGAACTGGAAATCTTCATTTATTTTGAAAACTTCTTTTGTACACCTGGATTCCACAACCCTTTTCTTCTTAGACCACTCTGGATAATAACAGAAAGCTCCATTCTTGTAATGCTCAAATAAGAGTCCTTAAATAAAACAAAACAAAACACCATGCTAAATTATGGTCCTATTTGTTTCCCCTCACCCCCAGTCATATGGGTCCTATTGTCAACATTTTCTAGTGAATTGTCAGTCTAAGGAGCACCCTCACTGTCTCCTCATTTTTCCTTACCATTTCTCCATCATTCTGGGGAGATCATTTTGGTATTATTCAAGGCATCTCAGATAGCTTTAAAAAGATTTTCAAAAAGAAAGGGAGAGGGGTGAAGCAGGCTGCTCCTGGTGTGGACTTGTGTAAGAGTTGTTACAATTGTTTCACCAATAACATAGTTTTGCCACATGGAACCTTTGTATCATATTTTGATGAAGCTGTAAAAAATGAAATAAGTAAATGGAAGATAAACTGACCATAGAAATACTATATGTGAGAAGGCCAATTCAAAATTAAACTTATGTATTGATTACTTTTATTTTTTCTCAGTCATCTGAATGAGTGGTTTGATTGTAATGGCTTCCAAAAAGATTCAAGGGATATAAATCAACTTATTCTTGAACCACTGTGTAATGCTACAGCTTGGGGGGCCTTACAGGCATTTTATTGTTTACATGCATTCATTCTGATGAACTTCAAGTTTTATACCTGCCAGCTTAGAAGCAGTGGAATTCAGAGTGCTAGCAAATGCTTTCTTCATCACCTTTTCAGGAAACTGTTAACTGGGCTTAATACTGAATATGCAGATTCCAATTATATCTCTCTCACTCAGACTGTACTAAAATTCCATAGGCTGAACCTTAGAGAGATTAAAATTGTGGCCTGCACATTCATAATTTATTAATATTAGAAGCCAAAAAATTCTTCTTTAGAGTGTCTCCCTCCCCCCCATCCCACAAGCCACCATTCTATTTTGAGATCAGGTATATAGCAATTTTATAATCAGAGTCCTTTTAAAACATTAATGTTATGTTATAACTTGGGAAAATAGGTGACCTTTTGCCTTTCACAAGATTAAGAGAAAAAAAAAGTAACAACAGGTACATTTGTGTCCTTATTCTTTAATTTTTTCTGGTCCTTATGTATATCTTTCTTTTTTCTTTTGGTGGGGGGGGAAGGCAATGAAAGTCAAGTGACTTGCCCAGGATCACACAGCTAGTAAATATAAAGTGTCTGAGGTCAGATTTGAACTCAGGTCCTCCTGAATCCAGGGCTGGTGCTTTATCATTGTACTACCTAGCTGCCCTGACGTCCTGATGTATATCATTAACTCAAAGATCAGTTTAGAATACCAAGAAAAATCCTCCATTAGTGGCTATTTATTGAGCAATTATGATGTAAATTTTTGCACATAGAGGCAATTGGACAAGTTTTGTCTCCTGTATAAGACAATCTTCCTCCACTGTAGTTTCACAAAATAGTGTGTCATGTATAGAATATATTCTTTCCTCACCTCCATCTTGTAGAATATCTGGCTTCCTTCAAAATACAGCTGTGGTGCAACATTCTGCATCTAAGGGCCAAATTTCGTATGGGGCGAGTTAATTGGGTGGCTTGCCATAATATAGGGGTAAGAAAGGAGATTAATAGCCTCTTTTCCACAAACAAATCAGGTTTTATTAATGGGAACAAATCTATTATACAGGTGAAGTTAAAAGAGCCAGGGGAGAAAGGGGATAGAGAAAGGGAAAGATACGACCTACTTCCCAGATGATTATAATCTAAATCTCTAGGGCAAAAAGACCCTAGGCACCCAGAACAAGCCCAGCTCAAACAAAAACCAACTCAAATCTTAAACTTGCCTCTAGCTCAGCTAGTCCCAAGAGCTAACCTTGCTTCAACAACACAAACTCACCACCACCTGGAATCCGCAGTTCCAAAGAGAATCAGCTGCGCGATGTCCCCTGGCTTGGCCCAAACGTCCCCCACACCAGTGTCTCTCCTGAACAAAAAAACGTACCCCTACCTCCTCCCCCTCCCAGAAGCCTCCTGTGAAAACAGGAAACAGGGCCCTCTACACACACAAAACTCCAAGCTAATTGGCTGGCAACTTTGATAAACAGGACACACAAGCAAACATCACTTCCTCACGTCAAAGCCACATGGCTTTTCAAGATTACATCTTTTCAGTTTGACCATCATGAAGCAAAGATGGGGTCGTGGAAACCCCAAATCACAATTAATTCCTTACATACACATGTTTTTTACTGACACAACTGCTCAATTCTGACTTTACTTTAAATTGCTCTGTGTATACTTTATATTTATTTACTCTTGTATGTGCTGTATTCCAACCAAACTCCTGCCTCCTTCCACATTCGTTCCCTCACCCCTACAGGAATGTAAGCTTCTGGAAGGCTAATACTGCTTTGTTGCCTTTTATTTTAGTGGTCTATTGTGGCTAGTGCCTTACACATAGATTTAACTTAATAAATGTATTGAATTGAATTGTTGAATCAAACAAGAGGTATTTCAGCTATTAGTAAAAATACACATAGTCTAATTAGGTCACAAAAAGCTACAAAAACTTGAAAAGATAACAAGTGACACTGCAGTACAGATATAGTGTTCAGTGATTAATACAGACAATAAGAACTAGAGGAGTTCAGATGAGGAAGAGGTCACTTCCAGTTATGGTGTTCAGTCTCTGGAGGCGTATAAAAGAGGTTAAAGGTAATACTGGCTAGACCTCTAGACTAGTACTCAATAAAGAATCATAAACAGATCTAGTGAAGAAGCCTTTACTAAGCACTTACTAAGTTGTCATGCTACGTGCTAGAAATACAAAGAAAGGCAAAAAAAAATTCTTGTTCTCAACACATCACAATCTAATGAGGATAGATAATGTGCAAACAACTACGTACAAAATATATATACAGGATAAATTTGAAATCTGAGAGGTATGGAACTGACATTAAGGAAGACGCAGAAAGTTATATGGCTGTTGTTGGTGTTTTAGATGAGACTTAAAGGAATCCAGGGAAGCCCAGAGATGGAGATCAGAAGGGACAAGATTCCAGGCATGGGGATAGCCAGTAAAAACACACAGAACAAAGAAACGGAGTATCTTGTGCCTGGAACAGCAAGAAAGTCAGGGTAAAATATTACAGAGTAAACGAAGTGGAAAAAGTGAGTAAGATGGCAGGTAGGTGGTTAGAGTGGATAGAATGCTGGGCATGAAGTCAGGAAAATTTATCTTTCTGAGTTCAAAGCTTACCTTAGACATTTATTAGTTGTATGCAAGTCACTTAACCCTGTTTGCCTGAGTTCCTATCTGTAAAATGATCGGGAGAAGGAAATGGCAAACCTCTCCAGTATCTTTGCCAAGAAAAACCCCAATGGGGTCACAGAGATTCAGATATGACTGAAAAATTAATGAACAACTGGAAGCAGGTAAGAAGATTAGAAAAACAGGAAAAGACTACGATAGGAAGGACTCAACCCCTCAGAATTTCAGGGTATTCCTTCTGTTACTTATTTCCTATTTATCCTGTATATAATTTCCTTTATACAAATTGGACTATATGTTATTTCTCCAATTAGATTCTAATTTCCTTGAGGACAAGGATTTTCTTTATCCCCTCTTTGTATCCCCAGTACTTTGCACAGTGCCTGGCACATAGTAAGAAATTAATAAATAAGTGTTTATTAATTGATTGATTGACTGATTTGAACCTTGAAGTAATAGGGAGACATTGGATTTTTTTCTTGATAAAAGGATTTTATTATTTTCCAGTTACATGTAGAGATAGTTTTCAACATTTGTTTATATAAGATTTCAAATTTCAAATTTTTCTCCCTCCCTCCCCTCCCTCCCCCCCTCCCCTAGACAGCAGGTAATCATATATATATATATATATATGTGTGTGTGTGTGTGTGTGTGTGTATACACACATATATACGTATATATAATAACATTAAACATATTTCTACATTATTCATGTTATAAGAGAAGAATCAGAGCAAAAAAGGAAAAACCTCAAAAAGGAAAAACAACAACAGAAAAAACAAAAGAAATAGTATGGTTCAATCCATATTCCACAGTTCTTTTTTTTCCCCCTGGATTTGGAAAGCCTTTTCCATCATGAGTCCTTTGGAACATTCCTGTACCATTGTATTGGTGAGAAGAATCTAGTCTATCACAGTTGATGAACACATAATCTTCATCATAATGTGTATAATGTTCTGGTTCTGCTCATCTCACTCAACATCAGTTCATGCAAGTCCTTCCAGGTTTCTCTGAAATCCTCCTGATCATCGTTTCTTACAGCACAATAGAATTCCATTACATTCATATGGCACAACTTGTTTAGCCATTCCCAAATTGATGAGCAATCCCTCAATTTCCAATTCCTTGCTACCACAAAAAGAGGAGTTATAAATATTTTTTTCCCTAGGTGACAAAGGCTTTATTTTCTTTTCATGAGAAGGAGGCACCCTAGTGTGCAGCTAGTGGGTACCCAGAAAGGGGGCTCGCAGGCCCTGTTTTATACCCTAGTCCCCAACGTGAATGGACCTTCCCCTTTTTCATCACTGGTTGGGGTTACAATCTATGCGAAAAAAACTAGCTAATTGGAACAAAGTATTCCCACCACTTACTTGTATGGGCATAACTCAGGAGTGGCCCTTATACTTCCTTATATGGACAGAACTCTGGAGAGGACCTAATTGAGACCAGGGCTCCTTGAACCATGTGACCTTGCTAACCTGAGGGGGAGGAGGGGATCTGAGACCTTTGTCCTACAAACAGGTCAGGGGAGTATGACTGACTGTTATATCCACATTGAGAGGAGACAACTACCCATTTCTCACAATCCCTCCTCTTTATTTTTGACGATTTGGCTCCTCTCATTCTATTTATTGAATATCTCCTCTGCCTTTTGGTCTAAATCTGTGAATCCTATGCTATCTAGGCAGATTAGAGCCTCAGATGACCCTTTTTGCCCCTCTGGGCTGTGTTTCTTTCTCAATTTAGACTCAAATTTGGAGAAATGCTCAGATGCCATGGTAAAGAGGGTGGCCAGCTGCACCAGCCCACAAGTCCCAGCCCAGTTAGGGGGTAAGGTCAATCTTCCACCACAATACCACCATAGGTCGGGTCAGGGGAGGATCAGGGATGAAAAATCTACCAAGTTGTTCTCCGTTACTTCCCATGTTTGGACACAACTCATATTACCCAAGACGAGAAAACCTCTCACCCATCTGGAGAGACAGGCAGGATGGTTTCCTGGGACTCCAACAAAAGTGGGTATGATCTTTTTTGCTGTCCTTTTTATCACAGGGAAGAGTAGCTCCAAATCCCTGCAACTCTCACCCTTTGCCAACCCATTCTGGTATAACTGAAGGAAACACCGGAACCCCTCCAGGCTAAAATGTGGACTTAGAGTACGGGCAGCTGGTCTTCCCAAAGCGCTGACCCATTCCATCCAAGCATTTGAATCTCTAAACCCAGTTTCTGTCTCCACTGTCTGTCTCACATCCTTAACTTCACTGGCCTGTAACTCAGGAGTTTCAGGGTTTCCTAATTTCCCTTCTGGACTTGGAGAGGTTATTTCTGGAGTCTTAAAAGGAAAGGGGGATGTAGGATCCATGAGATTTTCAAAGGATATTCCTATTCTTCCTATGGGATCAGTTCCTCCTTCAGATGCCCATGTACCAAATCTTTTTTTTTGCTCCTCCACTACTTGTTTGCCTGAGCAGCTCCCACTACCCCAAAATGTTACCTCCCTTCCCCCTTTTTATACCAGGCTTGGTATATTGTACATTAAAGTCTTTTTAAACTTCACCCTCGGTCGATCAGATTCCCTATTAACAGTCCACTGCTCATGTTTTGGCTCTGGTTTTTCTTCTGGAAAAGGTTTCCCTTTTACTTGAGAGTAGTGAGTCCAGTTTTGCTCCTCAGTCCTCACTGCAAGGTCAGTGAAAAGTAACACCAGGAATGGCCCTTCCCAATCAGGTTCCAACTTGTTGCTCTTCCAGGTTCTTATCAATACCCAGTCTCCAGGCTTAAATTGGTGAGCTGGAAACTCAAGGAGTCTGGGCCAGAAGTCCCTTCTGTCAGAGTAAAGAAACAGAGGCAGAGAGGCCAGAAATATCCGAGAAACATGCTTTTCATTTCTATTATTGGGGACTTTGTTTCCCTTCCCAAGTAAGGATCACATATACATTTAAGGCTTGGCATACCCAATTTTCATTAGACCCAAATTTAGGCAAAAGGACTGAATCTCCCTTGAGGGGAACCCCAGCCCATGTTAGGCAACAATATTTTACTTTCTTCCTTTTCTGTATCACTAGAGATGGCATTCCTCATCTTAAATGAACCCTTTGAATTCTTGGGGACCACCCCTGCCTGGCACACTACTTGGCAACTCCTGGCACATTGCTTGGCACACCTGGTGCTTACGGACTCCAATTGCCTGGCACACTGCTTGGTCTGGTTGGCACCCCTGATACCTATGGACTTTAACCACCTGGCACCCTGGTTGGCATGCCTGGCACCTTGGCACCCCAGGTACCTATGGATTTTAACCACCTGGCACCCTGGTTGGCACACCTGGCTCCCAGTTACCTATGGACTTTAACCGCCTGGCACCCTGGTTAACATGCCTGGCACCTTGGCACCCCAGTTACCTATGGACTTTAACCGCCTGGCACCCTGGTTGGCACACCTGGCACCTTGGCACACACAGACTTTAACTGCCTGGCACCATGGCACACCCAAAACCAAGAGAATCCAGGAACCCCAGGATCCTGCATCAGGAGTGAAAAGCTGTTCCAGTGAGAGATGCCAAGAATGCCCCATGCTGTTAAAAACTTCCCCAAACCACCTGCAAAAGAGTCCATAAAGTGGTCATCTTTACCCTTCTAATTTAATATAAGACAATTAAAGAATCTAATACCATTGATACCAGTTGCCATGGCCAAATTCAACATTGTGTTTATCATGCCACCTGGGATGATCATAGGGGTTATCATAAAAGAACAGAAGTTGGCAAGCCTCATGGAATACAGTGTAGGGGAAACCGAGAGGATAGTTGGCACCTTGTTTGCTCAGATCTGATAATTCAGAAGAAAGGCAATTATTGTAAAAGAATGAATATCTAAAAGCTGCAGTGAAGGCTTTCAGTTATTCAATAAATTCAAACAGTATTTAACCCTTAGCAAAATCACAAAACCAATTTACAATAGCATGTAACAACTGCTAAATATTACCATAATTTCCATCTGTCAACAGTTTACCAATTAAAACAAGGAATCAGTTTTCTCAGGATATTAAAGTAGAATTCTCAAACCTTTTTTTTTAACTTTTTCTTTTCTAAGAAGAGGCACTGACTTCACACTCCCCTTTCCCAAGCAAATGAATTGCCTGGGGCTAAATTTGATTTAGTTCCCTATATATTTTAGAAATGTGGCCTTTATCAGAAGTACTGGCCATAAAAATTGTTTCCCAGCTTTCTGCCTCTCTTCTACTTTTGGATGCATTGTTTCTGTTTGTACAAAAAAATTTTAATTTAATGTAATCAAAATCATCCATTTTGCATTTCATAATATTCTCTATCTCTTGTTTGGTCATAAACTATTCTCCTTTACAAAGATCTGAAAGGCAGACTATTCCTTCCTCTCCTAATTTACCTATGGTATCACCTCTTATGTCTAAATCATGTACCCATTTTGACCTTATTTTAGTATAAGGTGTAAGATGTTGGTCTATGCCTAATTTCTGCCATACTATCTTCCAGTTTTCCCAGCAGTTTTTGTCAAATACTAAGTTCCTATCCCAGAAGCTGGAGTCTTTGGGTTTATCAAACACTACGTTACTAGTGTCATTTACTACTGTGTCTCCTGTGCCTAGCCTATTCCATTGATCCTCCACTCTATTTCTTAGCCAGTAGCAGATAGTTTAGATGACTTCTGCTTTACAGTAAAGCTTCAGATTTGGTACAGCTAGCCCACCTTCCTGGGCATTTTTTTCATTATTTCCCTTGATATTCTTGACTTTTTGTTTTTCCAGATGAATTTTGTTATAATTTTTTTCTAGCTCTATAAAATTATTTTAAGTTAGTCTGATTGGTATGAAACTGAATAAGTACATTAATTTAGGTAGAATTGTCATTTTTATTATGTTAGCTCAGCCTATCCATGAGCAATTGACATCTTTCCAATTATTTAGATCTGATTTGATTTGTGCAAAAAGTGTTTTGTAATTATTTTCAGAGTTCCTGGGTTTGTCTTGGCAAGTAGACTCCCAAGTATTTTATATTATCTACCATTAAATTAAATGGAATTTCTCTTTCTATCTCTTGCTGCCGGACTTTATTGGTCATGTATAGAAATGCTGATGTTCTTTGTGGATTAATTTTATATCCTGCTACTTTGCTAAAGTTGTTAATTGTTTCAAGTAATTTTTGAGGTGACTCTTTAGGATAATCTGAGTATACCTTCATATCATCTGCAAAGAGTGATAGTTTTGTTTCCTCCTTGCCTATTCTAATTTCTTTAATTCCTTTTTCTTCTCTGCTTGCTAAAGCTAACATTTCTAGTACAATATTTAATAATAGAGGTGGTAATGGACATTCCTGTTTCACCACTGATCTTATTGGGAAGGCCTCTAACTTGTCTCCATTACATATAATGCTTGCTAATGGTTTTAGGTAGATACTGCTTACTATTTTAAGGAAAGCTCCACCTATTCCTAAGTTCTCTAGTGTTTTTATTAGGAATGGGTGCTGTATTTTGTCAAAAGCTTTCTCTGCATCTATTGAGATAATCATATGATTTTGGTTAGTTTTCTTATTGATGTGGTTGATTATGTTAATAGTTTTCCTAATGTTGAACCAGCTCTGCATTCCTGGTATAAATCCCACCTGGTCATAGTGTATTATCCTGGTAATCACTTTCTGTAATCTCCTTGCTAATATCTTATTTAAGATTTTAGCATCAATATTCATTAGGGAAATTGGTCTATAATTTTCTTTCTCTGTTTTTGCTCTGCCTGGTTTTGGTATCACCTCCATATTTGTGTCATAAGACAAATTTGGTAGATCTCCTTCTTCATCTATTTTTCCATGACATGATCACTCCAAAAATCCTCCAAATAATGCCATAGGACAATTGCTGGAGCAGCAGAACCCACAAAAGAATGGGCTGAGATTAATTTCTAGCCAAAAATGGCTTGGAAAGTTGGAAGGAGGAGGCTGCTGTGCCAGGGCAGTAGTGGAGCCCAACCCTGAGGGCATACTGACACAGATCCCATCCCAGGCAGGCCTCACCAGAGAAAGAGACCCAGGAGCCTCTGAATCAGCTACAGCACAAGTGTCAGGGAGAGGAACAGGCACATTGGAGCTAATAACCACAGTTCACCAAGTTTTGTTGCCTGATTAATTAGCAAGTTGGTTTGGGATTATCTACAGACCAGAGAAAGGGACAGGACAGTGATGAACCTGCCCCTCCTTAAACACCACCTTAGATCCCCTGAAGCTTGTGAAAGTACATCCTGGAAGTAATGCCCCACTTGAAGAAGGAGTTAAAAGTCAAGTAAAATACTATCGAGATGAGCAGACAGAGAAATATGAGGACAATAGAAAGTTTCCTTAGTGACAAGGAAGATTGAGGTACACCCTCAGAAGAGGATGGCAATGTCAGGACTCCTACATCAAAAGGTTCCAAGAAAAATACAAAATGGTCTCAGGCTACAGAAGCACTCTAAAAGAACTTTGAAAATATAGTAAGAGAGGTAGAGGAAAAAAATGAAAAGAGAAATGTGAGTGATGAAGGAGGGTCATGAGAAAAAAAGTCAACAGCTTGAAAAGCCAAATTGGCCAAATGGAAAAGGAGGCACAGAAGCTCTCTGAAGAAAATCATTGCTTAAACATTAGGATTGAACAAATAGAATCAAATGACTTTATGAGAAATCAAGACACAATAAAGCAAATCCAAATGAATAAAAAATAGAGGGAAATGTGAAATATCTCCTTGGAAAAACAGCTGATCTGTAAAATAGATCCAGGAGAGATAATTTGAAAATTAGTGGACTACCTGAAAACCATGATCAAGGAAAGAACTTAGATATCATTTTCCAGGAAATTGTCAGGGGAAATTGCCCTGATATTTTAGAAGCAGAAGGTAAAATAGAAATTGAAAGAATTCACTGATCGCCTCCTGAAAGAAATCTCCAAATAAAAACTCTCAGGAATATTATAGCCAAATTCCAGAGCTCCTAGGTCAAGGAGAAAATATTGCAATCAGCCAGAAAGAAATAATTCAAGTACTATGGAGGTACAGTCAGGATAACACAAGATCTAGTAGCTTCTACTTAAAAGATTGGAGGGCATGGCATATGATATTCCAGAGGGCAAAGGAATTGGTATTACAATAAAAAATCACCTACCCAGAAAAAGTGAGAATAATTTTTCATAGGAAAAAATGGTACTTCGATGAAAAAGATGTTTTTCAGGTATTTGTGATGAAAAACTTGAACTGAATGGAAAATGTGACTTTCAAATAAAAGACCTTAGAGAAGCATAAAAAGGTAAACAGGAAAAAGAAATTAAGAGGGATGGTAAAAGGCTAACCTTCTTATATTCTTATAGGGGAAGATGATACATCTAACTAACTCCTAAGAACTTTTTTAGTATTAAGGAAGATGATAGGAATAAATTTAGACAGAGGGCACAGGTGGGAATTGATATGCAGGGATGATATCTGTAAAG
Source organism: Dromiciops gliroides (assembly GCF_019393635.1). Taxonomy (NCBI): domain Eukaryota; kingdom Metazoa; phylum Chordata; class Mammalia; order Microbiotheria; family Microbiotheriidae; genus Dromiciops; species Dromiciops gliroides. The sequence continues at coordinate 128,660,578 of NC_057861.1, read as the reverse complement.
CATTTATTTTTTTTATCGTGTGTGTGTGTGTGTGTGTGTGTGTGTGTGTGTGTGTGTGTGTGTGTGTGTGTGTGTGTTGGGGGATAGTCAGAGTTGGTTTATATGCCTTGGGACATGCAGTGGGTGAATGTCTTATAACTGGGGCTGGACTTGTTCTGGGTTCCTCCTGGGTCCAGGGTGGGTGCTTTGTCCACTGTGTCACCTAACTGCCCCATGATGATATCTTTAGGGTAAAATTAAGGGGTGAAAGAACTGCACTGGGGGAGGGGGAAGGGGATTAGTAGAATGGGGTGAAATCCCACATGAAAATAACAGGAAACGGCTTATGGAGTGGTGGGAGAGATGGGGGAGGAGCAGGTCAGTGAATGAACCTCAAACTCATCAGAATTAGCTCAAAGACCTTAATCTCATCAGAGTTGGCTCAAGGAAGGAATAACATACACACTGAAATCGGTGGAGTAATCTATGTAACCCTTCAGGAAAATAGATGGGGAAGGGGATAAGGAGGGAGGGGCAAAAGAAGGGAAGGCAGATTGGGGGAGGGGGCAGTTAGAAATGAATCCCTTTTGAGGAGGGATAGGGTGAAGAAAGATAGATAATGGAGTAAATATCATGGGGAAGGGAATAGGATAGAGGGAAACAGTTAATAGTAATTGTTAAAAAGAGAAAAAGAAAAATTGTACAAAAATTATTTATTGCAACTTTTTGTGGTGGCTAAGAATTGGAGATCAAGGGAATGCCCATCAGTTGGGGAATGACTGAAAAAGCTGTGGTGTGTGATTGTGGCAGAATATTAATGTGATGTGGGAAATGACTATTAGGATGCTTTTGGAAAAATCTGGACTTATATGAACTGATGTATAGTGAAGTGAGCAGAACCAGTAGAACATTGTGCACAGTGAAAGCACTGGTGTTCTATGACCAATTGTAAAAGACTTAACTACTCTCAGCAATACAAAGATCCAAGACAATCCCAAAGGACTAATGATAAAACAAGAAACAACAGGTCTTCTGACTGTGGCTACATTTGTTTTATTTTTACAAAACCTTTTAAATTTAATGTAATCAAAATTATCCATTTTATATCTCATATTACTTTCTATCTCTTGTTTATTTATGAATTGTTCACCTATCAATAATTCTGATAGCTAATATATTCCATATTCTTCAAATATTCTTGTAACTTATCTATATATAGGTCATGGATCCATTTTTAGCTAATCTTAGTAAAATAGTCAAAGGATGTGAACAGGTAGTTTTCTGATGAAAATAGTAAAACAATTCATAATTATATGAAAAATGCTTTAAATAATTATTGATTAGAGAAATGCACATTAAAGCAACCTCGAGATATCATTTCATACCTATCAGATTGGCTAAAATGATATAAGGGGAAAGTGACAAATGTTGGAAGGGATGTGAAAAAATTTGGACACACATTGTCAGTGGAATTGTGAATTGATCCAACCATTTGGAGAACAGTTTGGAATTATGCCCAAAGAGTTATTAAACTGCCTATGCCCTTTAACCCAGTAATACCACTACTAGGTTTATTTCCCAAGATGATTAGAGAAAAAGGAAAAGAACTTATATGTTCTAAAATGTTTATATCACCTCTGTTTGTGGAGACAAAGAATTGGAAATTGTGGAGATGCATGTCAATACATATACAAACATACATACACACACACACATACATATTTGTATCTAATAATAGCCATATATAGGGTGGGGGGGGAGGAAATAAAAAGGGGGAAAAAAGAAAGTTACATGGTAACTATGTGTATATATATATATTTTTTGGGGGGTGGGGTGAGGCAATTGCGTTTAAGTAACATGCCCAGGGTCACACAGCAAGTAAGGGTTAAGTGCCTGAGGCTGGATTTGAACTCAGGTCCTCCTGACTCCAGGGCCAGTGCTCTATCCACTGTGCCACCTAGCTGCCTCCATTATTATATATTTTAAAAGAATAGCAACTTGTACATAAAAGATTTGCTGTTTCATATGCAGTCATATTTTTTCTATTCATTATTACGGAAATGCTTGTTTTATTTCTTAAATTCAGAAAAAAAAAGTACAAAGAAAACAAACCAACAGGTTCTTGCAAAAAAGATTGGATTTGGGTGAGAAAAGAATGAAAACTTGATATGAGATGTAAGATGTAAGCTCGAGTGACTGGGAGGATAATGATGCCCTTGACACTAATAGTGATGTTAAAAAGAAAGGAGGTTTGGAGGGAATATAATTAGTTTAGTTTTGGATATTTTGAATTAAAGTGTCTATGAGACATCCATTTCAAGATATACAATAGGCAGTTGGAGATAAGAGACTAGAGGTCTAGGAGAGAGATAAGGGCTAGATATATAGATCTGGCAATCATTTACTTAAATAAAATCATTGAACCCACGGGAGCAGATGAAATCCCTAGGATAAATCCTTGGGAGTCACACAAAGTTAATGAGAGTGACATGGTTTAACAACCTGTAAAGGATATTGAGAAGTCAGACAAGTAGGAGAGAGATGTTATGAAACCAAAAGAAATGAAAGTATCTAGGAGAAGCCAATCAACAGTGCCAGTGCCAAAGGTTGAAGAGAGGTCAAGTAGGATGATAATTGAGAAAAAGTCATTAGATTTGGCATTTTTTGGTAACTTTGGAGAGAGCAATTTTGGTTGAATGATGATTATGGAAGGATCAAGTGAATTTTTCTTTTTTTGTTGTTGGAGAATGGTTGAAACATGGGTATGTTTGTAAGCAACAGGAAAATAATATACATGATAAGATGGAAGATTAATGAGACAGATAAGAGAGGAGATACTCTTTGGGAAAAAACAATGAGATAGAATAATATAACTTTTGCATGTAGCGGGTTGTGCCTTGGCAAGAAGAAGGTCATTTGTTCATGACAGAAGTGAAGTAGTAAGTAGTAAGTGATGGCATCTAAGTGATGTGAGACAAAGAGGGAAGGAGTTGAAGCTGAGTTTGAATCCTGTTTCTCACTTTACTGGTTATATGATCCTTTACTCCCTCCCTAGGGGATCAATTATCTTAAATAGTGTTTAAACAAAACAAACAAAACCTCCTGAATCCACTTAGTGCTATACATATGTGCATGCATGCATGCATACACACACATGCATACATACATAATACATATTGGATTGCATTGGATTGGACTGAATCTCACTGTAAGGAAAACAATAAAGAGATAAATTAAGAAGTAATTTTATTTTACCAAAGGATTTTTTGGTGCTTTTGTTATATAAAAGTAGAATTCCTTTTAAGAATCCAGTTTTCTTGGGGCAGCTAGGTGGCACAATGGGTAGAGCCCTGTCCCTGGAGTCAGGAGGACCTGAGTTCAAATCCGGCCTCAGACACTTGACACTTACTCGTTGTGTGACCACGGGCAAGTCATTTAATCCCAATTGCCTCACCAAAAAAAAAAAAAAAAGACGAATCCAATTTTCTTGATATTTTAATTTTGATTCTATTTCTCCTTCACAGTATATTCATACAGTATTTCAGAACACATCAAATATATACTAGCAGGGAATGTATATCTTTGTAAGTTATATCATAAACACCATAAAGTACTGCCAGTATTTGAATACAAGTAGAATAATTTTGATTCACTTAGGAAACTTCTGATATTAAGGCAAGTACTAGATTTATAAAAATTCTATTTGACCACAAATGTTAACTTTTTTCCCCTCTCTGTGGGCATTCTCACCTTCTGACAACTCTTATTTCAATTAGTTTAGAGAACAGAATACTAAAAATAATTAACATTTATGTAGCACTTCAAAATTTGAAAGTGCTCTCTATACATCATCTCATTTGAGTCTCACAACAACCCTATGAAGTATGTGTTTAGTAAAAATGAAGAAACTGAAAGTTGGAAAGATCAATTTGATCATAATCACATGGGGAGTATCAGTAGCAAGATTTGAACTTAAGGCTCACTTGGAAATCATGGCTCCCCTAATTCCAGATCCAACTCTTTTTCAATGGTACCATGTGGACTCTCAAAGTATCATCTTATATCTGGGAGAAGAATTGAATAGGAAGGGACCTCAGAGGCTACTTTCCACACTCATAAAGACTGTAATCCCAATGGTCTTTATTATATGGTAAATGCAGTGGGGGGAAAAATGTCACCTAATGGTAAACTTCTTAGTAAAGAGCCTTTTTGGATGCTAGGCAGGTCCTTGAATCACGAATATACTACTTCCCTGACTCCATACTCCAAATCTTACCTGCTTGGTAGAATCTATTAGAGTGTGCACTCCTTTGATAGAATGTTTGAAAACCGATGGTCATCTCCATACCACAAAGAAGCACTAAAATTGTTCATCTATCCTCTGACTGAGGGTGAATTGAATTAGGTATATAAAATACATTTATTCCTTTATTCATTCAGCAAATATTTATTGAGCATATACTTAGTATGTCACTGTGCTGAGCACTGAGTGGGATATGAATATAGATAACACAGTTTCTTCCAGTTTAATGTACTTTTAACTCATCTAGCATTGCTAAGTATCTGCAGAGGTGTAAGTTGAATATGTCATAGGCCATATGAAAGGGAGTAATGCTAGGCTGGTCTCAGAATGTTGTAGGAATAGGTAGTTTAATAATTACAGATTGCTCTCCAAAATGGATCATTTGCAATTCTACCAATAATGAATTTTGTCCCAATTTTTCCATATCTTCTCCCTTTGTCATTTTCCTCTTCTATCATTTTAGTGAATCTGATAGGTATAAATGAGGATTAGGGAAAGAGGAAAAGAACCTAATATATTGATAGCAGCTCTCTTTGTGGTGGCCAAGAGCTGGAAATTGCATGCATGTCCATCAATTGGGGAATGACTGAACAAGTTGTGATATGTGCTTGTGATGGAATACTACTGTGTTTTAAGAAACGATGAGCTCATTGATTTTAGAAAACAACATGGAAAGACTTGTATGAAATAATGAAGAGTGAAATGAGCAGAATCAAGAGATCATTGTTTAGAGTAACTGCAATATTGCTTTAAGAACAACTTTGAGCAAATAAGTCATTTTGTCTATTATAAATACTTAAATTAACTATAAAGGACATATGAAGAAAGACACTAGATATTTCCAGATAAATAAAAGTATGTATAGAATAATTATACACACAAATACACGCACATTAGTGTCCACTGTCACATACATAGACATATTTCTGTCTAATTCTAGCCATTTCTAGGGTAGGGGTGAGGGGAAAGAAGAAAAAATAAATTTACATGATAATTTTGTTGTATATTTGAAAGGGATAGCAAATCATGCATAGTAGATTTGCAGTTTCATGTACAATCATCTTTTTGTTGTACTATGTTATATAAATGCTTGTTTTATTCCATAAACTAAAAATAAAATTTAAAAAATTTTTAAAAAGAATGTGGTAGCCTTTGAATATCAGGTAAAGAAATTTGTATTCTGTTTACTGAGGAATAGAGAACCAAAGAATATTTTTGAATGGAAGGATGACATGGTCGAAACAGCAGTAGGATGACTAATGTGGATTTTGGATGGGTTAGAGAAAGGAAAAGCTGGACATGGGAGGCAGCATGGTTTAATGAACATTAATAAGTTCTAGTGACTCCTTGGTTGCTAGGTAGTTATGGGATCTAGGGAAACTAAATTAACTTCTATAGTCTTTTATGTCTTTGTAAATAAATCAAGGGGGTGGATTACATAATTTCTGAGATGACTTCTAGTTCTAAAATCCTAAAGTTGGTCATTGATTCTCATGATCATGCCAGTCATGGAATCATTTCTGTAGTATATGCAAGTGGTAATGACTGGTAGCATTCGTGTTGTCAAGAAAGGAACAAAGATTTTTCAGAGGTCTATTCTCCCTGCTGAGAGAAATATCAAGTCATTAGCAACATTAGAGAATTCCAGAAAAGGAGCGGGAATTGGGGTGGGGGAAGAAAAGATGAATTTATTATTTTTTAAAAATGTTTTATTGATGTTTTGAGGTCTTTTTATATGATTGTTACTTTCAGATACCCACTTGCTTCTCTCATAGAATTGTCCCCTACAAAACAATACAATAAAAATGTAAGTTAAGCAAAATAAACCCAAACCTCAAAATTATTTGAAAGCATATGTAGTGTTCCTTATACATAGCATACCCCATTAGTTTGGTTTTGTATATGTTGAATTTGAGGTGCCAGGAAGACATTCTAGGCAGTACATGCATTAAGCTGTGAGAAATGTGACTCCAGAGCTCAGGAGACAGGTCAGGTTGGAGATTCCCTCTCTCTCTCTCTGTCTCTCCTTTTCTCAAAGACGTAATAGCTGACTTCATGGAAAGAGGCATGCTAGAGTGGGAAGAATATTAGATCTAAAATCAGAGGACCGGGGTTCTAATCCCACCACTGATTTTGCTTGTGGCCTGGTTGAAGTCATTTAACCTTCTTGGGCCCCACATTCTTCATCTGTTCTAAGAAGGGATTGGATGAAATGGCGTTGGGTGTGTTTTCTAGTTCTATATCTATGATTCTTTGATACTATAAGCAGGTTCTACAAAGGAGAAAGTATAGAGAGCAAATGGAACTTTGTAGAAAGCACCTTAGAATTAGCTTAACTATAAGGACAGGTGGAAAGACCCTCGGAAGCAAATAATGAAGCAGCAGTGAGAGAGGTAGAATGAGAATGAGGAAAGCATAGTGCTCCTGAAACTAAAGGAAGAACCTATTAAGAAAGAACAGTCAGCAGTGTTGAATGTTTTAGCCATATCATTGAGGATGAGGATGGAGAATTCATTGAATCTAATGGTTAGAAGGAAGTTGGTAATCTTTGAGAGGGTAGTTTAAATAGAGTGTGGGGGCAGAAAGAACAGTCTCCACAATTAAATTTCACTTGTGGGAAGTGGATTTGCTGGTTTGTCATTCTTGCAGCAAAAAGAAGAGCAGTGAACCATATGGTCTGTTATTTATACTGTCACATCTGGTTGGCTGTCATCTTTTAGACTTAGCAATTTCCCCTCAGACACAAATTCATTCGCATAAAACCCAAGCCAAACAGGACTCAAGAGTTGAGGCAAAGAATATTGAATTTCTTTTAGGCCCACTGCCTGATTTCCTGAAGCCCACTCTGATTTATTTTAGTTATTGGGCATATGGTTTATTTTCTTGGCTATGCTAAGAAAGAAATAGACATTTAATGTCTATGGAAATAAAAAAAATTAATTCTGTTCAAAAACGTCTTTATCAATGAAAGGTCCATGTTAAATAACAATTTCAACAAATTGGAAATAAAAGTACAATGTTTTATTAACCATGAATCTAGTTAGTTCTCTAACCAATAATAGGTTTTGCTTTTTTACTTGGAGGACACAATGCCTATATCTTGGATGACAAAAGTATGAATATTGACAGAATGCCGGGGGCCAGGATGAATAGAGGGAGATCTATTGGCATCTTGTAGTTCTAGTGGGCACAGTCAGTTTTTGTACATGATGCTAATATTTTATTAGTAGCTTACAAAATTAAACAATAAAATTAAATTAATTTACTTTTTCCCATTTGGAGTTGTTATTGATGCTGCTGTTTTATTTCCTTATTTCACCTATGGGCTAGGTCCCACTCTGGCCTATAGGGAGCTTTGGCTATTCTGTTTCTGACCTGGGCTGATTTATCCCAGGTAACCCAGTGACCCCTGTACTTGAGGAATTGCTATAATTAATGGCAAACAATGTGACAGGCTTAGTCCCTATAGCTCAGAACTCCTGAGCTAAAGAGATCCTTCAACCTTAGTCTCTCCAGTAGTTGGGATTATAGACATGTGATACTACATCTGACTTGAATTTTTAGTTTTCATGAAAAGTCAGAAAATAGCATTGCTTCACAATTTTTTTCCCTGAACATTATTTATTGTGGAAAAAAAATCAGACCCATAGTTTTGTTTCTTGGTTGTTTTCACTCTTGTTCTGTAGATTGCAATTGTCACATATGAGACAAATAGGTAGTTCAGTGGAGAGAACACTGGGCCTGGAATTATGAAGGCTTGAATTCAAATTTTGCCTCAGGTATTTCCTAGCTATGTGAGTTGGAGTGGGTGATTTAAACTCTGCTTCAGTTTACTAAGTTGTAAAATGGCTATGTTGTTGTAAAGCTTAAATGAGATAATATTTGTAAAGTGTCTGATACATAGTAGGCAATAAGTCAGTGTTGATTTCCTGCTTCTCTTGTGATGAAATAATGGGTTTTGGAACACCTAGAGGGCCCACCCCCTCCCCATTCCAGGGGATTATATTAAGATCGATTGTACTGATTGACTTTGCTAATTAACTAACTTAAAGTTAATTCAATGAAAACTGCACCTGCCTGGCCCTGGAGAGGGTGTGTTCTGAGAAGGTGTGAATTCTGACCTCAACATGGGACCACCCTCAAGTCCAGTGAACCAATGGATTTGGGTGACTGACGCTAGCCAATTAGCTTGAGGCAGTATGTAAGGACTGCCTCTCCTCCTGATGCAGAGAAAGCTTTCACTTTCAGTTTGGCTCTCAAATAGGCTCGTAGTGGAAGACTTGGAGGAAGAAGCAGGCCAGGCTGGAGCTCTAGGCTAGATAGACCTTTTCTTAAATTTCTGACCCAGGTATTCTCTTTTTACTAATACTTGGTATGCTTTAATAAATGCCTAATGCCCCCAAATTTGTGTTATGGCTTATAATTTATAAGTAACAAATATATTAGAACCCCCAGCTAATTTTCTCTAAACTTGGGACAGCAATAAGGTGACCACATATAGTTTTACACATCACACCCTCAATGTTCAACATATAAAATAATCCCCAAATTTTGGGGGGAGGGATAATATCTGTGATTTCATTGCTACAGGGAACTATCAAGGTACAAAATTCCCTTCAAAGATGCAGCTTGGGCAACTCATTTGTAACTAATAGTCCTAAAGAGATGCCTGGAAAAGTGATAGGTTAATTGTCTCTGTTCCCTCCTGAGTAGTTTATACTTTTCACCACATTAATTCTCAGCTCCATGCTTTAGAAACAGGAACAAACATTGGAAGTATCTGAATATTCGAATATGTGTATACTTGTACATGAATACTCTATATCTGTAAACAAGTACATTGACTGAATTAAGATTCACTTAAAAATTTAGTAGCAAATATTGTACTAGAAATGTTAGCTTTAACATAAGAAAAGAAAAAGGTATTAAAGGAATTAGAATAGGCAAGAAGAAAACAAAACTAACACTCTTTGCAGATGATATCATGGTATACTTAGAGAATCCTAGAGAATCAACTAAACAACTACTTGAAACAATTAACAACTTTAGAAAAGTTGCAGGATATAAAATAAATACACACAATAGCATTTCTATACATGACCAAGAAAGTTCAACAGCAAGAGAAAGAGAAATCCCATTTAAAATAATTGTAGACAGTATATAGTACTTGGGAGTCTACCTGCCAAGATAAACCCAGGAACTCTATGAACACAATTACAAAACACTTTCTACAGAAATAAAATAAAATCTAAATAATTTGGAAAATATTAATTGCTCATGGATAGTCGGAGCTAATATAATAAAAATGACAATTCTACCTAAATTAATTTATTTATTCAGCTCCATACCAATCAGACTACCTAAAATTGCTTTATAGAGCTGGAAAAATAATAACAAAATTCATCTGGAAGAACAAAAGGTCAAGAATATCAAGGGAACTAATGAAAAGAAATGCACAGGAAGGTGGGCTAGCTGTCCCAAATCTGAAGCTTTATTCTAAAGTGGCAGTCATCAAAACTATTTGGTACTGGCTAAGAAAAAGAGTGGTAGATCAATGAAATAGGTTAGGCACAGGAGATACAGTAGTAAATGACACTAGTAATGTAGTATTTGATAAACCCAAAGACTCCACCTTCTGGGATAGGAACTCAGTATTTGACAAAAACTTCTGGGAAAACTGGAAGATAGTATGGCAGAAACCAGGCATAGACCAACATCTTACACCATATACCAAAATAAGTTCAAAATGGGTGCAGGATTTAGACATAAAGGGTGATACCATAGGTAAATTTGGAAAGGAAATAATAACTTACCTCTCAGACCTATGGAGAGAAGAAAATTTTATGACCAAACAAGAGATAGAGAATATGAAATACAAAATTGATCATTTTGATTATATTAAATTAAAAAGTTTTTGTACAAACAGAAGCAATGTGGCCAAAATTAGAAAGGAAACAGAAAGATAGGAAACAATTTTTACAGCCAGTGTTTCTGATAGAGGTCTCATATCTAAAATATATCGGGAACTAAATGAAATTTATAAGAATGCAAGTCATTCCCCAATTGAGAAATGGTCAAAGGATATAAACACAAAATCAAAGCTATTTATTTTCATATGGAAAAGATGCTCTAAATTTCTATTGATTAGAGAAATACAAATTCAAACAACTCTGAGGTACCATTTCACACCTATTAGATTGGATAATATTACAAAAACAGAAAATGATAAATGTTGGAGAAGTTGTGGAAAAATTGGAATATGGAGACATTGTTGGTGGAGTTGTGAGCTGATCCCACCATTCTGGCAAGCAATTTGGAACTATGCCCAAAGGGATTTGGGATTGTGCATACCTGTTTACCTAGTAACACCACTACTAGGTCTGTATCCCAAAGAGATCATAGAAAAGGGAAAAGGAACCACAGGTACAAAAATATTTATAGCAGCTCTCTTTGTGGTAGCAAAGAATTGGAAATCAAGGGAATGCCCATCAATTGGGGAATGGCTGAACAAATTGTGGTTTATGAATGTAATGGGACACTATTGTGCTGTAAGAAATAATGAGCAGGCAGGTTTCAGAAAAACCTGGAAAAACTTAAGTAGTCCATAAATTAATTTGGACTCAAATTTGGGGGACAGTAAGTGAGGAACCAAGAGAAGATTATGGACTTGAATATGCATAAATGAAATGTCATGAAGGGTAAGAATGGCAAGATTCATTAAGCATTTGGATATGTGGGATTAGAGGATCCCTTTGCAAAACTAGAAAGATGGGCTTCCTTTGCTAGGTGACTCACTAGCATCAACTAGTGATAGCCATTATTTGCCTCACATAGAAAACCAAGGTTCAGTGGAAAACAGCTCTAGAACTGTGAATCTAGAGTACTTGGTTGGTAGTTAAGATACCTAGGGTTTTAGACCTGCATTTTCCAATAACTTATATTTTGGGTAAGTCTGGGGCACACTTATAAAATAGAGGAATAGCAGCCAACTAGATGATCTCTGAGGTTTCTTCTTAGTCTGCAATTCTTTGTGATTTTTTCTAAGTCTAAAATAATTGCAATAGCAATGGAGCAATTCAAAAACTGAAAATTTTGAAGCTATTTTTACTCCAAGAAGAAGACAAGCACATTCAAACATGTGCGAGTTTTCATGGAATTATGAGTTTCTAAAATCACAATAATATTTATTACATTATATACAGCCCATACACTTATTTCTGCCTCACAGCTTTTCTGTTATATAAGTTGCCTGAATGACACCAATATTTTGAGATCAAAATATACTGTCCTATTGCACTTTTGATATTGATTTCCTTTCCCTTTTTCCAGTCCTTTGACAAAATGTGAAATTAATGATAAAAATAACCCCTGGCAGAGTCTGACTGATTTGTGAGAATCCATATAAGTCCATACATTAGTCCTTCAAGGATCCAAAATTTCCTGTGAGTGGGTATTCCATCCACTATGCAAGCACAACCTATCTTAGTAAATCATTCTCATGAGTTGCAGTGATAGAAAAAAATCATCACTTGGTTGCTCTGTGGGGATAGGACTTTCTGAACCTGACAGGGCTTGTTCATTGTCTTAGAACTAAACCTGGGCCTAAAATGCTTTCAGATTGGTAGACTGTGATGAAGCTTGCAATGTTAGCCAAGACTTCAACTCAAGGTCACACCAAGGAATTACAGGAGGACTTTAGGGGGGATATAAAACCATACAATTTGTATTACCCTAAATTATGTATGAATTACATCTTTTAAAAATTTAATGTTGCAGAGAACATAGAGCTCAAAGAGACCTCAGTAATCATCTAATCCAACTGCCTCATTTTACAAATGAAGATAATGAGGCTCTTGTGACATGCCCAAGGTCATATTGGAATTAAGCAATGATGAAGCTTCAAATCTTGGTTCTTTAACAACAAACCTAGGACTTTTTTGGTCTCTATTCCAACAACACTATCTCATATTACATGATTCAATTATCCTCACTGTCTTCCTTCTGCATTAAATGTTTATTTAGCATATATTGGGAAAATAAAATTGTTTAAAAATGATATCCTATGCAATAGGATCATATATATGGAACTTTTTTTGAAGGGGCAGGGTCAAACAGCTAGTAAGTGTCAAGTGTCTGAGGATGGATTTGAACTCAGGTCCTCCTGACTCCAGAGCTGGTGTTTTATCCACTGCTCCACCTTTCTTCTCCCTTTATGGAACTTTAAGGGGCATATGTGTATGGGGATAATCTCTACATTTTATAGGTGAGGAAACCGAGGCCCCAGGAGGCAAAATGACTTGTCAAAGCCTAAACAAATAGTAAACAGGAGAGGTGGGGTTTAAACCCTGGTCCTCTGACATCAGAGTTAGTAATCATTCAACTCTACGGCACAGGTCATATCTGAGAATTCTTTAAAACTCTGTATTGACAGATATCGAGAGCATAAGGGAAAATTTTGCCTTCAACTAATGGTTTCATTTGGCAACGTGAAGCTAGAAAAGCTAACAAAACTCTTTTAATTGATATTAGTTAATCCATTCAATCTTTATTAAGCACCTACTATGTAGTAGGAACTCTGCTAGGCTCTAGGGCTAAACATTTAAGAAATGAAGGGAACTCCACTCACAAGGATTTTATATTCTAGTAGTGGCAACAACAACACACTCATATACAAGATAAATATTAAGATAACAAATACAAAGCATTTAAATACAAATTTCAGAAAATAATGGATTTGGGGGGTTCCAGAGCCAGTAAAGTTGGACTTTGGACTCTGAATAGAGACAATAGAGATTAAAACCACACCTACCTGAAAATCTTTCCCCTCAGAGGGTCTGTCCTCTGGACTCTGACCTCAGCACATACTGCTCATTTTTATATGGTCCACCATTAAGTCCAGGAAACCAAGAGATTTGAATTAGCTTTGAGTGGTGTATAAGAGCTGCCTCTCCTGTGAACCACAGGGAGCTTACACTCTCTCACATGCTCCCTTGCACTGGGACTCTGGAAGAAGCAGCCACATATCCTCCTATCTCTCTTCTTTTTCTATCTAGGTATGTAGCACTTCTGAACTCTAATTCTGAGCAATGTGCTCTTGCTTTACTAACATTTAATATGCTTTAATAAATACTTAATGCCCCAAACTGGTTTAGTAGCCTCTAATTTATAATTAGCAATATATTAGAAACCCCAGCTAAATTCCCCAAATCCCAGAACTGAGTTAGGCAACCCCATATATTTTCAAATGAAACATAAGGTAGTATGAGGGAATTAGCAATTGAAGAGATCAGGGGAGAATTCTAGAAGGTGTTGCTTGAGCTGTGTATAATTAAGAGGTTCTTGCAATAACTTATGGGAGAGGTGATAAGGTCCTGAACTAAAGTGGTAATTGTGTGAAGAGAAGGAAGGGAGAGATGATCTAAAGGTAAGAATGGCAATATTTATGAACTGTTTGGATATTTGTGTTGAATAAATAGTTAAATAAAAAAAAGCAGCATAAGAAGCAGTCCCAAGTGCATTGCTTTAGTAAAAAAAAAAGGTTTAGATCTATGTTTTCAACAGCATACGATGCTAAGGAATTTAATCTATCAATTTCTTATCTTTTTCTTCTTTTCTTTTTATTTTCTTTCATTTTTTTTTTGTTTTTTTTGCAGGGCAATGAGAGTTAAGTGACTTGGCCAGGGTCACACAGCTAGTAAGTGTCAAGTGTCTGAGGCCAGATTTGAACTCAGGTACTCCTGAGTCTAGGGCCAGTGCTTTATCCACTGAGCCACCTAGCTGCCCCCTTTTCTTTTTAATATATGAAATAACAAGTTTTCCATAACATAGTAGAATTTTAAAAAATATAAATTTGTTATGCACAACTTGCTATTTTAATAAATATATAATGAAGTTAGCACATAACTTTCATTTTCCCCCATTTCTCTCCCCTCTCCTCTCCCCCTGCCCTAAACATGGCTGCCATTTGACACAAATATGTATATACACACATACATACATATGTATGTAAAATCATTCTATACTATTATATTATAAATTCTATATAATCATTCTACTTATCAGTTCTTTCTCTGGATTCAGATAAAATCTTTGTAGATAGGCCCTTTGTAGTTAATTTTGTTACTTAAAATGGTCAAAATAACTTAGCCTCTCAAACTTGTTTTAAAACAATATTCCTGTTACTGGATACAATATTCTGCTCTTTTTTTGTTCATTATTTTGTGCAAGTCTATCCATGTTTTTCTAAAATCAATGAGCTCACAATTTCTTTTTTAAAACACTCTTATTTAGAATTTTATTTTTCCCAAATTACATGTAAAACAATTTTAATGTCAATTTTTAAAACTTTGTTTTCTAAATTCTCTTCCTCCCTCCCTCTCCACCCCCCCTTAAGATTGCAAGCAATTCAATATAAGTTATACATGTGTACTCATGGGAAACATTTCCCCATTGGTCAGGTTGTGAAAGAAAACAGACAAAAAAAAACTTAAGAAAAAGGAACTAAAAAAATTATGCTTCAATCTGTGTTCAGACACCATCAATTCTTTCTCTGGAGATGGATTGCATTTTTCATAAGTCCTTCAGAGTTGTCTTGCATCATTGCATTGCTAAAAATAGCAAAGTCATTCACAGCTGACTATCTTACAATATTTATTTTACTTTGTGTACAGTGCATGTCACTTTGCATCAGCTCATGTAAGTCTTTCCAGGTTTTTCTGATTGCATACTGCTCTTCATTTCTCATAGCGCAATAGTGTTCCACCAAAATCTCATCCCACAATTTGTTCAACCATTCCCCAGTTGATGGGCATCTCCTCAAATTAAAATTCAACTTCTTGTTTTTTATCTCTTTTTGGATACTGACCTAGTAGTGGTATTACCAGGTCAAAGAGTATGCATGGTTTTATAGCCCTTTGGCCAGAGTTCCAAATTGCTCTACAGAATCTTTGAATCAGTTTACAACTTCACCAAGAGTACATTAATTTATCATTTGTCCCATAACCCCTACACTATTTGTCATTTCCTATGCTGTCCTTTTATCAAATCCAGTAGCTATGAGGCAGTACTACAGAATTGTTTTGACCTGCATCTCTCCAATAAATAGTGAGTTAGGGCATTTTTTTCATATGGCTATAGGTAGCTTTGCTTATTTCATTTGAAAACTTCATATCTTTTGATCATATATCAATTGGGGAATAGCTCTTATTTTAACAAATTTGACTCAGTTCTCTATGTGTTTGAGAAATGAGGCCTATCAGACAAACTTGCTTCAAGTTTTTTTTTTCACAATTACTATTGCTAACTGTACTTCCCTACATCCTATTCCCTCCCCATGACATTTATTCTATTTTCTTTCTTTTTTCTCCCTATCCCTCCTCAAAAGTGTTTTTCTTCTGTCTGTCCCCTTCCCAAATCTGCCCTCCCTTCTATCACCCCCCCTATCCCCTTCCTGTCCTACTTTTCTGCAGGGTAAGATAGAGTACTATACACAATTGAATGTGTATCTTATTCCCTTTTTGAGCAAATTCTGATGAGTAAGGTTCACTCACTCCCCAGTACCTCCCCCATCTTCCCCTACACTGTATGAGCTTTTTCTTGTTTCTTTTATGTGAGATACTTTACCTCATACCACCTCTCCCCTTTTCTTTCTCCCAGTGCATTCCTCTCAGCCCTTAATTTTATTTTTTAAAGATATCATCCCTCCATATTCAACTCATCTCTGTGCCCTCTGTCTAAATATACTCCATCCATCTGACCTAATAATGAGAAAGGTCAAATGACTTAGAAGTGTCATCTTCCCATATAGGAATGTAAAGAGTTTAACCTTTAAATATCACTTATGATTTGTTTCCTATTTACCTCGTTATGCTTCTCTGGGGTTTTGTATTTGAAAGTCAAATTTCCTATTCATTTCACATGTTTTCATCACAAATGCCTGAAAGTCCTCTCTTTCATTGAATTCCCATTTTTCCCCTGAAAGTTTTGCTGGGTAGGTGATTCTTGGTTGTAATCCCAGTTCCTTTGTACTCTGGAATATCATATTCCAAGCCTTCTAGTTCTTTAATGTAGAAGCTGCTAGATCTTGTGTTATCCTGACTGTGGCTCCACAATACTTGAATTGTTTCTTTCTGACTGCTTGCAATATTTTCTGCTAGACTTGGGAGTTCTGGAATTTGGCTATAACATTCCTGGAAGTTTTCATTTTGGAATCTGTTTCAGGAGGTGATAGTAAGATTCATTTTCTATTTTGCCTTCTGGTTCTAGAATTTCAGGACAATTTTTCCTGACAATTTCTTGGAAGATGATGTTTAGTCTCTTTTTTTGATCATGGCTTTAAGGTAGTCCAATAGTTTTCTAATTATCTCTCCTGGATTTATATTCGAAGTCAGTTGTTTTTCCAATAAGATATTTCACATTTCTTTCTATTTTTTCATTCTTTTAGTTTTTCTTGATTCCTCATAAAATCATTAGTTTCCATTTGTTCAATCCTAATTTTTAAGGAATTATTTTTCTTCAGTGAGCTTTTGTACCTCCTTTTCCATTTGACCAATTTGGCTTTTCAAGGCATCCTTTTCTTCATTGACTTTTTGTGCCTCTTTTACCATTTGGCTCAGTTTGTTTTTTAAGGTATTATTTTCTTCAGTATTTTGTGTGTGTGTGTGTGTGTGTGTGTGCGTGTCTCCTTTACCAAGCTGTTGACTTTTTTTCATGATTTTCTTATATCACTCTCATTTCTCTTTCCATTTTTCCTCTACCTCTCTTACTTTATTTTCAAAGTCCTTTTTTTTTTAGTGAGGCAATTGGGGTTAAGTGACTTGCCCAGGGTCACACAGCCAGCAAGTGTTAAGTGTCTAAGGCCGGATTTGAACTCAGGTACTCTTGACTCCAGGGCTAGTGCTCCATGCACTGTGCCACCTGGCTGCCTCTTTCAAAGTCCTTTTTGAGCCTTTCTGTGCTCTGACACTAATTCATATTTTTCTTGGATGCTTTGGATGTAGGAACTTTGACTTTTTTATCTTCTTCTGAGGGTACATTTTGATCTTTCTTTTCACCAATATGAACTTGGAATTCTCCAACACAGGTTGGGCAGAAATAGCCCATATAATGATTTGGGATTCTCTAAATTTGTGCATCTCGCATTTCTTTTGAGGTACTTTAATTCTGCCTTGCTCATAGAGCATTGCACCTCCATTGATGAGGGCACACTATTTTGGGTGGTCCTGTGCTACTATCTCCCATGTCATGAAATTAATTTCAAAGTTCTCCAGAGAGACCTTGAGAGTGTCCTTGTATCACTTCTTTTGAGCTCCATGTGAATATTTGCCTTGTGTGAGTTCTTTGTAATATAGTCTTTTAGGCAAGTCTATATTTGTCATTCAAATAGCATGGGCAGTCCATCAGAATTATGCCCTATGAAGTAGAGTTTGAATGCTTGGCAGTTTAGTTTGAGAAAGAATCTTGATGTTTGGTACCTTATCCTGCCAGGTGATCTTCAGTATTTTCCTAAGATGATTCAAATGGAAGTGATTCAGTTTCCTGGCATTGCACAGGTATACTGTCCAGGTTTCACAAGCATACAACAATGAGGTCAGCATGACATCTCTGTAGACCTTCAGTTTGGTAGGAAGTTTAATACCTCTGCCCTCCTATACTTTCCTTCAGAGCCTCCTAAACTCTAAACTAGCTCTGCCAATGTGTGCATCTACCTCATTATCAATGTGTACATCTCTGAAAATTATACTGCCAAGGTAAGTGAACTTATCCACAGTATTCAAAACTTCTCTATTTTTTGTCACTGATGGTTCTATGTATGGATGTTGTGGTGCTGGCTGGTGGAGCACCTGTGTTTTCTTGGTGTTATTTGTTAGGCCAAAATTGTCACATGCAACAGAGAATCAATCCATACTTTGTTGCATCTCAGCTTCAGAGGCTGTATTGAATGCACAATCATCTGTAAACAAAAAAAAAGTCATGCACCAATTCTCCCTTCACTTTAGTCTTGGCTTGTAGCCTTTTCAAGTTAAATAATTTACCATCAGTGTAGTAGCTGACCTTTATGTGATTTCATCATCATTGAAGGTGTCTGACAGTATTGCTGAATACAACATGCTAAAAAGCATGGAAACAAGCACACAGTATTGTGTTAGTCCATTGGTTACTGGGAAAGCAGGAGAACATTGTCAGAAGCCAATACATATTGTTTTAAATAAAAGTATTTTATTATTTTCTAGTTACATGTAGAGATAGTTTTCAGCATTGGTTTATATAAGATTTCCTTTTTCAAATTTTTCTCTCTCCCTCCCCTCCCTCCCCCCACAGATAGCACACAATCTGATATAGGTTTATACACACACACACACATATGTATGTATACATGCATTAATGCAGGTATATATATGCACACATATATCTACATACAGATACATATATACATGCATACATATATATTCATATATATAACAACATTAAACATATTTCTGCATCAGTCATGCTATAAGAGAAGAATCAGAGTAATAAGGAAAAACCTCAAAATAGAAAAACAATAGCACCCAAAACAAAAGAAATAGTATAATTCAATCAGCAACCATATTCCACAGTTCTTTTTTCTTTTTTCTGGATATGGAGAGCCTTTTCCATCATAAGTCCCCTGGAACTTTCTTGTACCATTGTATTGGTGAGAAGAATCCAGTCTATCAAGGTTGATCAACATAAAATGTTGATGATACTGTGTATAATGTTCTTTCGGTTCTGCTCATCTCACTCATCATCAGTTCATGCAAGTCCTTCCAGGTTTCTCTGAACTCCTCCTGCTCATTATTTCTTACAGCACAAAAGAATTCCATTACATTCATATACCACAATTTGTTCAGCCATTCCTCAACTGATGGGCAACCCCTCAATTTCTAATCCCTTGACACCACAAAAAGAGCAGCTATAAATATTTTTGAACATGTGGGTCCTTTTCCCTTTTCTATGATCTCCTTGGGAAAAAGACCCAAAAGTGGTATTGCTGGGTCAAAGGGTATGCACAGCTTTATAGCCCTTTGGGCATAATTCCAAATTGCTCTCCAGAATGGTTGGATCAGTTCACAGCTCCACCAACAATGCATTAGTGTTCCAATTTTTCCACAGCTTCTCCAACATTTATTATTTTCTTTTTTTGTCATTTTAGCCAATCTTATAGGTGTCAGGTGGTACCTCAGAGTTATTTTAATTTGCATCTCTCTAACATGCTAAATGACTTGACCAGAGTCACATAAAAAGTAAATGCCAGAGGTAGGGCTTGAATCAAGATCTTTTTAAGTCAAAGGCCAGATCTCTACTCTATCCTCCAGAACACATGGCTGCAAATATGCATATATGCACACATGCACATGCAAACATATAAGATACACATATACATGTGTATCTCTATCTCTATCTATCTATCTATCTATCTATCTATCTATCTATCTATCTATCTATCTATCTATCTGTCTATATCTCCTTGTTAAGGTTCTTCATGTCCTAGACCGTGGAGACAGCTGAAATGGCTTTATTTCTTAGACATAGTTCCTACTCTGGAAATGTTTGAGAGGTTGCAAAGATTGGAGAAAACATTTAATTCTCTATTTTGTTGGCCATATGACCTACAACCCTAGATCTTTTTCACATCTCACTGAAGTGGACTTTTTGATTAATGGATTCCTATAAGATGTTAAACAGAACTTATATGCACTTTCTAACCCTAAGTCAAACTTGTATGGAACAACAAACTACCATTCTGTCAAAGACATGAGGAGTCAAAAAAAATTAACTTGTCTGAGGTCACTCTGACATTTGTTTAATAGCTTTTTAGCTGGATGGTATGGTGTGTCATAGATTCTGGTTATGACTAAATATGTGTGTGCTTGGGGGAATCTTTTCTTGTTATTTTATTTACCGTACTCTTTAAATGTCAGTGCTTTGAAATATGTCCTCTAGCTATGTAGTAGGAGTAATATTTTAGCCCCATCCCCGCTGCAAGCTATGATAGCCTTTCCTTAAATGGATTACAATCATACTCAAGATTTCAGTGACTAAAGCCTGAGACTATTGACATCACATATTGGTCATCTGGGCACAAAATAACCACAATAGTTTCAGGGAGATGCTTGGGTGGTGGATCACAATGAGAAAGTCATACAAGGGAACTTTGCTCAGTTAAATCAACTAAATGGGTCTTCAATGCTTAGCTTTCTTTAATATACTTCTCCTGCTATACCTAGATATAGTTATAAAAAGTTAAAAAGAAAAACTTTTAAATAACTTACAAGTATCTCATTTTGTCCTAATATCAAACTAAAACTGCCAAGAGACTGACATGAGTCAAGATTAGCCCAGAATAAGCTAGATGACAAAACAAACATAAAGACAACCGTGAGGGTTAATGAGCTATGAATTAATTATTAGTGTTGACCTATGTTGTTGTTGTTGTCATGTTGGTCATGTCTGACTCTTCATGACCCCTTTTAGGGTTTTCTTGGTAAGAGTACCAGAGTGGTTTTCCATTTCCTTCCCTAGACTATTTTACAGATGAGAAACTAAAGTGAACAGGGTTTAGTGACTTGCCCAGGGTCACATAACTTGTAGGTGACTGAGACTGAATTTGAACTCATGAAGCTGAATCTTCTGGATTCCAAGTCCAGTGCTTTATCTATTGCAGCACCTAGCTGACTTATAGAGTACCTCAAAACTGATAGCTTTGGAGGTGGAGGAGGAACCCATTTGTACGTGAAATTGTATCAAAGACTATACTTTATCCATTTCAATACTTCTCAAATCCTGCAGATAACCTACAAGTGAATTTTTATGAGCACAGCACAATAAAACTGAAAAAACCCTCTATATCTACTACCAATTTGAAAAGACTGAGTAGCAAAATGATATATTTTAGTTGTCTTCAACATTCTTATTTCAAATGTTAATTTAAAAAAAAAACAACTAATTTTTGAATTAATGTGTTGATTATCTGTTAACAAGTAAAAATGAGGAGACATTTACATCTTTTATCATTGCAAAAACTCAAGGTCAAGTTGTACCATAGAAATTATATATGCACTTCCAAAAACTCAAATGAAAGAAAATAGTCACAGGCATATGTAAGAAATAAAACCTCTTTTGAATCAACATTCTCCCTTGCTGTCCCTGGCATAAGCACAAGTCACTCTATCCCTTTTTTACTTCACTTGAAAACAAAATTTAACAAAGGGATAAGTCTTTGTAAGGTTATTTCTGTCTTATATTAGTACATGGTAGGC
Source organism: Dromiciops gliroides (assembly GCF_019393635.1). Classification (NCBI taxonomy): domain Eukaryota; kingdom Metazoa; phylum Chordata; class Mammalia; order Microbiotheria; family Microbiotheriidae; genus Dromiciops; species Dromiciops gliroides. Next base: position 128,639,017 of record NC_057861.1, on the reverse strand, counting down.
TCCAAAGCACAATGTTTTAATAATTTTTCAAAAATTCTTTTTTTCTTTTTTCCCTTTTTTTCTTTTCCCATTTTTTAATTTCCCCAAGTTACATGTAAGAATAAATTTTTACATCTATTTGTAAAACTTTGTGTTCCAAATTCTCTTCTTCTCTCCTTACCCATACACTTAAAAACCCAGGTAATTAAAAACAAGTTATACATTTGCAGTCATGCAAAACACAACAGACAAAAAAAACTTTAGAGAGAGGAACTAACAAAAATATACTTTAATCTGTATTCAGATACCATCAGTTCTTTCTCTGTAGATGGATTGCATTTTTCATAAGTCCTTCTGATAGCATCCGGTTCCTCATTTCTTATGGCACAATAGTGTTCCATCCTATTCTCTGCTTCAATTTTTTTCACAGTTACCATCCCCTTTATATTCACACTATTTTCTCTTTTCTTTCACCCTACCCCTCCTCAAAACTGTTTTGCTTCCTACTGCCACCTCCCCCAATCTGCCCTCTCTTCTTCACTCCTCCCCCCTTATCCCATATTTTCTTGCTGGTCAAGATATATTACTATACTCAATTGAGAGTGTATGTTATTCCTTCTTTGAGCCTCTTCTAATGAGGGTAAGGCTCCCTCACTCCTCCACAACTCCCCCATTTTACACTCAACTCCATAAGCTCTTCTTGATTCTTTTATGTGAGATACTTTACTCTATTCCACCTTTCCCTTTCCCTTTTTCCCAGTGTATTCCTCTTACCCCTTAGTATATTTTTAAAGTTATCATCATGGGACAGTTAGGTGGCACAGCAGAAAAAGTACCAGCCCTGGAGCAAGTAGGACCCGAGCCCAAATCCAGCCTCAGACACCTGACACTCACCAACTACATGACTCTGGGCAAGCCACCCAAACCAGACTGCCCCACAAAAAAATAAAATTAAAATTTTAAAATTAAAAAAATACTTTATAGATATCATTCCTTCATATTCAAATCGCACTCATTCCCTCTAAGTATAGTTCATTCAGCTGCACTAATAATGAGAAAGTTCTTACGAATTAGAAGTATCATCTTCCTGTGTAGGAATATAATCAGTTTAACCTTTTAATATCCCTCTAGCTTTCTTTTTCCTGTTTACCTTTTTATGATTTTCTATTTATCTCAGGTCTTTTCATCACACATGCCTGAGAGTCCTTTCATTGAATTGCCATTTTTTCCCCTGAAAGATTATACTAGTTTTTATAGGTAGATGATTCTTAGTTGTAATCCCAGTTCATTTGCTTTCTGGACTATGATATTACAAACCTTCCAGTCCTTTAATTTAGAAGATGCTAGATCTTGTGTTATCTTGACTGTGGTTCCACAATATTTGAATTATTTCTTTCTGGCTACTTGCTATATTTTCTCCTTGACCTGGGAGCTCTGGATTTTGGCTATAATATCCCTGGAAATTTTCATTTTGGGATCTCTTTAAGGAGGTGATAGTTGTATCCTTTCATTTTCTATTCCTTCATCTGAGCACAGGCAAAACAACAGAGTCCTGCATCAGTGCCAACAGATAACCCTGTATTCCCCCTCCCCCCCACCCCCGGCCAATCACTGGACCCCTTCACTGTTCTGTGAGCTGAGTTCCAGAAGCAGCCACTGCAGGAGCTGATTTGAAGCTTCCAATGCCTGTTTCTCTGGTGTGGCCTGTTTGAAGCTAGATCTGTGCTTGCACAGCTGTCTATGAGTACACTCTCATCCTGGTACAACACACCTTTCCTGCTGACCTTCTAAGCCTTCCTTTTGTGGATTCTGCTGCTCTAGGAATTGTCTTATGACATTATTTGGAGGTATTTGAAGGGATTTTGGGGGAGAGGTCAGGAAAGTCACTACTTTTCCTCTGCCATCTCAGCTATGCTCTGAAAATTATTTTTTCTTTACTTTTTGCCATTTATGGGATTTGTTCTTTCACATATAATGTAAAGTCATTTCTTATATGATGCATATAATGCTATGGTATTGGACTTAAAAACAAAAAATAAAGGCATTATTAAATATTGAAAACCATTTGTGACTTTTGGCCCACCCCCTGTACATGAAGAGTTATCAGTTCCACTTAAGCCAAGTAGGAGAATTGTCTCCTTTTTTTTTCTTTTTTGCTTTGTGACTTGATAAGTCTTTAGAAGAATAAAATTGTTTGAGATATCTATAAAAATGTTTCTATTGGTGAATGATTCAGATAAGTCTTAGAATGTTAATATTACAGAACATATCTTCATGGTGGTAAGTCCAGTGCTCTGAGAGTCCTTTTTTCCCCAGTAGTTAAGAGATATGGGTCCTAAATGACTACCTTTGAGACCATAGTCCCTGAGGCCACAGAAAGGTATTTTCTGGCACAGAATCCTTTCCAAACCTCATAAACTCCCGCCAGTGAGTGCATTTACTTTCATTAATCAGTCAGAGTTACATCAAAGCAAAGACATTTATAGTAATTGGCATTAAAACATTGCACACTTTGCCACCAACCCCCACCATTTGGGGGAATATTTAGTGGGAATTGAGGAATTACACAGGAATTGTGAATGGGGCACATATACATGTGGAATATATGTAGCAAGGGCACCTGTGTGAAAGGGTCAAAAGCTAGGAAATATTTTTGTTTAAGGAACCTACATCAGGGGAAACAGGCTTCTGCTACTACAGAATTGTGAATGTCTTCTTATACTATCACAGTGCTTTTTGCTGGACCTGATTCTTGTTGAGTATTGCCCAAGTTTAGTGCTGACAAAAGAGTCTGAGCCTTCTGACTATCATGAATCATATACATTGTCTTTAAATTCTTTTACAGGCTTCAAAGCACTAATTTTGAACACAAGTGATGCTTGGGCTTCATAGAAGAATACATATTCATTTGCTTGACAGAAGAATGTGATTTACATTGTCCACATTTGCTTGGCTTTACTAGAATTTCATCTTTATTTCCATAAAGGTATTTTGATGTATACCGTTAACAAGAGACAAGCAGGCCTTCACACAGCAGGTCTTTATTTCTGCAAAAATGACTCAGGACATAAGCCTATTCTGGAAATCACTTCAATAAGTTCAAGGTCACAAAACATGAATGCAGATTTACAAGAACTACAAGTGTCAGCACTGTAATACCACATTTTCCACCCCAGCATGCAGGCACATAAAAAGAATGTGCCTATATTTTTTTATATGTGGATAAATGGGGGTCTATCTTTATAGATGAGGAACTCTGCTTTTTTTGTTATAGGACAGGTTTTTTTTTTTCTAGCATAAAACTTATTCCAGTTATGTGAAACTAAAAATATGTTTTAAGAACTATTGACTCCCTTCTCTAGAGTATATTAAAATATATATTTTTTATTTTATGGAGATTTTTTTTCCCATTTCTGAGAGCTGTAGATTTTAATTAAGTGTAGTGTACAACTAAGAGCTAAAAAAACTATTTGAAGCATGGAAGCCCTCCATTAAACATGTAAGTGATTATGATTCAAATTTCCTAGATCTCTGCAAAATTCAGGGGTCAGACTAGATAATCTCTAAGGTTCCTTCCAGTTCTAACATTATTTGACTTTATGTTAGAAAACTCCCCATTTAGTCAGCTAAGACATCTGTTATTTAAAAGCATTTTGAAGTCTTACAAGAGAAAAAAAATCTTTTCATTTTTGAAAGACTTCATTATGTCAAAAATTTACGATTAATGATGAAGAATGCTTGAGTTCACAAATTCATTAATGTCCTTAAAGAAACAAAGATATGGGACATTATAACAGAGATGTTTAAGATTTCTTGCAGAGTACTATAAAGGAATACCAATATTCTTGAGTTTAGCCTCAATTGACCCTATAACTAGTCTTCTATTCTATCCCCTGATTCACCTCCAAGTCCTGAAAGGTAGCCTAATATACACTGTCACCATTTTTAGCTAGTTTCTCAGCCTAATATGAACCTAGACCACATGTTTCTAAGTAACTGTATCATTCTGGAAACCTATAATCAGCCTCTTTATTGAAGGTCATTCTTTATTTAAACCCAATTACTCTTTTCTGGCATCAAAACTGGGGCCTTATCTGTCTTTTTAAAATTTTTTTATGGTGAGGCATTTGGGGTTAAGTGACTTGCCCAGGGTCACACAGCTAGTAATTGTTCAGTTTCTGAGGCCGGATTTGAACTCAGGTCCTTCTGAATTCAGGGCCAGTGCTCTATCCACTGCGCCACCTAGCTGCCCCCTGACTTCTTTTAATAACAACAATGGGTCTCTGACACATTCAAAAAGCTAGATGCCTTATGAGTCCAATGAACATTTCTGACCTGTCCTAGTCCAACTATTAGATCTACCTATTTTCCTACTGACCATAATCAATTTATAAAATTCCATTATTTTAAGAATTTAGTAATAATATAATATCTATTCTATCCCCAAACCTATTCACAAAATAAATGAAAGAAAATTAGTGGAGGCTACCAAAGGAAGGGAAAATGGAACAGGAAGATGTTTTACTTAGCTATTACAATAGTAATATTAGTAATTATAATAATTAGTACCATAGTAATGAAATGAATAAAGAAGATTCAAGAAATGTGAAACATGTTGTTATTATTAGACAGCTAGGTGATGCAGTGGGTAAAGTGCTATGCCTGGAGTTAGGAAGATCTGAATTCAAATCCAGTCTCAGATATTTACTAGCTGTGTGTCCCTGGGCAGGTCATTTAACATTTGTCTCAGTTTCCTTATCTGTAAAATGAGGATAATAATATATAATAAATAATATAATAATAATAATAAAACGAGGATAACTCTTTCCATGGTTATTGTGAGATTCAAATTGCATCATATTTGTAAAGCACTTAGCATAGTGCCTGGCACACAGTGTTTCTAATTATAGCTAATATTTGTATAGTCCCTTAATGTTTCAAAACACTTTACATATTTTACCTGATTTCATTCTAACAAGAACCCTATGAAGTAGGTGCTATTATTATCACCTTTTACAGATGAGAAAATTGAGGATCAGAGTTTGAGGGAGGTTATTTAACACTTATATAAGACTTATCTAAGGTCATAAAACTATACAGTGTCTGAAATAAGCTTTAAACCAGATCTTCCTTATTCCAAGAACAGTCCACTATGCCATCAAACAACAGTTCTATTCTCTTAAGATTTTATAATGACAAATGAAGATTTTCTTTTAAAAATGGAAGAATGTTAATAGGAAGGAAGGAAGAAAAAGAAAGAAAGAAAGAAAGAAAGAAAGAAAGAAAGAAAGAAAGAAAGAAAGAAAGAAAGAAAGAAAGAAAGAAAGAAAGAAAGAAATGCAGGAAGAAAGAAATGTAAAGAAAGAAGGGAATTCTGCTGAAGTTGGGAGGGAGAAGGATAGAAGAACGTGACATAGAGGAGAAAAAATATTTTTAGTAAATAGAAACTCTTCTCATATTGTTAGTAGCTATTCCCTGTAATTTTCCACTCCCCCCACTCCCCCACCACCACAATGAAACAAATGTTTTTGCTCCAAGGTATGATAATAAATATTGACAGGGATCATCTATGTAGAAACAATGTAGTGAGCATCAAAGGAAGAAGAGATGAGTAATTGTTGCTTTGATTCCATGTTGAAGGTTCATATTATCACAAGATCATAGATAGAGCTGGAATCTCAGAGTTCATCTTTTCTAAACCACTCATTTTCTTGTTTTAATTTTTTCCCTTTTACTTTAAACTTTTATTTTCCAAATTACATGTAAAAGCAAATTTTGACATCAATTTTTTTAAACTTTGTGTTCCAACTTCTCTTCCTCCCTCCCCTCCCACACCCACCCCAAGAACTCAAACAATTCAACATAAATTTATACATGAGTAGTCATGGACGACAATTCTACATTATCTAGGTTGTGAGAGAAAACAGATAAAAACAAAGCTTCAGATAAAGGAATTGTAAAAAAAATGTGTTTCATTCTGTTTTCAGATACCATCAGTTCTTTCTCTGTAGATGGATTGCAATTTTCATAAATTCTTCAGAGTTATATTGCATCATTGCCTTGCTGAAGATAACCAAGTGCTTCCCAACAGATCATCTTACACTAATGCTATTATTTTGTATACAGTACATTTCTCTCTGCTTCAGTTCATGTGGGTCTTTCCATGTTTTTCTGATAGCATCTTGTTCATCAGAATTTTTATATAATACCTTGAACTTTATAGAGAATTTTCTTTACAATAGCCCAGCAGAGTAGGTACCATAGGTTTTGACAATGTAGTCAATCATCATAACTATTACCCTCCATCTCATTACCTTCCAATGATATTTACTCTGTTGTCTATCTTATTTTTCCCTAATCCTCCTCAAAAGTATTTTGCTACTGACTGCCCCCTCCCCTGCTCTATCCTCCCTTCATTCACCTTTCCCTCCTTATCCTCTTCCCCTCCTACTTTCCTATAGGGTTGAATAGATTACTCTTCCCAATTGGGTGTGTGTGTTATTCCCTCATTGAGTCCACTCTGATGACATTAAGGCCTTTGACCTAATTCTGGTTTTTTTTTTTTTGCTGGGCAATGGGGGTTAAGTGACTTGCCCAGGGTCACACAGCTAGTAAGTCAAGTGTCTGAGGCCGGATTTGAACTCAGGTACTCCTGAATCCAAGGCCGGTGCTTTATCCACTGTACCACCTAGCTGCCCCCCTAATTCTGTTTTCTAAATTTTTTTCTCCCTCCCTTCTCAACTCTCCCTATGAAATCATATGGTGTTATGTAGAACATCTTCACCTTACTTGAAAGTGTTTTGCTTTTTATAGCTCCCTCTTAGAAACTTCCCTTCCCTCCTTCCCCTCTTCTCTCCCCCCCTTCTCCTTCTCCTCCCACTTTTCCTCAGGGCAAAAATATATTACTTTATCTAGTTGAGTATGTATGTTATTTCCTCTTTGAGTCAATTCTGATGATAGTGAGGTTCACTCCCTCCCTCCCTCCTTCCCTCTCTTTCCCTCCCCTCCATAGGTTTTTTTCTTGTTTCCTTCATGTGAGCTACCTCTCCCCATTCCACCTCTCCCCTCCCCCCTCCGCCAGTCCATTCCACCTACCTCTCACCCCTATTTTAAAGATTTTATTATGGGTTAGTTAGGTGGCACAATGGACCAAGCACCAGCCTTGGGCTTAGGAGGCTCAGAGTCCAAATCTGGCCCCAGACACCAGACAACCCATCCTGTTTGCTCCACAAAGGACAAGGATACCCCCCCCCCCCCCAATTGCTTTACAAATACCATCCCTTCATATTCAGTTCAGACCTATGTCCTCTGTGCATTCCTTATTGACAAAGGTCTTATGAGTTGGAATTGCTTTTTTCTCATGTATGACTGTAAACAGTTTAAACTTTTAATATTCCTTGTGATATATTTTCCCTGTTTACCTTTTTATGATTCTTCAGGGTCTTGATTTGAAAGTCAAATTTTCTAGTCAGTTCAGGTCTTTTCATCACAAATGCCTGAAAGTCCTCTTTATCATTGAAGTCCCATTTTTTCCTCTGAAAGATTATACTCACTTTTGCTGGGTACATGATTTTTGGCTGTAGTCCCAGTTCCTTTGCCCTCTGGAATATCATATTCCATGCCCTCTGGTCCTTTAATATAGAAGCTGCTAGATCTTGCTTTAACCTTATTGGAGCTCCACAGTATTTGAATTCCTTTTTTCTAGCTGCTTGCAATATTTTCTCCTTGACCTGGGGGTTCTGGAATTTGGCTATAATATTCCTGGAGGTTTTCATTTTGGGATCTCTTTCAGGAGGTGATTGATGGATTATTTCAATTTCCATTTTAGTTTCTGCTTCTAGAATATCAGGGCAATTTTCCCTCACAATCTCTTGAAGGATGGTGTCTAAGCTCTTGTTTTGGTCATGGTTTTCAGGTAGTCCAATGATTTTCAAATTATCTCTCCTGGATTTATTTTCCAGGTCAGCTGTTTTTCCAAGGAGATATTTTACATTGCCCTCTATTTTTTCATTCAATTGGATTTGCTTTACCGTGTCTTGGTTTCTCTTAAGGTCACTAGCTTCCATTTGTTCAATCCTAATTCTTAGGCAATTATTTTCATCAGACAGTTTTTTAATCTCCTTTTCCTTTTGGTTTTTCGAGCTATTGACTTTTTCTCATGACTGCTGCATCACTCTCATTTCTCTTTCCATTCTTTCCTCCCTCTCTCTACATCTTCCTTCTATCTCTCATACTTTCTCCTCAAAGTCCCTTTTGAGACCTTCCGTGACCTGTGACCAGTTCATATTTTTCTTGGAAGCTTTGGATGTAGGGACCCTGTGGTTTATTTCCTCATCTGATGGTGCCCCTTGATCTTCCTTGTTGCTGAAGAAGCTTTCTATAATTATGAACTTTCTTTGCTTGCTCATCTTTTACTTGACTTTAAACTCTCCCCTGGGTGGGGGGGGGGCTTCTTTTTCAGTTCCACTACTGTTCACAGCTTCAGAGGGTCCCAGGTCTTTTGTTTTGAAGGAGGGCATGTTTTACTCTCGCCAGGCCTGTTCTCTGCTCTGAAGATAACTTCAAGCCTACTTACTAAACAACCAACCAGCAGAGCTTTCTGTGGTGTGGTTCTTAGTTTGAAGAGCCTATGCCCCTCCCCCACCTGGGCCTCCTGTTGCTCAGGATTTCTTCTTGTTTCCCCTCTGGGGTGGGACAGCTGAATTCCTCCCTATGTCCCCCTGGTAACCCTGCACTTCCCCCCCCGCCAGCCATTCAGACCTCTCACCTGACTGCACTCTCAGTTCTAGAATATGCTGGTCCTGTAGCTGATTCAGAGGCTCTGGGGTAAATTCCTCCAGGCAGCATAGATGGGGTCTCTGTCGGTGTGATCACATGGTTGGACTTTACTCACGGCCCCCTATAATCTATCTATAGCTGAAGAATAATCTCAGTAAGTATTTTTGTGTGTTTTTCTGCTCCACGGGTTCTTTTATTGCTGTTTTTGGGGTGATTGTATCAGGAGCTCTGTGTGTTTAATGACTTCCCTCCGCTATTTTGGCTCTGCCCCCCCCCCCATTTTCTTGTTAAGGAAACTGAGGCCCAGAAAGTTTATATGATTTATCTAAGTTCACACAGATATTAATTGTTAGATGGATTCTGAGGCAGTAATTTATTGACTGATATAACTAATGTAATGTTTTGCTATGTTCTGACGGGATATTTACAATGTGAGTGAACCTCCCATGCTTGGTCAGTCCTGATGACTGCTACTATCTTTTAGAGATTCACATGAAGATCAGTGCTACTTCCAGAAATCATCTAGAATATATAAAAAGCATAAAGTTTAAAAATATGTAGAATCACTTTGTTTATAGAAATTAAAGAATTTCTGAATAGGAAGGAAGACATTGAAAGTGAACATGTGATCAAGGTGATGGTAATTGATAGAATGTTATATATGAGGAATAGGAGATTTGTAAGGCTGGACTTGTATCTAGAGCATGTGAAAGGCTATAATGTCCTGAAAGGTAGACAAGATCTAGTCCATCAATTACTTTAAATGCCAAACATATTTGTATTTGAATTTTGAGATTATGGGGAACCATTGGAGTATTTTTTTTAATCATTGAGGTAATATGGTCAGATCTGTTCTTTATAAATGTCACAGGTAGAAGAATCAAGACTTGATGGTAACAAGAAACCCAAGAAATATAGGGTATCCAGAAATAAAGAATAGTTAAAACAGTTTCAGTTGAGGAATGAGGTCAGAATTCAGAATACAGAGTTGGAAAATGAGTAAGTTAAGAGGAAGCAGAAGCCATGAGTAAAGACAGGACTTTTGCAAGGATTTAATTTGAGAAAATTCGAAAGAGTGTCAGTGGCTTATAGAAATAAGTGAGCATTTTTTAAAGGAAGGAGATATAGAAACCTAGGAGAGGCACCTATGTGACCCAGGGGTTGGAGGACTGGCCTTGTTGTCAGGAAGACCTGAATTTGAATATGGTCTCAGATACTTATTAGTTGTGTGATCCTGGGTAAGTCATTTAATTTCTATTGGAACTAATCTACTGAGTAAGGAAATGGCAAACCACTCCAGTATCTTTGCCAAGAAAACCCTATGGGCAGTATTAGTGAGCTATAGTTCATGAGGTCATGAAGAGTCAGACATAACTAAATGACAAAACAACAAAAATGGACAGAGAGACAGAGAGACACAGAGAGAGAGAGAGACAGACACAGGGAGAGAGAGCACTGTATCTTCTATCTCTTAATATGTCATTATCTACATTAGGCAAAATGAATAGTCATCTATGCTTCTTAAAAAATAGGCTTAACTTCCACTCCCCATGACAGTGGATAAAATACTGGACCTGGAGTCAGGAAGACTTGAGTTCAAATCCAGCCTCAAAAACTTGCTATCTGTGTGTCTATGGGCAAGTCATTTAACCTTTGTCTGCTTCATTTTCTTCAAATGAAAATTGAGAATCCAATGAGATAATGCCCGTAAAGTGCTTAGCATAGTGCCGGACATATAGTAGACTTTTAATAAATGCTTAATGACTAAATGATTAGTAAATACTTGTTCCCTAACCCCCACTAGAGTTAAACAATTTATTGGCCCTGCTCTGCATGCAGGACCAGTAGCTGACCCTATTCCATTTGCAAGATCAACCACATACAGAAACAAAATGGTTTGCTGTATTTGCAAAGCTAATTGGAGACAAAACAAGGTTGTTGTTTTGTTTTTAAGAATTTAAAAGCCTACTCTATGCTTAGTTCAAGGAAATTCATCTATATGAATTTCTCCATAAGTATGTGTTCATGAATAAAGCTTCTTATGACCTACATCCACATCAGGTATTGTGTTACCTATTATGATAATATTAACTACATTGGCCAGGAATCCTGTACAATAGAGACTGGACCAAGAGAAATACCTGGAAACAAAGAAGGGCCAACACAGGAATATAGTTTAGAAAGGTATAAAAAGACATTTGAATGTTACTCAGAAGTGGATAGCCTTGCTATGCAAGCACCACATGGTTGTATTGGCTTCCCATCTCTCTCTCTGCCAACCCTTATCAAACACCACTCTTTGTACATTCACTGACCTTCAGTCCCTTGACCCATGCACATGCTGTTGAATATAGCTGGAGAAATCACCCAACTATTTATTTATTTATTTATCTATCTATCTATCTATCTATCTATCTATCTATCTATCTATCTATTCATTCATTCATTTATTCATTCATTCATTTATTGGTGAGGCAATTGGGGTTAAGTGACTTGCCCAGGGTCACACAACTAGTGTCAAGTATCTGAGGCTGGATTTGAACTCAGGTCCTCCTGAATCCAGGGCTGCTACTCTATCCACTGTGCCACCTAGCTGCCCCCTCACCCAACTATTTTTACAGTTCCATTACTAATTGGGCCCTCACTGATGGAAAATTCTGATGGAGAGGTACCTAGAAAGTTGCATGTTGTCTATAAAGGAAAGCTTTGGGAGCAATTTAATGTTTCAATCTCCAGCCCTCCAATAATAGAAGAGAAACTGTTGGGGGGATTTGTTATACCTCCAACTGTAGAAGTACATTCCCTCTGAGTAACTTGTGTCATTCTCTTGTGTGGTGGATTATTGACTTAATGATCCATCAGACAACTATACCTGAATTCAAAACTCAAAACAATATAAATTACAGTCCCAACATATTTTCTTAAATAGCAAATCTCTACTCTCATGGAATTGCAGTGAGCTAAAAATATACCAGGACACATACACATGTAAGAGGTTTCACATAACATTTTTCACTTGGTTTTTCTTTTCTTTCTCAAGTTTAAACTTATCCTGTTATAAAGATTAATCATTAGAAATTACTTCTATATAATAAGCAAACAAATTCTCAGTAAAACCATTCCTTTTCTAGGAATTTCACAATGCATAACAAGCTCTTTTCTGTCAAGTTTACAACTTAAGGGAAAATTAAAAGGTCTCTTTTTTGTGTCTTCTCCCATACAATAATTTACCAACTTTCCCCTTAGCTCCAAAATTCTTCTAGTGCTTTCCTCTTTCTCTTAGAGAGGAAAAAAATTACAATTAACATTGTCTATAACAAAAAAATGTGTAGGACTGTTATCATTTACAGTTGTTTCTGATTTTAACACACACAAACACACTGATTTAAAAAGTTACTTTAAAATTGACCAGTACTTTAGTTTGCAAGACTATAAATATCTAATCAAACTCAATTACTTTTTGGTTCTTCAGTGATTGCAAATAAGCATTTAAAGTAACAGTATGCTCTTTTTCTCCCCTCAAAAGTTTCCAAACTGTTTGTACAAACAGAGCACCACTTTCTTTCTATTTGCTTTTACCTATCATATAAAATTCTCTGGACTTTTCTCTCTCACCCACACCCCTGACACTGCTTCAGTCAGCATCAGGGAGAGAAGGAGGGAGAGAAAGGGAGAGAAAAAGACTCTCTGTTTCCTTTTTAAAAAATATCTACCTAACTTCCAATAGCTTAGTTATAAGTTCTTAATCATAGTCCTTCAGAACATGTGGTCAGTAGACCAACAGCTTCCTAACCCATTCATTCCCTTTGTTTTTTCTTTCCTACTATTTTTTGCAGGTCAATGAGGGTTAAGTGACTTGCTCAGGGTCACACAGCTAGTAAGTGTCAGGTATCTGAGGCCAAATTTGAACTCAGGTCCTTCTGAATCCAGGGCCAGTGCTTTGTCCACTGTGCCACCTAGCTGCCCCCAGAAGGGTTTATTTTTAAATTTTGCAGATATATTTATTTTGTGGGGCAATGGGCATTAAGTGACTTGCCCAGGGTCATACAGCTAACAAATGTCAAGTGTCTGAGATCATATTTAAATTCAGGTCCTCCTGAATCGAGGGCTGGTGCTCTATGTACTGTGCCACCTAGCTGTCCTCATTCATTCCCTTTGTAACAGTAACAAAATTATATACTGCAAGAAAAGAAGAAACATAGTAACTTAAAACAATATTAGGAATTTTAAAAATCTTGAAACAAAATTAGTTAATTACTAATCAGGTGTTCTTAGTTTAGTTGTATGTGCTTTTGCTCTATACTTTACACACAATAAGTTGTGGTTAAAATGTGCAGGATTTTTCTCCTTTTTGCCGTAGTCCTTGCAAGTAGCACACTAAAGTCTTAATGCTAAACAGGAGCGGAATGTTTCATAGGAATTAAATAATTAAGTAAAAGCCAAAATATGTTCTTAGGGCAGTGCTGTTCAAAGGTTAGAGACTTTAAAAATCTTTTTCTTTGGAACTTTTATACATTACAAACAATTCCTAATTTTAAACTATCCCACTATAAAAGATTTCAAAAGTGGCAGTATATAACAGATTTCAAACATACTAAATTCTTAGGAACTAGATGCTATCAGATTGCTCCCCTCCCCATAGCAGAAACCACCAGGAGGGAAGAGACGGTCTCGTTCCTACAGCAGAAACTGCCATGTGGAAAAAAGAGGGGCTTTAGGACACATGGTGTCCTCCATTTTGATTCTAGCCCTCTGGAGCAATTTTGGAAATTAAAAAAATCCATCATACTCACCCTTCTCATGATCTTGCAGCAATTAACCTTGCAGGATTGGAAGAGCTAATTAATTTTTTTTTTCAAAATCAGCTTGTACAATGTTAATCTAAGGCTATAAATGCCTAGCAGAGAATTTCTATTCCATTGACAAATTCAGACTCTGAGTAGGTCACAATGTAAAGATATCTTTCCTCACCTTTGGAGCCTGGCCAAAGCTCAGAAAGGCAGAGGGGGTTTAGAATCAGCTTTATGAGGTACAACCAAAATTTCTGTAGATTGTACACACAATTACAATGTTTGACAGACACATAAATTCACTTAAGACACACAAACAAACCAAGAACTATGAGATTGTGAAGGTTACTTCTTCCTGTCTAGCCCACTCTGGGTGTGGTAGGGGCTGATCATGATGCCTATCTACCTTAATTCTCCTCTCTTCCGCAAATAATAGCCATTTGGTGTTACAATAGAAAATCATTCACTTCTTTTTACCTAAGTTCAATTTTTCCCCAATAGGGATACACCCAAGGGATGGGGGTCTCATAGAATTCTTTCTCACTTCCCCTTCATGGTGGGTTTGGCTAGAACATACTGAAAATGGCTGCAATTGCTTCCAAGTGGGTGCTGACAAAAACCCAAAGAGTATTTCTCTAAGTCGGGACATCTCCCAACTGTAGAAAAATGAGAATCTGGAAGTAGCCTGGCTATTCTGACCTCAGACCTTGGGAGCTGACCCAAGTTGACTGAGGTTCCTGACAGAGGAGAGGAGCACAATGCACAATTCACCATGAAGAGCCACATGAGCAGTCTCTTTTTTACTTGTCTAATGACTTTTCCCCATGTGAGAAAATAATGTGATTTGGCAGATACTCAAAGGTTCACTCAGAGATTAATCTAAACTGATTGAATTAAGTGAGAGTGATTGATTGCTGATTAGTCTACTTCAAGTTAACTAGATTGTAACCACACCTGGCTAGCCCTTAAGAAGTTATCATTCCTAAAAGCTAAGGACTCTGAACTCAACTTGAGACCACAATTTAGATGATGACCACTAATCAGCTTGCAGCAGTGTGTAAGGACCACCTCTGCTCTAGACCTATGAAAAGCTTCTACATTCAGTTTGCTGGACAGGTTGTGATGGAAGTAGGCTTGTGGTGGAGGACTTGAGGAAGAACCCAACTAGGCTGGAACTCTATTCTAGATAGACCTTTTCTTAACTTTCTGAACTCCATGTGAATACCTGGTATGCTTTAAAAAATGCTTAATGCCCAAAGACTGGTGCTAAAGCTTCTACTTTAAGGTGACCACACATTTAAACTTTTTAGACAACACATTTAGATTTTAAACACCACACTGGGTTATGGCACAAAAAATGCTGGGGGCACTTAACTTGGTTTGGGGGGGCTAGCTCACTCAAAGAATTGGAGTCTTATCATAGATCTTGCAAAATAAAAATAACTTTATTAGGAGAGAGGAACAATGCCTGGGGAACAGATTACCATGGTGACTGTCCCAGTGGATTAAGAGAAGACCTGGTCTTTTGTATCTTTACAAAAGAAAGAAAGGGAAGGAAATTACAAAGAAAGGGAAAATGCAAAAACTAGGGCCAGATAACCAAAAGATGACCATTGATAATGGGGTATCACTAAGATATGCAGCATCCATACATATCCTGCATAACCTCCTGCAGACCTTAGTATTGCTCATCAGCACACTGTGGTCATGTTGTAAGAAATAAAAATATAGGACTTTCCCCTTTGGTGATTATATTAAGACTTTATTACATTCTTGAAAGAATGTGCACATACTGTAAAAGAATGGCACACTTTGCCACAGCAAACTTCTTTTTATTGCTAAATTTAATGCAAAGTCACTGCCCTCTTTGTCATTGGTTGAGGACAAAATATCTCTACCTATTTCATGCCAACATGTCCCTTCTCCCATTACATACCTCAAACGTGCATTAAAATGAGCCGTCTCCCCTCCCAGGGGTGTGTCTGCCAATATATGATATTGTCAGTATTATCAAGAGGTAAGCCCAGCACAAACTAGTTTCAACCTTCGGTACCCCAAACCAACCAGACTACTGAACTTGAGGCCCTGATCTCCTTCTTGCACTGAGATTAACATCCTTTTGTCTATTGTTGAGACAACAGCACCCTGTTGAGATAAAAGCATTCTGTTTTTATTTCTCTCAATGTCCTGCCACACTTTATACCTGAGGTGGGAGAGGGAGCTGTTTTCCTCATGGCCTAGTGGGTTTGAATCTTTTGGATTTCTTGGGGTCCCACTACAAAACAACTTAGGGAAATGAGATGATGTTGATGAACACAAAATGATTCAGTTTGTATAGTGATAATATTTCAAGTGATCAACTTATCCTGGGGGAATTATGATATTTTCTGGAGTTGAAACCAAACCTAGTTGCTGAAATAATGAAGAAATCTGAAATCACTACATAGATCAAACTAATAGCCTTGCAAATCTTGTAGCCAGAGGCTTTAGGGTAACCATAATATAATAAAAGTGAACCTCAACATAGGT
Organism: Dromiciops gliroides; assembly: GCF_019393635.1. Taxonomy (NCBI): domain Eukaryota; kingdom Metazoa; phylum Chordata; class Mammalia; order Microbiotheria; family Microbiotheriidae; genus Dromiciops; species Dromiciops gliroides. Next base: position 128,622,941 of record NC_057861.1, on the reverse strand, counting down.
GTGGTAAAGAAATTAACCTCAAAGGTGTGATCAGTTCATAGGAACTCCAGTCCCTAAATGTGAGAATTGTGAGAAATGAATATTTGTCTCTTGCATTTAAAAACTAATTATTGTATTGGGACCAAGGTTTTCCCCCTTATCTACTTCTTCAAACCAGAAACCAACCAATGTGGGAAGTCTCTCTTAAAGATTTACCTAGGTCTGGCAAGGAATGGGAAGTTGAGGGGTTGCCCATCAATTGGGGAATGGCTAAACAAGTTGTGGTATATGAATGTAATGGAATACTATTGTGCTGTAAGAAACAATGTGCAGGTGGATTGCAGAGGAATCTGGAAGGATTTACATGAACTGATGCTGAGTGAGATGAGCATAAAAAGGAGAACACTGTACATAGTATCAACAACATTATGTGTTGATCAACTATGATAGACTTTGTTCTTCTTAGCAATATAATGGTCCAAGATAGTTCCAAAGGACTCATGATGGAAAATGCTCTTCAAATCCAGAAAAAAAAAGAAATGTAGAATCTAGATGCAGATTGATCCATATTATTTCTATTATTTTTGTTGTTGTTTTCCTTTTTTGAGGTTTTTCCTTTTTGCTCTGATTCTTCCTTCACAGCATGACTGACGCAGAAATATATTTAATGTGATTGTACATATATAACCTATATCAGATTACTTGCTGTCTTAGAGGGGAGAGGGAAGGGAGGGAAGGAGAAAAATTTGAAACTAGAAATCTTATAAAAACAAATGTTGAAAATTACCTCTACATGTAACTGGAAAATAATAAAATTATTTAATGCAAACAAAAGATATACCTGGGCCAAGATCTATTCAGACAGTAAAATAAATTCTAAATTTGTGTTAATGGGTGCTTTCCTGCTCATTGTGTTTGCTCAGACAGGTCTGGGGAAGTGTTGATTCTACATTTTGTCAGACAGGTGATATGAAAATTGATGTCTCTTTGACTAAGATTTGGTTAACCCCAATCACTTGTCTTAAGATGCTCATTTTAATATATAGCCCACCTCCCATTGTGTTAACCAATCAACTGATTGGTACTCTTCAGGAATACCTACTCTTTGAAGGGCATATTAACTGTGAGCCCACTACCATGTGGGGTCTTTGGTCTAAGAGAGATGACCAAATGAGCATCCTTTTATTAATAAATGTACTGGTCTTTTTAATAAAATCATTAAATTATCCAGAAACTATGTCTCTTGAACCTTTTTAATCACCATAGGATCAATGAGTATTACAATTGGAAGGAATGCTGGGTGTTTGAATGTCCTTACTGTCTGAGAATGGAATCCTTCTCCTTCCCCTGAGCAGATTTATTCAGCTCAAACACTAGCTTCCAATCCCAGATCCCCAACAGGATAGCACATAGAATTCTGACATCATCACCTCATCTTCAATATGGATCTCTCTGGCCCCTTTGTAATCTGTTCCATTACTGGCAAAACTACACTATCTAATCGACACTAAAGTTTCCCTCCCCATGCTCTAAGTCTATTCTTTCTGCAGTCATCCCCTGAGATTGTGAATGCTGCAGGAATTGGAAGGAAGCCTATTCCCCATTCTGTTTCTGTCATTAATACTATTTCTATTTGTTCTGTATGTGATAATCTTGATGGAGAATATCTGGGTGTTAAATTGTAGCAAGAAAGTCTTGTCATTCTTAGTAGATGAAGGTATCAATGCTGACCCCTTTTCAGTGCAAAAAGAACTATCATCTACTGTGCCTTCTTGGCTTTGAGTGAAGTTGACCATATGCTTGCTGCTGAATCTATTCATATTACCTTGAATAACATTAGCCTTCTCCCTTGGTTTCCATGATATCCTGTCTAAGGAAGCTAAGAATGGCATCAAAGCAGGAATCACTTCCCTCTTAACAGGGAATTATTATTTCCATCTGTTCTCAATGCAAATGTACCCCAAATATAAGTCTGACCATATCATTTTCACTTTACATGTGATATTTTCTAGTGGCTTTCTCTTACTTCTGGGATCAAAGATAGTCTTTCATTTGTCATTAAAGTACTTCACAATTTTGCCCCTTCCTACCTGTCTAGCCTACACTACTCCTCTCCACATACTCTATTATCCAGCTCTATGATCTACTTTCTGTTCCTCACTCATGGCACTTCCTTTCTCAGCTTTTTGCATTTGCAGAGATTATACTCCATGACTAGAATATCCTTCCTCTTCCCATCCATATTGTAACTTCACTTTAGTTTCAATTCAAATCCCATTTTTTTTTTGTAGGAAGTCTCACTTGATTCTCCCTGTGATTCTATCAACTCTGTTCAAAGCTTGTATATACATAGATATTTTTATGTTGTCTCTTCCATTAGAAAGTGAGTTCCTTGAGGCTACTAAAATTGTTTTCGCCCTATCACTTAGCACAGTTCCAAACACATAGTACAATCAAAATGGATACTTGTTAACTGAATATTGTCATTATAAAAAAAAATCAGGAAAAAATCCCTATCTGTTTGTACTGGATGCTATAAATGTTTCAATTGTGCATTCTTCTTCTTCTTCTTCTTCTTCTCCTTTTTTGTGGGGGCAATGAGGGCCAAGTGACTTGCCCACGGTCACACAGCTAGTGTCAGGTGTCTGAAGCTAGATTTGAACCCATGTCCTCCTAAATTCAGGGCCAGTGCTTTATCTACTGTACTACCCAGCGGCCCCTGGTTGTACCTACTTTTCCTGGTCTTTAATCCTGAAACCATATCCCATATTCCCCTGCAACGCACTTCATGATTCTAGAAGTCAGCTATATTTTTTTCCATCACCCTATCAGCTAACTCCTCTTTGCATTTTCCACAAGAACTCCACCATTATTGAATTCTGCTTCCTCAGAGCTATACTGAATCACCATTTCTGCTCTTCCAAATTCTCTAAAGAATCTGATTGTATTACACTTCTGAATAGACATATCCTTGTCTAATATGTGGTTGATTTATGTTCATATCTCTGAACCTTGAGGCATATAAATTCTGTGTAAGTCTGTTAGAGATCATAAGGTTGCTAAGAAGAATAGCAACTTTTTTTTACAATGTTTGTTATTTACACCATAGTCTTTTGCCTGAGGAAAAGTACCATTCTATTAACAGGGTTGAGGCCAACTACTACCCAGAAATAGATGCTGAGGATGTTTGCATGCAGAGACCATTTGGAGGCAGTGGATTTGGGGTTACTCTACCTGAAAATTTTCATTAAGAATTCACTCATGACACTATTCTTGAGCCTTTATCCTGGTCTTAGGAAGCTGAGGCAACATTTTAAATAAACCTTGTCCTAAGCCCTGGATCCAGTCTTTCCTAATTATTACAAACAGAACAGAATAAAACAAAACTAAAACCAAAAACCTCTTTATCTGTTTCTGTCATGTATTTAAGGGTATCTTGGCCCATCTTGAAATTCATTGACCTATTGTTTACTTTTCCTCTGTCTTGACCCTTGTAACAACTGGTTTGCCACTTTTCTTTATTCTGTAGTTACTTTGGCTCTGCAGATGGAGAAGGCCACCATTATGGTAACAGTCACTCTTGGCTTCCCTGGCTTTCTTCAAGACAGCTACAATCTCATCTTTCTGCCCATTTCCACCACCTTCCTTCTGAAATTATCTTCCATTTACTCCATATGTATCTTTTATATACATAGTTCTTTGCATCTTCTCTCCTTCATTAGACTGTCTACTCATTGATGGCAGGGACCACAGTTTTACCATTCTCTTTTTTTTCTTTGTTTCCCTGGTTAGTATATTGCTAGAATATAGTTAAGTGCTTAATAAATGCTTATTGACTGACGGGCCTTTAGATATCTCTTGACAAATGCCTTCTGTCACACAGCTGCTAATGCTACCTCATCCTCTAGTCCTGAGTTTCTTCAGCCACATTAATTCTAGTAATTGTGCTCCTGTGAACCCAAGATTGACCTTACTCAAAAAGACTTTACATTTTCTACTCTCAGGCTGAGGAAAGCTAGTGAAAGTTAAGTCTTGGAGCTCCTGCCACAATATGCTATTTCAGGATCCTCCATTCTAGGGCTCAGATAATAAAAAAAAACCCTGGGTTACTCCCTTTAATGTCTGCTTTTCTTTTACCTTCATTCCATCTCCTTATTTGGAAGTTTGCTGCAGTGGAAAAATGTCAGGGTTTGGCTTCAGAGGCATCAAGGTAACATAGTAGATGGATTGCTGCTACACTTGAAGTTACAGATACATGTTTGAATCCTACTCATCTGGTTGCCAATTGTATGATCTTGGGCAAGTCACTTAACCTCTATCAACCACAGTTTCTTCAACTTTAAAAAAGGTAGAATAATTGAAATAATTGCTTTGAATTAAATTGCAGAGTTGCTGTGGGTTTCCTCTGAGGTAACATGTAAACATTTTGTAAATTGTAAAGCAGTATAGAATTGGTAACCATTATCTTATTTCAAATGTCAGTCTTGACTTCAGTATTTCTGTGAATTGGCCTCAGTTTCTTTATCTGTAAGATGAGAGGGTTGGGCTAAATGGACTCTAAGCTCCCTTCCTGACTTAAAACTACCATCATAAAGGAAATAACATATTTATGAGGGATTCATTTTTTCTTTTTGTATTTTACAAGCAGAGAGCAATATGATAGCACCAAACAGAGGGTTTATTAGCAAACATTTATGGGTCTTGGTACTACATGAAGTAAACAACAGTGATCATGTACAAGTGAGAATAAAATTAGGACCAAGAATGTATATAATACAAAATGTTGAGTGAAGACAATATCCCATAGCCAACTGTTCTTGAGGGTACCTAAGACAAGAGTCATCTAGCTAAAGGATGAGGTTGGTGTTCTGCAAAAAAATATCCTAGAAATAAGTCACTATGAGTAACAGAAAAAAGTAGTATGAAGTTCACTGTCAGAGCATATAGGTAATAGTAAAGGAGGACTGAGGATAGAGCTCTTTCTGGTAGTGGATCAACAAGTTCTAGCCTCATTTGTATATCAATGGACCAGTAGCTATTACTCAGTCTTTCATACCTAGACATCTTTCATAATCAAGCACTTAAAAAGCAAAAAAAAAAAAAAAAGTAGACCAAGTTAAGGTGGTTTACTATTCTAGGACTCTTTCTCTTACTACCCAGATATGGGAACACAGTAGCACTTACGAGAGCTAATTCTACTCTGTTCTTTTGATCTCTTTACGGGTGTAACAATTGGAATGATGCCACCTGCTGGAGACTTACTGTAGGAAAGCTCTGCCATGAGGAGAAGGCCTCTGAGCACAAGGTCAGAAAGTGACATTTGCTTGTGGGAGGAAGAGAGGGCGAAGCTGGTGCTCTCACTCTTTTTTTGTCAGGACTCTGGTTGAGAGTAGAGCTAAAGATGTGCTCTCCCTTTGATAGATAGACAAATCTAGGCCCTTCTCTCTCTCTTCATCAGGGATTCTGGAAAATGGTTAATTTCTGATGTAAAAACATGCTTAGCCAATATTTGTATGGAAATTGATCTTAAGTTGGCAGGGGCACTATCTTTCTCAGAATTTAAATACACTCAACAAAAAAAATTTGATCTAATGCTATATATGATTCTTTTCCCATGCCTGATGAAAATGTCAGCCCATCCACCAGTTGCCTCATGGTAAACAAACTTACACTTCACAGATGAGGCTGTCATAAATTGCCTAAAGGGGTAATCTAATTAAATGGATTAGATCTGCTCACCAATAGGCATCAGAAGTTCTTCTATAACCACCTAATACTCCTGGCCCAACTTCAAAGCAGGAGAATGGGTCTGTATCTTCCATGGGGGAAAAAAAAAATCCTTCATTGCCTCCCAATGGAAGGTTTATTTCAGGTCTTACTAACCACTGACATTAAGGACCACTGTTAAAACCATTAGAAGTGGACTCATGCATCACATTAAAAATAACTCACCTGCTCTTGGAACTAGACATCTCTGTCTTCTAATATGTAGTGCTGTACCCCATAAGGCCTTAAGGAAAAGGGCTTCAGAACTTATTTGTCACTCCATAATATACCATCTTCCCTCAAATTTCATTGGAGGAATATGTTTCTGGGGAAGAAAATCAGGAGACTTGTTTATCTATTCTTGGCTGTGCTATCACATGGTGTGTTCACCATGGCTATTAACAATGACCTGTACACTAAACTCCAGATTGAAACATAATCATGCCTGGCTTTTGGGAAATCAACCCTAATCAATAGGCTCTCTGTCTCTGCTTCCATCTGTTGCTGTCTTTGTCTTTTAATCTCTCTCTTACTCTTTTACTTGCTCTTTTACCCTCTTACTCTTTGGCTATTCTGAACATTTCACTATCTGACCTATGAGGTAGACTGGTAACTTCTTTTTGACCTAACTGAATCATATGCCTTGACAACCAACCTCATTTCTTTCTAACAATGTTTAAATGCATTTGATTACTAAGAAGGTGGGATCCTATTGATCATGATACTGCAAAATGTCCAGCTTCTTCTGATGTCCAACAACTGTTCTCATTTCATGGCAATGCATTTTGACTATCTGATCAGCTCTTTCAATGGTTTTTATTCATTCCCCCCTCAGCTAACCCAGAGTATTGTATCACATTCGGATATGTGGGTCTTTTCTCTCAGATTTCCTACAGAAACCTCTATCTTTAATATGCCTCTTTAGAGAACCACCTCAAAATATAGTACCAAATATCCAAAGTGGAACCTCACTTTTGTTTCAAACTACCCTTCAGTCATCTTTGATGCCATCTATTGTATTATATACTTTTAGGATACCACTATGGGGGGGGAGCGGATTAAAGTGAATAAAGAAAGGGTATGGCCTATTTCAAATGCTACCTGCACCTTAGACCTTCCAATCTGCTTCTGAATAATTTATTTCCTACAAGAGACATGGTTGTTTGCATGTCATCTCCCTCATTAGACTCTGAACTCCATGAAAACAGGAACTGTCTTTTATTTTTCTTTGTATCCCTAAATGCTTAGCTCCAAGCCTGACATTTAATAGATGCTTGATAAATGCTTTTAGACTGACTGCCTTCCCTTCTTACACAACTTTCTTCTGCTAGTCAAGCTTGACACCATATTTCACCACTCACTACCTTTGGATCTCTACTTTGGAGATAGAGAATCTTTATTGCTTTTGTGAATATAGAACATATAATCTCCTTCCATGGCATTTTTTTAGGACCTGAATGGGTTACTATATCTCTTTTTAGTTTTCTATTCAAGAAGACTTTTACCCTTTACACCTTTGTATGATCATGACAAACCATTTCCATGAATTCCTTTGGCCATTTGAACTCTGCTTTCCATCAGCTCCTGTGTGCTCTGACACCACACCTCCATGTTAGCCAACTTGATAAAACACTTTTAAACTTTTCAACATTATCACTGTGAAAAAATAATTATTAATATTGTATTTCTTGGGGGGACCCAGGGACCCAGTTTTAGTCTCTCCCACCCCACTCTGGAAGTTTAAGTTCAGGATACTTTAGCTAAACTCTTTCATGGCCTAATTCTGTTCAAGGTGAGTCCAAGGAATGGAGTTCAGACTCTTTGTTTCTAGTTCAGCAAACTAAGGGGATTAAGCCACACCTAACTGAATGCACCTTTGCTCCTCAGGGGGTCTCCCCCATTAGGCCCTGATGTAATCATGGTACAATTTATTTTAATATCAACCACCCTGCTCTGCTTTATGGTGGATATTCTTCCTTTTTTAATTCTCCCATAGCTACATGTTTTGGATTTAAGCATCATCTGACCTGAGCCCAAACTGTGATTTGTGGTTCTTGCCAAGAAACATGGTCATATTTATAGTCAACAAAGAAGGATCTAGTAAATAGAGAGATTATAAATGAGAAAGAGACAGAGAGATACAGAGAGAGAAAGAGATAGAGAGACACACAGCAAGATAGGGAGGCAGAGACAAGGACAGGAAGCCACACAGAAAGACCAGACAGTGACAGATGCAGAAAAATAGGCATATGATAGATAAACAGAAGGCATGGTTTGCATAAACGTACACAAGAAAGGAACCATAATAAAACCCACAGACTCCAAAAGTCAGCTACAAAGATTCATTGCCTCAGAGTCATCTTCAACTCTGTTCTCTTCCTCATCCCCTTATTATCTGGCTTACAGTCAGTCAGTTGCTATATCTTATGGGTTCTACTTTCACAACATCTTTTGTGTCAATCCCATTATCTATAAACACAGAGTCATCATCTTAGCTTGGGCTCTAATTTCCTATTGATTGGAGTATTATAATAGATTGGACTCCAGTCTTCATCCTCCACACAGATGCCAAAGTGTTTTCTAAAGCACAGTTCTGACCATGGCACTTCCCTACTCAAAAAGCTTCCATGGTTACCAATTGGCTCTAGGACAAAATATATAATTCTGTATTAGGCATTTAGAGCTTTTCCCAATCTGACTTCAGCATGCCTTTCCAGACTTATTGTATATTATCCTCTCCACTCCACCTGGCCAACTCACAATTTTCATTTTAGCCAAACTGGACTATTTGTTGTTCTTTAAACTTGGCACTTGATTTACCACATCTGGACTTTGGCCCAGGCTATCTCCCATTCCTGGAATGCGTTTTCTCTTTACCTCCACCTTTCAGAATCTCTAGCTTCCTTCAAGACTCAGCATCTCCTATGGGAAGCTTTTCCTAATTACTTAATTTCCTAATTCTTAACTTCTCTCTATCCTCAATTCATAATATATGCATTAATATGTTTATTCGGAAAAAACAGCAATGAAGCACAATAAAGATTTTACAATAAATTTATAGGGGGGAAAGTCAATTTGATTTTGTTATTTTTTTCAACCCTTGAGCAGGTAAAAAGAGACTTTGTAGTGGGGATTGCCTAGGGATGGGTACTGAACATTAGAAAGTATGTTGTTCTCTCCATTGGCATATAACCTTTCCTTATCTTTATAAATTCTACATGGGCCCCAAACCTGCTGTAATACCTTAAAGTCAGCACTTATATATTGACTGAATTGACATAAATCAGAATTTTTTACAACGCAAAAATAATTTCTTCTGGTTTTATGAATATTTAGTGGATGCCAGTATGGCCCCTCAAGATATCTGTTATCTCTCATTCTTACTATATGACTAACTCATTTTCCTTTCTAGGCCTGCATGTCCTTATGTCTTTTATAACAAGCCTTTCATGCAAGTCATCATTGGTCATAAACTGCAGCCTACATACACCCACCATGCAAATCTGATTCTTTAGAGACTGTGATGCTTCATGATTCATAGTTCTATATCCTTACCAAAAAAAATAATAGTTTTAAGACCATGGATTTTTGAAATAGCAAGAAAACTTAGAATCATTCATTGTGCATTCTAATTTTTCAAACAAGATCCACATGATACAGTCTAATCTCTTCCCCCTTCCTTTTTAATTTTGTTCTGAGTTCAGTAATGCCAGTACAGTATACATATACATAAATAAAATACTACATATACTTTTGTCTTTTTTTCAGTTGTGTCTAACTATTTGTGACTCCATTTGGGGTTTTCTTTGCAGAGATACTGGAGTGATGTGCCATTTTTTTTCTCCAGTTCATTTGTTTTTTTTTTTTAGTGAGGCAATTGGGGTTAAGTGGCTTGCCCAGGGTCACACAGCTAGTAAGTGTTAAGTGTCTGAGGCCGGATTTGAACTCAGTTCCTCTTGAATCCAGGGCTGGTGCTCTATCCACTATGCCACCTAGCTGCCCCAATCCATTTTTTTTTTGGAAGGGCAATGAGGATTAAGTGACTTGCCCAGGGTCACACAGCTAATCAGTGTCACGTATCTGAGGCTGGATTTGAACTCACATCCTCCTGAATCCAGGACCAGTGCCTTATTCACTGTGCCACCTAGCTGCCTGATACCTCCAATTCATTTTACAGGCAAGACAAACAGGGTTTAGTGACTTGCCCAGAGTGACAAAGATAGTAAGTGTCTGAAGCCAGATTTGAACACAAGAAGATGAATCTTTCTGACTCTAGGCCCAGCACCCTATCTATTGTGACACTTAATCTCAAACATATGTTGCATATCTATAAATGTAAAGAATTAATTGTTATTTGAGGTTTTTATGCCTCAGTGCACACTGGCCTGGGGCTCTGCAAACCACACAGTGCTCCACCCACTGGTTGAAGCCATTGCCAGGGCTCTGGCACCTCACATCATCACCACTTGCCCACACCTACATGGGCCTGGCAAAATTATAATGATTGGAAGCCTAGTGAGGGCAGTCATGTGACTCTCAGAGTGGCCATCCCATTGGCTGGGACTGTGTGGGGTGTTTCTAGGTTTGGGGGAGGAGAATTGAGCATTCTAGGTGGAAGCTGGAAAGTGACAGGCGTTCTGCTGTGTATTTTCAGCTGATTCCTGGATGGTGGTATTTTTTCAGGTATTATAGTTTCCCTTTCCCCATTTTATTTCCTTTCCCTTGATCCTACTGATCCTGTTTGTGTTGTTTTTTTTTTTTTTAAGTTCATTCTTGTTAAAATAAATCTTGTTCTGTTTTGAGGGAGGCTGCCGGTCTCCTTCCTTGCCCCAATATTGCGGCAAGCCGCATAGCTAGCACTCCCCAATTAAAAATTGGTCCCCACATAAATTTACACAGACATATATATGCATATATATGTGTGTGTATATATATATATATATATATGTACTTTGTTTATTTTATAAATGTATACTTATATACGTACAAATATTATGTGTGTGAGAGAATGATATTGTGTGACAGAAGATGGGATGGTTACATGGCAAGAGCAAAGGATGATAGATAGCCAGAGTGATAACCTCCAAATGTTTGGAGAACTCAACAAAGGCCTCAGGTTTATTATGTGGATACTTTGTGGTAAAATTCTAGAAAATGGACAAGAGTTATGCAGGATGGGTAGGGGTAGATGTATTTCAATCTATATTGTTGGAGGGAACTCCTGAATTGATGAGATTATAAATCAATTTGAGTATTTCAGTATGTTTCCTACACAATTAAATGGCAACATTTGTGCAACACATAATGGTTATCCATTTTATTTTTCAAGTGTATATGGCTACTTCAATTTATTTTGAGTATATATGGATAACATTTAAGGGCCTCTATGAGATGATTATGGATTTGAGTCAGTTTAAACTCTGAGGATGGGGTCTGGAAGATACCCAGCCCTGTCCCAGTATAGTTAGTTTAAAAGTTTATTGCTTGTCAAATTCTCACTGTCTCCTTTGTTTTATTGCCAATTAATAGTATTTTTACTTCTGCTCAGTCTCCCCACTTGTCAACTACATCTTAGTTTTATCTGGAATCCATCATGTGTCAGAACCCCAGTCCCTGTTGAGTGGGTCAGGGAGTTTGCCCACCAATTCAATACTCAGGACTCAAGATGAAAGGACAGGGCTCTGCACAGGAGGCGGCAATTAAGTTGAGACCAGATGTTAAGTGACATGTCTCTTTTTCTCAGAGCAGAATCCCCTTGACCCTAGGGTTCCAACAATGGATTGTTCTTTTATTCTTTATTCTATTTCTTTGATTTCCCAACATAGCCGAAGATAAATTTTAACCCTGTCATCCTTATAAAATTAACACGACTACAAAACAATGCTGAAACACCTGAGTGACTCTTCCTGTTATTCAAGTTGAATATCTTTAGAGATAGGGGAGTCAGTGGGAACTGTGAGATCTGAAACATCTGACTGTCACTCCCCTGTTTCCTCTTCCTTTGGTTTGACCTTGTTCCCCCTCCCCTTTTCCCCCTTGTTCCTGGAACACGTATGCATGTCTCCATACATTGATCATGAGCTAAACACGCACCCTGGGTGAGACAGGATTGGACGTTAGATTGTGAGCTCGCCCTAGTGTGCTTGGGGACTTCCCCTCTGACCAACATTCCTATAAAAGATCAAAGCATGTATTAGCTATTGTGACTCAGATATTGAGTTTGCCCATTCCTGCAGGAATGTAATAAATCTGTCTCTGCTTGACTTGGTGGTCTCCTTGAGTTATTTGGGTAAACTGAGGCAGTTTGCCCCAAACAGGCCTATACAGTTCTCTAGTGCATAATTATCACATTGAAATAAGACAATAATGATGTCTGAAGGAATTTACCATTGACAAAGACTTACTCTTCCATTTATATTTTATGTAGGGCTTCTTCCCCAACTGTGTTGATAAGCATTAGTGAACATACATCTTTCTGTTTTAAAAATTGCTTGATGTTGACACTAGAGAGATTGTTAAACAATCTGTGTGGTTGTGGCTGACCTGAATTCTCATAAAATTTTAATATATGCATGGAGATCCCTTGTTAGAGGAGAATCTTTACAAATGCATTTTGGTCTGTCAAATGAACTTTGAAAAATTAACAAACATTAGATAGCCATTATGGCCTGATGGATTTTTAATTATAAGACATTGATAACCTTTCTGATTTCACTTAACTTCACTGGGCCTCAGTTTTCTGATATGTAAAATAATGGGGCCAGTCTAGTTTACCTGAAAAGTCCCTGAGAACCAGAAGACGTTACTTAGGGCAAGAAAGAAGTGCAAGTGATTTGTTCAAATCATAGCTAATAAATAGGAGTCCAGACCTCTGACTCCAAATTTATGGACTTTTCCACTACACTATATAGTTTCCTGTTTGTTAGACATGAGAAAGGATGAATGTAGCTCAGAAAATGCTCATATAGAGAAGCTTATGATGAAGTGAGAAGCCCCCGAGACTCAGTGTCAGGAGAGACATGGTTTCAAATCCTGACTTATTGTGAATCAATTTATTCACTAATAGTCTTAGAATATAGAAATATTTTAGAAAGGAATTTTCTATTGACAGAATTGAAATTGCAAAACATTTGATGAATGAGTTTTGCTTAGAGGCAGTGGAATGAAGAAGGGATAATTTTGGAATGTAAAGCACTGTCTTGGAAATGCATACATTTTGTGGGTACTCCAGTAGGCAGCATAAGGGCACTGGCCATCTGGGTAAAATGATATACTAGGAAAGGGGAAAAAAAGCAGGAGGATTCTAAAGATAAACTTCTTTTAATTCTGAGCTTTCTTTATTGCCAATCCTGGGTTAGCATCTGAACTAATTATATGAAATAGAGCAAAGGGGAGTTGTTTGAGTAGGAGAGTTGTACAATCTATTTGGAAAGATACTGCTGTATTCCAGATAAGTGATAATGAAGGACCTGAACTAGGTTGGTGTCTATGTGCCTAGATAGAAATAGATGGATATGAGAAGCATTATGAAAATAGAAATAATAAAATTTGGTTGATGATGGAATATGAGACATGACAGAAAAGGGTTACACGTGAAATTGAGTTATTGGAAGCATGGAGGTGCCTTTATCAGCTATTGGGAATTTCATAACAGGGTGAAGTTTTGGGAAATTATGAGATTATCAAGTGACAGTGTATAGATAGAAAAGAGAAGAGGGACATATGTAGAAACACAGACAGACAGACAGATGATAGTTAGGAAAGAAGGAAGGAAGGAAGGAAGGAAGGAAGGAAGGAAGGAAGGAAGGAAGGAAGGAAGGAAGGAAGGAAGGAAGGAAGGAAGGAAGGAAGGACATTTTGTATACTTTCTAGGTGTCAACTACTATGCTAAGCATTGCTAACACAAATGAAAGAAAAGAAAAAAGAGATAGTCCCTTACCTTAAGAAGCTAACATTCTAATATATGAAGACAACTTACAAAATAGTTACAAATTGGGGAGAGGGGGTAGACTGACTGTCAGGGAGGAGGTGGAAAAATCCATAGAGTGACAAGTGGAGGCCAGCATGAAGTGAGCATGTATGGCTTGGTCCCCCAAAAGAAGAATAGGTTGAATCATCTTCCAAAAATTTAAATCAAACTGTTTCCCATGAAAATAAAGACTTATCTTTTTATTATAAAAAATTTAGTGGTATTGCTTTATGGTAGTGATGGTCTCTGAAGTTTTTAAAATGAATATAATATAGAGGAAAATGGAAAGCACATGAGATAGGTAGGTAGATAGATGATAGATAGATAGGTAGATAGATAGATAGATAGATAGATAGAAAGATAGATAGATAGATAGAAAGAAAGATAGATAGATAGATAGATAGATAGAAAGAAAGATAGATAGATAGATAGATAGATAGATAGATAGATAGATAGATAGATAGATAGATAGATAGAAAGAAAGAAAGATAGATAGATAGATAGATAGATAGATAGATAGATAGATAGATAGATAGATAGATAGATGATGGATGGATAAACAGATAATTCATTTATTAAGCACTTTGTATATTCCAGGCACCAATACATGTAAAAGCAATCGAGATAGTACCTACCCCTAAGGAATATGCATTTTATGGGGGAAGACAAAACATAAGGGGGAACTGAACCAAGAAGGAGGTAAGCAGACAGATGCAAGGCATGAAAATGATGACCATGAAATAACTTGAAAACCTGGCTATGACAAAGCAACAGTTCATCTAGTAGAGCTCAGTGACCGAGGAGCAGAGTTCAAATTTCCTTCCATTGGTAGGGAAATAAGGATTATATTCTAATGAGGAACTTTCAAGAAGAACAGGAGTAAAATATGTCATCCAGAAAAGTAGACTTTGCATAATGGTCCACTGGTACCTTTGCAATGCCAGGAGGAAGTGAGGAAGGCCCCTAGCACATTGGGTGGACCCCTGAGGAAAATTTATCAGAGTACATAAACAGGAGTTGCAAAACATTTGCAAGGATGCATGAGTTGCAATCTATGTTTGGAGGGAACTTTCAAATCAATCAACTCAGGGATCCATTTGAATATCAACTAACTACCATATGTATGCCCAAAGTAAAATAGCTAAGAGCAGGAGCTGTTTTGCTTTTATATTCATGGTGCCAAGTCTTAGACTAATGCCTTGAACATGATAAATGCTTAGCAAATGTTTGTTGAATTAAATTGAACTTTAACTTGGTTTTATTTCCTTTAAATATTTTGAAAATTACATCCTTTTGGATGTTGCTGTTCAAGTCTCGCTTACTCCTAGTGACTCCTTTGGGGTTTTCTTGGCAATGATGGTATAGTGGTTCGCCATTTCTTTCTCAAACTCATTCATTTTATAGATGAGAAACTGAGGCCAATAGGGTTAAGTGACTTGCCTAGGGTCACATAGCTAGTAAGTGTCTGAGCCCAGATTTGATTTCAGGAAGATGTCTTCTGACTTCAGATCTGTTCCATCCTTTCAGATACAAGCATGTATGCTTAAAATTCTACAAAATGGCAACACATCCAAAAACAGCAAAGAAGAATTCATGAATTTCTTAGAAATCTTTGAAATTTTATAAAATATAAGACCTCTGGATATACAATTTAAAAATCATTCAATTTAAATAAGACATTTATGTAAATGTCAAGGCCTGAAATTTTGATTTTTATATTCTCCAGTTTTACTGTCTCAATGATCAATGATGATATTTATCTAATTTTATTAATTTCTCTTAATACACAGAAGAGAAATAATTTATCTCTGTTGACCATCCTTTAAATATACAACTCAGCTTATATTTTTATCTTCTTGCTAAGAAATGTCATACTCTATTTTCCTGTAACTCTTAAAACCCAATTTTTGTAGGGTTGTACTAAGAGGTTAATTGCTGTGATAGACATACATACATTTATCATAATACTGCCAACATTCAAGGCTCTACTCTGAGGGATAGAAAGTTCAGTAAAAAATGGTCCCAACCCCCAAGGAGGTCTTAATCTGGTTTCTATCATTACTGTTTAACCTTAGCAAAATTTAAATTAAATTGAATCAAGTAGATGTACCATAGCTTAAATATTTTCCCATGAAAGAGTGACTTTTTTCAAGTGAAGAACCTTCTTCCTTTCATTTCCATGGAAACAGAACTTCTATTGAACAGTGGCAATGAAGATTTTTTATAAGACTCTTGATCTTAGCTAACCTGTCCATTTCCTATCATGCACACAAATTACTTTAAAAGAAAATAATAGCCATGACTATATCTACCTGGTTTCTACTGACCTTTGCTTAGTTTTTGTTTTCATCTTTAATTCAATATAATCATTTAAAGCGATATCAGTAGTTATGACAGAAATAATTTTATGGAACTTTTAGTAAATGTTTGAGTTACAATTACTTAATACCAACAGTTTTTCAGTATGCAAAGGAACTATTCTAGAAATCATTGAGGTATGACCCTGCATTGAGAAATAGGAAACCTGGGCTCTAGACTTGGTAAGACATTTCCCTTCTTGGGGTTTCAGCACTTTCATTTTTAAAATGGAGTAAGGCACTTACTAAATCATCTATAAATTCTGTTCAAGCTTTACTATTCTAAAATTCTAGTCCATGACATCAAAAATTTTAATACAATGCTTTCATCACAAGGTGAAGTGGCACAGTGAATAGAGTGAAAATCAGAAAGAACTTAAGTACAAATCCTGCCTCAGATATTTAGTAGCTGTGTGACCCTGGGTAAGTAAATTAATCTCTCTCTGATGCAGTTTCTTTAACTGTAACATGGGGATATTAATACCACCTATCTCACAAGGTTTTTGCTAGGATTAATGAGATGACTTTTCTAAAGTAGTTGGCAAACTTTAAAGCACAATATAAATGTTCGTTATTATTAGCAATTATTTTAAACATCTTGGTGGCAAGAGCTATTTATTCTCTCTACCGAAGTGTCCTAATGACTATTTCGACATGGTGCAATAGCTTTTTTGGTTGTTTGTGATTTTCTCTTTTGTTTTTTCTTTTTAGTGAGGCAATTGAGGTTAAGTGATTTGCCCAGGGTCACACAGCTAGTAAGTGTTAAGTGTCTGAGGTTGGATTTGAACTCAGGTACTCCTGACTCCAGGGCCAGTGCTCTATCCAGTGTGCCACCTAGCTGCTATTAATCTGTCCCTCTCACTACCCCTTTCTCCAAGTGAACAAATTACAGTACAACAAAACACCACCACCGGTACCACCACCACCACCACCACAAACTACCACCATCACCTCCAACAACAAAAATCCCCTGATACCAATCTGCAAAATCCGGGAAACTAAATCCCTCCATTTGGCAATCTCTGAAAATGTATGTCTCTCTGTATTGTAAGCAAATTATATTCTTGGCATGAGGTATGTGGTGATTTTTTTCACTCTTTCATACTTGTAGTTATGTTGATCACAGTTCTATAGTTCTCTCTATATATGCATCTTCATCTCTATAGAAATATATGTAGATATATCTATATATAATTGTTATTATTGTAGCTGTCTCTTATTGCTATATTTGTTATTATTGTTATATTATTAACAGCCAGGTAGAGTCATCTGAAAGTAGTGATGAAAAATACTTTTTCCCCCTAGGGAGGAGGTTGGAGTCATGGGAAGCATGATACATTTTCCCAAATGCAAGCTTAGCTTCTTTCTTCATAGTTCTGAGTCCAGTTTATTGTGCTCTAAGGTATATTTACTGATACTTTTACCATCATAATAACCTGAGGAACCTCCCCACTTTGCTAAATATAGAATCTATGAAGGAAAGTGAAAAGAAAAACAAAACTCCTGAGTAACCCTGTCAGAGTAAGGCCAGAAACAATGACCCCAAATCCCTGGAGTATGAATATTAACTTGCCTCCAATTTTGCAGGAAGATTGTTCTCCCTTTCAAAATTCTTTTTCTTTATACTGTTATCATTGTATAAATTGTTCTGGTTCTGCCCTCTTCATTCTGTATCAGCTCAAAAAAGATCTTTCCTTTGACATTTTCAATTTCAGCATTTTTTATGGCACAATAATATTCCATTACATTCTTATACCATACTTCAGCCATTCCCAAACAAGAGAATTTAATTTCCAATTTTGGGCTACCACAAATAGAACTACTACAAATATTTTTGTATTAATGAGTTCTTTTCAGATTGTGATTCCTTCAGGTCATTATTCCTTTATTCCTGGCCCCTCTCCCCACGACCATCACAGGTTCCCCCCCCCTTTCCCCCATTAATGTCTGAGAGCAAATATTAGTGAAAAGAGGAAAACTGGTCATTTGGAGTAGTGAGCCTGATATAGTGGATTGTATGCTGGACCTAAAACCAGATTTGAACTGTGTTCAAATTTTGCTTCTTGCATTTATTAACTTTCTTACTAAGGGAAAATAATTTAACCTTACTTAACTGACATTCATTCATTTTTCATTCATTCATTCAACATTTATTATAATATTCACTCCTTTAGGAGTATTTCAGAGCCCCTATGTCCCAAACACTATGCATTTGCAAGGGATACAAATTAAAAAATGGTACCCTCCTGTTCTCAAGGAGCACCCTGTCAAATGAGATGATTGGTGTACTAAACAAAATAAAACCTGGATTCCAAGTCTGCCTCTGTCATTTACTACTTGTATGACCCTGGCCATGACATTTGACCTCCCTAAACCTTAGCTTTAGGATCTCCATAATTAGGGTACTAATAATACCTAGCAAGGATCAAATGTGAAAATGTGATAAGGGAAAGGGGGGAGGACATAACCATTTATATAGCAATTACTATGTGCTAGGCATTGTGTTTTAGTGGTTCTTTGGGGTGGGGGAGGTGGTTGTTGTTTGTCTGTTTGTTTTACAATTATGATCTTATTTGATCCTCACAACAACCCTGAGAAGTGTAGACTATTATTATCCCATTTTATAATTGAGGAAACTGAGGCAAAAAGAGAGTCAGTAACTAGTGGCTGTGAGTGACACAGTAGATAAAGTGCTAGGCCTGGAGTCAGAATAACTTGAGTTCAAATCTGGTCTCAGGCACTTGTAACTCTGGACAAGTCAAAATCTCTATTTGCCTCAATTTCCTCAAATGTAAAATGGAGATAACACTTGTTTCAGGATTGTTGTGAGGATCAAATGAGATCATATTTGTTAAAGCACTTAGTACGATGTCAGGTACATTGTAGGCCTTTGCCCTTCTTCTTGCCCAGGGCCACATAACTAGTGTCTGCAGGCCCAGCACTCTGTCCACCAACTGCCTGATAATGTATACAAAGTGTTCTATAGTTTTAAAGGTCTATATAAATGCTAGGTATTATTTTTGGACTAGATCTGTGATTTATTGGCATAGGGAAGTCCAAATGACTAAACTCCCTTTACCAATGCAGTCTTATAGCTGCTCTGCAATTTATGGTTTCAGAGAGTTGCCTAGGGCCACTGAAACATTAAATGACATGCACAGGGTCACACATATAATTGTGTCAGGGGCAGGATTTGTTTTTTGGCAGGGCAATAAGGGTTAAATGGCTTGCCCAGGGTCACACAGCTAGTAAATATCAAGTGTCTGAGGCTGGATTTGAACTCAGGTCCTCCTGAATCCAGGTTCAAAGCATTCATTTTGTCTAAGGAATCCAGGGCCAGGACTTTATCCAGTGTGCCACCTAGCTGCCCCATAGAGGCAGGATTTAAACACAGGTTTTCTTGACTCTGAAATTGACTCTTTGTCTCATAGAAAGAAGAAGAAATAGATGTTTACTTGGAAAAACTAGTTCACAGCAGGAAATAATGTGAAATTAATCTGGACAAATTGTAATCTTCTTGGAAGATTGAACTCCCAGGCCAATGAAATCAAAGGTTTCTGAAAAATTGACATGAATTATATATATATATATATATATATATGCTATAATTATATACTTTAAAATTATCTTGCAAGATACAACACAAAAATCATGTTTATTATTTTTTGGCCATCATGGAATTTATAATTATCATTAATGTTTCTAAATGATGGGATTTTTCTCCAATTTGATCTCAGAGAACTGCATACTTTTATAAATCTGTCAAAATTTAAATTGTTTTCTATTTCTCTGTGTACTTTAAATCAAACAAGTAATAATAGTATAGCAGAGAGCTGAGCACAGAGTTTAGAAGAGTTGGGTTTGGGTCCCACCTCTGACTCATACTGGCTGTATGAACCTTGACAAATCATTGAGTCTCTCATTACCCTAGGCACCTCTTGTAAGACTACAAATTGAAGAAGTGTTGACCAGCAGTGGTAGAGAAGAGTTTTCTTCATTGGCTAAACCAATGAATCAAAGTTTCTGATCCTTTTCCTTTAAGTATTACATCAAGAGAAAATGTGATATAATACCAAGAACTGGATTAGGAGCCAGAAAATTTAAGTTCGAATCCTGACTTTTCTCCTTACTAAACCCAGGGAAGTAATTTTCTCCCTTTGGGTTTCAAAACCATTCTTTGTCAAATGAGGAGACTGTAATAGATAACTTCAAAGATCCTCTTTAACTTTAAATCTCTGATTCTATCAATTCCCTATGGGCCCCTGCCCATTAAATTGAAAAGTCATTGAGAACAGGGACAGCAGCTATATTTGCTCCTCCTCTACTGTCTAACACATATAATAGATAATTATTTTTGAATGAATTAGTGAATTAATAATTTGGTTAAAATAATTGAGTTGGAAATAATCTTTGGGTCACTTTGTTTTCAAGGTAATATTTTATTAGTTATTTAACCAAAACATTCAAAATAATTTTGAAGTAATTCTGTAATCTCTATTTAGACAAAATCTTATGTTTTAATCTTTTGTACACCTGCATGTCAGTTACTAGCACTGTGAATTGATTGCCTTAGGGCCCATCCCCTCTATCCCATAATAGATCATTGCATAACTATATTTTTGAACAGAGACTATGCCATGGCTCTGACCTATTTTGTATTGTTTCAACTGGTTGTGAAGGACTTCAGTTATTACAACTGTGGCATTTAAAATTAAATGTGGTCACCCAATTACTGTCCCAAGTTTAGGGAAAATTAGTGGGGTTTATTATATATTTGTTACTTAGAAAATAAAGGCTACCGTACCAGTTTTGGGAAATAAAGCACTTATTAAAGCATATTAAGTATTAGTAAATATAAAGCACATGGCCCTGAAAGTTAGAAAAGCCTAGCTAGGATCTAGGGGAGAGAATCATCTGCATCTTGCTTCCTTGAGTTTTCCAGGGCCAAGAGAATGAGATCAGAGGGGCAGCTAGATGGGGAAGTGGATAAAGCACTGGCCCTGGATTCAGGAGAACCTGAGTTCAAATCTGGCCTCAAATACTTGTCACTTAACTCTCATTGCCCTGCAAAAAAAAGAAAAAGAAAGAAAAAAGAAAAGAAAAAGGAAAACAGTGAGATTAGTGAGTGTAAACTTTCTGAGTGATGGATGAGAGGCGGCCCTTATAGATAATTGGCTAGCATCATTCAAATCTATTGGTTCACTGGATTTGACGGTGGTTTGGTGCAGTTGTGCTGATGACAGAACTCAGAGAACAGATCCTCTGGCAGGAACAAGGCTTTCAGGTGGGTGTGGTTTTGATCGAAGTAACTTCCTGACTCTGAGCTGGCCTTGAGAAAGGTCAGGCCAGGCTCTCTGAGTCTCATAGAACCCCAAAATACCCTTATATTAATAATTTTCTCACACAACCTTGTTGGTTGATAGGAAATCTGCTTTGGAAAGAACAATGTGGTCCCTCCTGCCCATATGAGTCCGGTTCACTTTACTCCTTCCTGCAAAACTGTCCAAATTATACATTGATATTACAATATCCATTCATGTATTGAACATTATTGTAGTAACTCATTTCAAACATCATTTTTTCATAAAGATATCTAATCTGATATTATATCCACATTGCTATTAACTACTAACATGCTTTGTTGTTATAGATTATTAATGATGCCTTGTCTAGTTTTAAATTTCAAATCTTTTATTAATGATCAAATTTGAATAGTTTGCTACATCAATGTACATTTCCACATAATAAGCATAAAGAAAATATTTCCTTTGAAGTGAAATGTTAGCTATAAAATAGGATATTTATTTGTGTTTGGTGATCAGACTATAGTATGTTAGCCCCACCTAGTGAAAGATTAATAAACTGTCAAAATCGAATACCATAAGAAAAGTTTTAAACACCAGTATTGACTCATGCATTCTTTCTCTTAAAATCCCAGGGAATAATGATCTTCCTGGATATGTGAAATCCCTTTTCCTATGGAGTCATCTCATTAATCTGTGGCAGATTGTGGGAGGGGCTAGACTCACCAGATATTTTTATCTTCTTAATCCTTAGACAAAATGAATGCTTTGAACCTTTGGCTGAAATTGGAGAATGGAACCTAATGTTTATGAGACTTGGAAAAATATGTATGTTATAATTAATAGATCAAGAATATGAAATTTTATCCCCATGGGTTCATTTTAGGGGAGTACATATGTTATAAGACAGGAGTTCTTAATATGAGATACATGAACATGGTTTTCTTTTCAAATTATAGCTGTTTCAATTGAATAACTTTCCTTTGTAATCCTATATAACTTATTTTATACATTTTCCCCTGCAATGGTAATTACCATATTACTGAAAGGGTCCAAAGAATTTATAAAGTATTAAGGACTTTTGGCCTATAAGTATAATAAAATGGGTTTGAGACTGACAGGAATTTTTAAGCATTTCTTATCTGTTATTCCCCTTAGAAATTATCTATTTTAATATCACCTGGAATTATTTGAAGTGGTACAACTGAATTGAATTTATAACACATATTTTGCAGGAAAGATACATAGTACTGTATCACAGCTATACATAGCATATCAGAGTATAGAAAAATACTTGATTTGGTTAATCAGCTCATTACAAAATCAATATAAAGAGAAAGACAATATTTAGAAGAAGGGATGTAAAGCTTAAAATGAATTTGGAAAACTTATTGGGGACACTAGGAACTATCTGGTAATAAGTTCTATTATAAAGCACTTAATTACTTAGTAAATATTCTGAGCAATAACTTATCAAAGAGAATCCAAATGAATTGAAAGATGCAATGAAGAGATTATAAGGATAACTTGTACAAGGAGGAGAATATGCAGCACAAAGTTACTTAAACAATTCGAAATGGAGCTATCTGAGGTAATTTTTCATTAAATTCTCATCCATCTATACAAAAAATCAGTTTATAAGTAATAAATATGTCGAGATAAACATACATGTATATATTTATATTTGATTACTATATATTCTCTACTTAGAACACAGGTTATTGGTTTGTCGTTTTAAGGATAAATTTTCTGAGATCATTATTTCATTAAATTAACCTCTAAAATATTTTTCAGGAAGATTTACACAAAATTTTAAAGCTAAAATTGAATAAATGGGATATTTCAGACAACATAAAGTTCTCTGAAAATTATATCCAAGAAATGATAATATGACTTTCCCAGAATTCCCTCAATATTGGAATTGCTGAGAAAATTAAATGTTTAAAATGATTTGCTCATTTTGAAGGATTTTATTTTTAGTAATTAAATGAGATATGAAATAGTTTGCTAGTTATATGGGTATAGTGCCATCTGCAGTTTTCTTTTCATGATGTTTTATATATCTTTTATATAAAAGTCAGAAGCACCATTTAATTTAAAATTTTCTTTTTCTTTTAAGGTCATCATAACAATTTCCATTTGGCTAAATAGTGATTACACATCATATGAGTGCTGGCTGACCTTCTTCCTAAACTTCAAGTCTTCCCTTCACGTTTGTTATTTGTATGACAAAATCAGCTCCAGCCCTGCCTGACAAGCTTAAGACTCCTATCTGCTTTAATGCTGAACCAGTTCATTTTTAACTACCTTGCTCTGTACTGAAGCAGATAGAAGTCTAGAAGTTTTTCAAGGGAAGCAGAGAGAAGATTTGGGGGATGGAGTTCAGGAAGTTAGTTCTATGACCTGTGAATGAATAAATGAAAATTATTAAGTGCCTAATATATGCAAAGCACTGTTGATACAGTTAGAAAAATAAGTCAGTCCCTGATCTTAAGGTGTTCACATTCTAATGGGAAATATAACAGATATAAAAGGTTTCAGCTGCTAGTCAAATGGAATAGTACTCTTATCCTTAGCATACTTTTGAAAAACATAGTCAATGCCTCTTTTAAAATTCCATTTCATGATAAAAATCACACCAATTTTTGA
Source organism: Dromiciops gliroides (assembly GCF_019393635.1). Lineage (NCBI taxonomy): Eukaryota > Metazoa > Chordata > Mammalia > Microbiotheria > Microbiotheriidae > Dromiciops > Dromiciops gliroides. The sequence goes on along the minus strand of NC_057861.1, from coordinate 128,598,918 downwards.
TGTTGAACCATTTGACAGTGCCAAAGATTTTGGTTACAGAAAATTTCTTTAGTGGGTCTTCAGTTGTTGTTTCTACAGCACCTTCAGAAGCAAGTTGCATCTCCATAATGTTTTATTCCTCAAATCTGGCTAACAAGACCTCTGATTGGGTAGGAGAATTATTTCCTTGGTGTAGACATTCAGGTTAATGTTACCTGCATTCTTTGTTATCCTATTTAAACTACTCTTTACTTTTTTCCTTATCATACTTCATTCCCTCTCACCACCCCCCATTTCATTTTTTGAATCATATATATATATATATATATATGTATATATACATACACACACATACATACACACACACACATATACCCCACTTCTTACTCTTTATTCTCAGGTGGAATTGAATTGACTTCCCCTCTTCCAGGATTACATGTTCTTGAGGCAGGATCTGTAGGAGATACTTTCAGATGACCTATTGAAACGTCCTTCCCATCTAGTTTTTGAGAAGGAGTAGTACTGGTCTAAGCAAAATTTCCAAGTAAGCAACTTGTCATTGCCCTCCTTTTGCCCTTTCCTTATATACTAATATCCTAATTCCTCTTTTGCCCTCTCCCCTCTCCCCAAACTACCACCCCTTGCTTTCCAAAACTTCATCTCCTACTGATCTCCTATCCTTGCTTTTACTCAACTGGAGGTAACACTCTCTTAACATGTCAATTTGATTGTTTATCCTGCTGTTGTCATGTGGAGGTAGCTAAGAAAAAAGTTTGTGAAAACAGTTCCAATGATGTTATGAGAAGTATTGGCACCATTCATTCAATGAATATTTTTGAGTGTCTAGTTTTGTTGATAGTACCGTGAGAGATGCTGCAGGTAACACAAAGACATGCCTAACAGGATCTCTATCTTTAATAAGCTTGGGGGGCAGCTAGGTGATGCAGTGGATAAAGCATCGGCCCTAGATTCAGGAGTACCTGAGTTCAAATCTGGCCTCAGACACTTGACTCTTACTAACTGTGTGATCCTGGGCAAGTCACTTAACCCCCATTGTCCCACCAAAAAAAAAAAAAGAAAGAAAGAAAAGCTTGGGTAGGATTATAGAATCTTAAAATGTTAGAGCTGGGAAGAATCTGTGATCATCTTAAGATCATGAGATCTTATGGTTCATATAGTAAGTGCTTGATAAAGGTACTTTGATTAATTCATTATTCTATTAAAAATAGAAGAGACCTTAAAGGTCATCCAGTTTACCCCTCTCACCTTTTTACAGATGAGGAATGTGAGAAAATCATTATTAATAATGGATTTCTAGGAGAAACTCAGACCATTTTAACTACTCCCTACCCCGCACACCAGAAACCTGACTGGACACCTTAATGAAAGGAATGCAGATTGATTCTTTTGATTAGAGCACACCTAGATGTTTGGAATTTGATCTCTGGACCACACCCTAAGACAAGTCAATCAATGGAGCTGAATTATGCTAATGAATTAGTTTAGATCAATGTATAGTCACCTTCCTCTACCAAGAAGAGGATAAAAAGACTGGACCACAGGGAGTTTGCTCTCTTCTTCCCTGTACTTTATTTTACTCTCCATGCACCCTCTTCTAGCCCTCTTGGCTTGATATGCTGTGTATGTAATTGTGTAGCCCTCTAAGCCTGTGACTAATGGGGAAGTCAGGGAGACAGTTAGTCAATACTTTAATAATATGTGATATTTAAAAAATAATAATATGTGATATTAATTAATAATAAATTCTTACTGCCAAAACTGATACAATAGCCTTTAATATATAATTTAGTAACATTTTAGAAAACTCAGTCTAGTCTCCCAATAATTTAACACATAAAATAGGTTCTGTGATGTTAAAGCTGAGAAATGGCAGAGCTCTTCCCACTTAACAGAAAAGATAGCAATCCAAAAAAGAGTTAGTAGAAAGGAATCAGGTAGGATTTCTGTTGGGTGGAAGTGGTAAAGAGAGAGAGTGATTGTAGCAGGAGGGATAGCATCAAAACAAAACCACCGGAAAATTGGAAAAGTGAATTACTTAACATAAAAATTCTTTAATAAATTAATTTTTAAAATTCATATAAGTATATATCTGAGTGTGTCTGTGTGTCTGTGTGTAGTGGAGGGAGAGTGGGGACCTCGGAAAGGCCTCTGGAAGAAGGTGGGATTTGAGGCAAGTCTATGGAGGCAAAGGATACCAGCAAGCAGAGATAAGGAAAGTTCAGCAAGATTTTTAGAGATCAAATATAGCGTGCAGGGGACAAGGAAGAAGGCCAGTTTGTGTTTTTGCCTGTATGATAAACTTGGCATAGAAATTAGTTCCATATTTCAAAAACAGAGACAATTGATTAAGGAAGTAACTTCAAGGGATACTCTTTATATAAAAAAATCTACACTTTTATGGAAAATTAAGACATTTTATGTATTTCCATTTTTCATTCTTTATCATCACAATCTTTGGATTTTGTAATTTTAACTTTATGCTTCTTCTTGTGTTTCCTCCAATTATTTAAGGTCATGAACAGGTGATCAATGACCTTTCTACATATATTAGAAACTATGAAGAGAGTTTAGTGAATTGCCAGAGGATATGTTGACTATATCTTTGGTCCTAACATAATGCCTAAAAGGAGGGTTTTATTTAAATATTCAATCCCAAAGACCATATATACATTCTTCCTTCCTTTTAGAAAAAAAAAAGCATTTCATGTTTACAAAATATTTATGAAATTCAATTATCAGCTATTATAGGTATCTATTACATAACAAATACTGTACATTAAATACTTAAAACCCAAAGGACATTTAACAATAAAAATGTTATAGACAGAGGGACTTTATTTAATAAATATTTGTCAAATTCAAAGGGACATAAAACAGTAGTTTGGAAAAAAAATCCTCTCTTTTTTTTTTTTTTTTTGGTGAGGCAATTGGGGTTAAGTGACCTGCCCAAGATCACACAGCTAGTAAGTGTTAAGTGTCTGAGGCTGGATTTGAACTCAGGTCCTCCTGACTCCAAGTCCGGTGCTCTATCCACTGTGCCACTTAGCTGCTCCCTGAAATAATCCTCTTTTTAAAATGAAAAAAAAAGAATATATTGTTATTTAGAAAATAACAATTCATCTTGTCTTGGAATAGCACTACCTCTGAGAGCTTGCCAATGTCTCCAAGGACAATGGAAAAATACATGATGAGAATATCCATATCAGTGAGATCATAGCTCGAATGAAATATCTTCATTTTGGGTAAAATTTCATTTTTTTCCTTAGAACTTTCAACTTTTATATTTGAAACTTGTACATTAAATAAATAAGTAAACATCTCTCCCTAACCCCTACCCCTACTTTTCTAGGAGTTTCACTATAATAAAGCAGTATAGTACCATTGAAAGGGTGCTGAAATTGTAATCTCAGGACCTGCATTTTGTTTCTTGTTCTTTTTATGGCTTTAATGACTTTTAGCAAGTGACATTTATTCTGGGCCTCAGTTTCCTCATCTGTGAAATAGAGGAGAATTAGATTTGAAGACTTCTAAAGTTCTTCCCAACTCTGGAGTCTATGAAGAAATGTCGCAATATTATTCAATTTTTAAGGGAATTTATAGGGTTAGTTTGAAGGGTAATTTCACTAACGCATATATGGTTTTGTACCTATGAATGTTGTACTGCTTGTGTAATCAGCATTTATTGTGAATGAACACCTGTGGTTATTTACATAGAAACAGAGTCAAGTCTGCAAAGACACTTTTAGGTGCCAATTCTTGGTTCAATATAGGTTCCATTTGGATCATTTGTCAGTCTAATATTGAGAAGCTTGATTATAGTTCATATTATCTTTTCAGGGAGATGGCATAGCACAAGAATAGGTATTTGGGGGAACTAAGAGCACCTTAAAGGTTTGTTATGCATTCCTTTTATACAAATCAAAATTCCACTTGTGACAGCCACAACCTTCCCTTAATTAGCATCAGCTGTTTTTCACACACCTGGAAACCCAGATACTGAGACTATGTCCTAATTTTGATGAAAACATAAAAGATGGGTGAGGATCTGAGGGATCAAAAAGCTTAGACTAAGTCAGAAAACATACATTAAATGCTTACTATCTGCGAGAGAGGACTCCTTGCCTTTATAGAACTTGTATTCTAATAGGAGATAAAAAAAATACAACTGCATACATAAAAGATAAATAGAAGGAAGGGAATAAGCATTTATATAGTACCTACTATCTCCCAGGCACTGTGCTAAGAATGTTACAAATATTATCTCAATAATTATTAACAATAACCCTCGGGGGGTGGCTAGGTGGCACAGTGGATAAAGCACTGGCCCTGGATTCAGGAGTTCCTGAGTTCAAATCCGGCCTCAGACACTTGACACTTACTTAGCTGTGTGACCCTGGGCAAGTCACTTAACCCCCATTGCAAAAAAACAAAAACAAAAAAAACCCCAATAACCCTGTCAGGTAGGTGTTGTTCTATTATCCCCATTTTACAGTTGAGGAAATTGTGTCAAATAGAGATTAAGTGACTTGGTCAAGGTCACATAACTAGGACCTATGATTGCATTTGAACTCAGATTTTCCTGAGTACAGACCCAACACATGTCCTATCCATTGTGCCACTGGCTACTTAAAACTCAGACCCACATACATAGAAACACACACATAAACATGCATACACATATGTTTATGTGACACATATGTGTATATGTTACTAAATGTGTACATATTTATGTTTATGTAAGTGTTTGTATATATATGTATATATAAAACATATATCTGTATATGTATTTACTAAATGGGAGATATCAATTCTAATAATAGCACTAGCTGGAACTTGCTCATTGATGTTGCTCTACATGGAGATACTGCGTTCCTGACCTCATCTACTTTGACTGCTGAGATCTGATTGCTCTCCTCCACTTCACTCATTTCCTGGTTTTTAGATCTGTCATCTATCTATCTATCTATCTATCTATCTATCTATCTATCTATCTATCTATCTATCTATCTATCTATCTATCTATCTATCTATCTATCTATCTATCTATCTATCCATGTATTTATCTTTTGGGGGGGGCAGGGCAATGGGGGTTAAGTGACTTGCCCAGGATCACACAGCTAGTAAGTGTCAAGTGTCTGAGGTCAGATTTGAACTCAGGTGTTCCTGAATCCAGGGCCAGTGCTTTATCCACTTCACCACCCAGCTGACACTATTTGCTTATTTATCCATCTATTCACTCATTCCTTCATTGCTTCATTGGTTTCTTCATTTTTTGTTTATTTATTTTATGCCCAACCAATGATTTCCTGGCCTTTGCTTTTATCTCATGGTATCACCTCAATGGATGATGTCAAACTCTGAAATCTGCGTATTTTCAAATTTCAACTCCTGTCCTGATCAGCTGAATCCCACTCCTCTCCATGTTCCACTCTTAAAATATCACATTCACATGCCATTCATTATCCACTATACTGAAAACAGAGCCCCTGAGGAAAACCCCTCTTACTTTTAAGCATTTCTTTTTCTCAAAGGAAAATAATTCTTAGAGATAATGGAGACACAATATGGTAGGAAAAAGTAATAGTATCTGAAAATAAAATAATGAAAATTTGAGGGTCACTAATAGTGCTTTGGAAGAAATATACAGCAAAAGTTATATCTTTTAGTTTAACACCATTTCAAATGGTGACTGGAACTTCCTATATTCACTAGATAAATTCAGCCATCTGAAAAAAATACAATAGAATTAGAGAGTAGAATGCTGAAAACTAATAAGGAAAGTCCTTTAATTCTGTAGTGCAAAATTGTGCTTATGTGATTCATGGCATGTATTTAGTAAAGATAAAAGGCAGGTAGAGAACATAATGCATTGCTAAATATCAACATGAAAATATGCTCTTAAAATCTATTTGATTTCAAAGGAGTTCTGCAAAGGAGCTATGAAGGAGGAATTTAATCACCTTTCCACTAGCAAGATAATACCTCAAAGTTATATTTCTGTGTTTATTGGTAGTACTCAAACTTTTATATTTTGAGTACAACTTTAATAAGCCATTCTATGAGTTTAAAGGGATTTCAGCTTCAAGAAATTACATTTTTTTAGAAAAATTGGAATCATCTAGGTGATTTTGTCATTCTAGAAACCATTTCTGGTGAGTTGAACTTATATCTCTATATCTATCCTACTTCAAGGTAGTAGGGAGACACAGAGGCAATATAGCAGTAGGTACATGCTATGTAGATCAGTACTGTGAAAATCACATAGAAATGTGATCTCTAGCATTATGTAGTAATTTGTAAAACTACAAATGCACATTATCTATGTTGTATTTGTATTTGTATTTTGTTAAACATTCCCCAATTGTAGAATTTGTTCCAGCTGTACTCTTGCCATGAGTTTGATACCTTTGTTATAGACCACTAGCTCATCTGTGGAATTGGGATGACAAATTCCTAATGAACATCAAAAGACTAACATGGAAGAAAAGATAGATTTATCATCCCACTGTCCTCTGATAAGATAAAAAAGGCTTCATTAAATTCTCAGCCAAAATTCTACCTTTTATAAGATGCCTTTTTTTGGATTCTTTTTAATGTCAGTGCTTTCTCTCCAAAATTATCTCTGATTTGTCTGTGTACAACTCATTTGTACATTTTATATCTTATTTGCATTTTGTTGCAAATGACACTATGATTTCCTTGAAAGAAGAGATGATTATTTTATGAGGAGCCAAGGATTTTCTTTTTATCACCAGTGCTTACAGTCATGTCAGACATATAGTAGGTGCTTAATAAATGCTTGTTGACTGTGGACTGACTGAACATGAGACTCACCAGCCAAATCATAAATTTAAGGGACAAGTACAGGAGAAGACAGAGTTTAGGGTAAATAATTGAGGGTGAATAAAAAAGAATGCTAAGATCAAGTAATGATGATATTAGGAAGATTAATGCCTAGAATGAAGGGAGACTTCTAATGAATGTTAAATGTTATAATAGGGGATTTAAAAAAAATATGATGTGTTTTGTTTTGACATAATAGACAGTGCCCAAGTAAACTCACACTAAGCAAATTACTCCAGAAGAGTTAAGCAAAATCCTTGAATTAAATTATTATAATTGACAGTATATATAACTTTTGAATTTAGTATTTTATGAATTATTAAATTTTTCCAGTCAATTTTTTGCTTCCGTTTCCAAGATGTTGCCTCTTTTTTTCATAATTTTCTTGTGTAACTCTCATTTCTCTAATTTCTTTCCCATTTTTCTTCTACCTCTCTGATTTTTTTTGTGGGGGGGAGGCAATTGGGGTTAAGTGATTTGCCCAGGGTCACACAGCTAGTAAGTGTTAAGTGTCTGAGGCCGCATTTGAACTCAGGTACTCCTGACTCCAGGGCCAGTGCTCTATCCACTGCGCCACCTAGCTGCCCCTACCTCTCTGATTTTTAAAATCCTTTTTGAGCTCTTCCAAGAAGGCTTTTTGGTCTTGAGACCAATTCATCTTCCCCCTTGAGGCTTCACATGAAAGCATTTTGACAGTATTGTCCTCATCTGAGTTTGTATTTTGGTCTTCCCTGTCATCATAGAAGCTCTCAGTGATGGTAAGGGCTCTTTTTTGTTTCCTAATCATAGAATAAACTATTTTTTTTTTTACTTTTAAAGTTCAGGTCTATTCCTGGGGCACAAGGGCCACTCTTGCAAGCTTCTTGTGCTGGGGGATAGTGGGATAGGGCTTTCTCTCTGAGGCCTCTGTGAGTTGCAGCTTCCTCACTGCCCTAGGCTAGATCCCTGTGCTGGGATGGCTTGGCCTAGTTGTTGACCTCTCCTATGGGTGGTTCCCTAGCTGTCAGCTTACCCTCTCAGCCAGGGCTGGTGAGTCTCACACCAGCCTTCTGGGCCAGGACTAAGAGACCTCAGCTGCTGATCTGTTCTGTGGCCAGGAGCTTCATGATGATTTGCCCAGACCCCCTCCTTGCTGTGCTGAGCTGAGCTATGCTGTTCTCCCCTTTTGTCCAAGAAAGACCAACCTTTCCTGAAGTTTTCTAAATTATCTCAAGTTGGAAGATTGTATCTCCCTGTCATTTTTTAGGTTCTGTAGTTCTAGAATATGTTTTGAGGCTTGATTTAATGTTGTTTTTGAGGGAAACTTGGGAGAGCTCAAGCAACTTCCTGGTCTCTCTCTGCCATCTTGACTCTGGCCCTACTAAATTTTTAAAAGTAAATATTAGGGGCAGCTAGGTGGCACAGTGGATAAAGCACTGGCCCTGGATTCAGGAGTACCTGAGTTCAAATCCAGCCTCAGACACTTGACACTTACTAGCTGTGTGACCCTGGGCAAGTCACTTAACCCCCATTGCCCCGCAAAAAAAAAAAAAAAAGTAAATATTTGTTGATTTTTTTTTTTGTTTTGTTTTCTACATCACTGTAGTTTCCCCCAGTATCTTTCCACTTTCCTTTCCAGGGAGCTATCCAGTATAGCAACTAGTATGTTTATATAAAAAAAAAACCCAAGAAAAATATTATATTATATATGATATTATATTATAAGAAAGATCAACCACTTGCTCTTACCTGTTAACATCATTGGATAATCACTATTCTTAAAAAAGAATTACTGTATATGTGGATAATAAATTAAAAATAATAAAGATTTTATGCTGTTACCATAATTTCATAGTCATCACTCTAAAAATAATAAAACCATTCTTAGATGGAGATTTGGTAACATTGCATTCCAATTAATTTTATTTTACTATTGATATTTTGAGTGTGACAAATATCATAAATTTTATTCATAAATTCTAGTTTAAAAAGATGGGTAAAATTTGATAGCTAAGAGTGATCACTGTCAGTCACTTAGCAGGACATGCCATGAAGAAGCTTTTTAGAGCAAGACATGTAAAGTGAATAGGTACTAGAAAGATATGTAGACAGAATGACTGTAAAGTTTTTACCAACAGGGAAACAAGCATAGTTTGCAGAAAAGGCTAGTTTTCACTGAGTTTTATTAAGCTGTCATGCCCAGAATGCTTATGTCAAACATAAAAGAAACATCTATCAACTTTTTGGACAGGTGTGACAAATTACTAAACACATTCTACAATGCAATGCTGCTTCGCAGTCTTTCCTGATCCTTTGTAGTCCACCCCCTCCCAATTTTCTATCACCCTATTGTTTATACTCCAGTCTGTACTTTAATCACAATCAATTTTGATTCTTAAAGACAAATCTTATGTAAGGAGTCAGTTAGGAATATAGATACTTATTGACAATTCAAATATTAAACATCTCTCATATCAATAAGTTTTTCCCCGTATGCAATGGTATTTCACAATTTTATTTTGATATGGTTGTAATTTTATTGTATTTGGGAAGTGTTTTCTTTATTTTTTTGGGTTAGGGGTGGAAAAGTTTTTCAAAACCCTACTTTTTTCCCTTCTTGCTTATCATTTTTTTCTATCCCTAGATGTTTGATGACAGATAGCTGTTCTATTCCTGATTCACAATCTTGGTCTCTCTACTGCTACTGCTTCCCAGTTGTATGTAGCTATGTCATATTTTATGAAACAATGTGTCATATATGGTTTCCAGAGTATGTATATGTGTCAAGATGAATTGAGTGGGGAGGGAGTTTGCAAAATTTAACAGCCTGATTCATGCTGGCAGAAGTGACTGGACATGGTCCTGAGAGGAAGGGGAGAAAGTCAGTATCAAAATTACCAATAAGCTATGGGGAAACTTTCTTCTATTAGAAAACAGTTCTAGCAAGAAAATCAGAAAGAGAAAGGAGGGAGATCACAGGGTGAGAAACATGAGTAGAAGGGAGGGAAAGGGAAAGGGTGGGGGAGGAGAGAGTGAGAGAGACAGAAATAGAGACAGAGACAAAGAAAATCACATTGAGTCACTAATCTAAGGGATAATAGGATTCTGAAATAAAATATTAGATACATTTGTTTATAAATCTTCTTAAGTATGTATACTAACTACTCTTGGCATATTTAATGATAAAAGTTTTAAACTATAGTAGTTTATTTTCAGCAGCCTTAGTTTGCCTTTACAAATTAGCTTTATGGATAAATTCATTTCATCGCCAAGTATATTTTGCAAGATTAAAGGGGAAAAAATGAGCCTGCTGTTCAATTTTGGAGCATTAACTAATGTTTCCCAATTTACATAGATTAACATTTTGACTCTAATTCAGTTAGATGAAATATGAAATTTGGGTAGAAGAGTCTAATTGGCTTTAACATTTATGCATTGTTATTAAATTTAAAAATTTTGAATGTATTCAAAGGAATAATTAACTGGGAAAAATAAAAATTTTTAAAAGAAAAATCCTGTCAGATAAATTATATCTAATTCTCACTTGAGATATTATTCATGAATTTATACTATCTGTTTCTGACTCAGGTATTCTTTATGTTGACCTTCAAACTACTGCTCACATTGTTATCTAATTTCATTCTATTAACACATAAATTTGTCACTAGGTGGCTCCCTATAGCCTTTCCAATTATATTCTTCTCTGTAAATCCTTTTCTTACTCTCTTTATCAAGTAATTCTTTTCTCTTTTGGAATACTTATCTATATTTTGATCCAATGTACTTTGTTCCCTTGTTTAACTGTCTCTATAGTTTTACTTCAAATCACCAGCTGTACAACATTCCTTCCTATATACTGTGCTATTTCAACTTCATAGTCTATTCAACCAAGGAAGAAATGGTGACAAAAATTCTAGGCTCTCCAAAACCAATTGTAATATCACTGCATATCTGGTCTTTTTATTTATCATTGACTTGTAGCATTCCTTACTATAGTGATTCTCAGCAGTTCTTTTAAATCACTTTGGAATATGCAATCTGCTTCAGTGGATGCCATAAATATGACTTAGCTTAGGTAGAAGAGACACTGTTCATTTATGGGTTATTTACTCAAAGTCTCTTCCTCTTTCTATAAAGATCACAATGGCTATTTAATTTCAAGTGGTCATAGAATTAGAGCTAAAATGCATCTCAGAAGTTCAACATCTTCATATTACTTATGAAGAAACTGAGAAGTAATGACGTTAAATAACTTGTCCAGGATTACATAAGTAATAATGTCTGAATGTGTACTTAATTCCTCTAGCTCCAAATTCAGTACTTATTTCACAATCAATGACAAAATCCAGGGCATTTTCTTTAGATAGCCATGTTTGTGAGTTCCATATGTGATTGGTCAAGGCTGGTAGGGTTCTCCCATTTTAATGTATTGATTTATCAGCTTCTAATCATTTTGGGGTTGGAAACCAAAAACAGTTTATTGAACTGCAATATATTCCAAAAGTGGGGGCATGACAGTAACACATTCTGTGTGTCATGGAGACAGTATGACATAGGTAGGACTATGTGGGGCACCTGAATGGAGTCACCGCATCCTAAAAAACTCACTGCAAAATAAGAGACATGAAGGAATACTATAGCTTAACAGATGAGGAGGTGGTGTTAAGCAAGCTAGTAATGAGTACTTAGTGTATTTTTAGAAGAAAGATACCAATTCTATTCAATCAAGGAATGAATGGTGAGAAATAGTACATTAAAACAAGTGTATTATTTAGATTTTAACAGAGTGTTAGGGAACGTGAACCTGAGATGCTTCTCTAATCCTCAATATTTCCTTCTTTACTGATTCCATATTTTCTACTTACAAATATACCCAGGCCTTAAAAACTCACTTGACTCTATAGTTGCCTCAAGCTATCATCTTACATTTCCTTTCCCCTTCACAAACTCTATTTAGAAATACTGTCATGGGGGCAGAGTCAAGATGGAAGAGATAAGATAGGAACTCACTTTAGCTCTCCCAAATTATCCTCCAAAGAATTATAAATAAAGCCATAAAACATATTTTGGAGTGGCAGAACCCAAAAGATGATAGAGTGAAATAATTTTCCAGTCCTAGACAATTTATAGGGTTGACAGGAAAGGTCTATCTCACTGAGGTGAGAGTAGAGCACACTCTAATGCATGCTATGTCAATAAAGGTTTCCCTGGCAAGCCTAAAGCAGTCCTTGTGGGTGACTGCATCACCATTAGCTGTTAGTACTTAGGGAGTTCTCAGCCCACAGATTGTTAAACAGTTGGAGAACTTGTCAGAAGGAAATTACAGGAGTCCCTTTGCTGGCACTGGGCTCTGTAGCATTATCTATATTTGGATCTAGGTCTCAGTTACAGGGCAAGCAGAAGCACTGGCATGCCAGAACTAATGGCTGCAAGGGAGTAGGTACTATGATCACAATTTGAGAGCAGAAAAATACTTTTGGTCATTCACAGACCAGAGAACCACCCAGGAGACTAGAATACATACCTCTCCTATGATCAAACCACCTTAGAAGAACTGAAAGTTTAAAAAACTCCAGAACTGGCTCTTAAAAGAGCTACACAAAGCCCCTCCAGTTTGGTTTGGCACCCCCTACACCTGGGGAGTAGAATCCAGTTTTAACATAAAGTTAAAAGTCAAGATATGGGCTAGAAAAATGAGCAAACAAGAAAAAAAAGTTCCTGACCATAGAAAGTTATTATGGTGACAGGAAAGATCAAAAGAGAAACTCAGAAAAAAGCAACAAAGCCCAAACTGCTATATACAAAGCCTCAAAGAAAAATGTAAATTGGTCTCAGGCATTGAGGAGCTAAAAAAAGGATTTTAAAAATTAAAAAAGAGAGGTAGAGGAAAAATGGGAAAAGAAATGAGAGTGATGCAAGAAAATCATGAAAAAATAGGTAAGAACTTGGGAAAGGAGAAACAAAATTACTGAACAGAATAAAACCTTAAAAATAGATAGGAAAAATAGTAAAAGAGACACAAAAATTCACTTAAGAGAAGAACTTCCTAAAAAGTAGAATTATTCCAATGGGTAAAGAGGTACAAAAGCTAACTGAAGAAAACAATTCCTTAAAAGTTAGAATTGGGCAAGTGAAAGGTAAAGACTTTATGGGACATTAAGAAACAATCAAACAAAATCAAAAGAATGAAAAAAATCGAAGAAAATGTGGGAACTATTTCATTAGAAAATAACTTATGTGGCAAACAGATCTAGGAAAGATAACTTAAAAATTATTAGACTACCTGAAAACCATGATCAAAGAGACAGCCTAGATTCATTTTTTCAAGAAATTATCAAAGAAACCTGCCCTGATATTCTAGAACAAAATAGAAATTGAAAGAATCCACTGATTACCTCCTGAAAGAAATCTCAAAATGATGATTATCAAGAATATTATAGCCAAAAATTTCAGATTTTCCAGGTCAAGGAGTAAATACTGTGAGCAGCTCAAAAGAAAAAAAAATATTCAAATATCACTGAGCCATAGTTAGGATAATGTGAGATTTAGTAGCTTTTAGATTAAAGGTGCAGAGGGCTTAGAATATGATATTCTAAGGGATGAAAGAGTTAGGACTACAAACAAGAATCACTTAGAAAAAACTGAGTCTAATTCTTCCGGGGAAAAAACGAACATTCAATGAAATAGAATACTTTCAAGTATTACTGATAAAAGATCAGAATGCAGTAGAAAATTTGACTTTCAAATACAAGAGGCAAAAGAAGCATAAAAAGGTAAACAGGAAAGAGAAATCGTAAGGGATTCAATAAGGTTAAACTACTCATATTCCTACATGAGAAATTATAACTCCTAAACTTTCTCATTATTAGGGCAGTTATTAGGAGAATACATAGGCAGAAATCAAAAGTGTGAGTTGAATATGATGAAATGATTATCTGAATGAATAAAATTAAAGCATGAGAAAGAAGTATGCACTGGAAAAAGGCAGAAGGGAGAGGTAGAACAGTATAAATTATTTGACATAAAGGAGGCTTGAAAGAGATTTTACAGTGGAGGGATAATAAGGGAAGGAGGTTGGGTAGCACTTACTCTCATCAGAATTGGCTTAAAGAGGGAATAAAAAGTGCACTCATTTGTATGTAGGAATCTATCTTACCATACAGGAAAGTAGGAGGGGAAGAGAATAAAAGAAGGGAGCAGGGAGCAAGCTGATAGAAGGGAGGGCAGTTTTGATAATCATTACTGTGAAAAAAAATATTTTACAGTGAGTTTCTCTGATAAATACTTCATTTCTTAAACACATAGAAAGCTGAGTAAAAATAATAAAAATAAAATCCATTCCTAAATTGGTAAATTGTCAAAAGATATGAGCAGGCAGTTTTCAGAAAAAGTAATCAAAGCTATCTATAGTCATTTGAAAAAAATGATTTAATCACTATTGATTAGCAAAACAAAAAGTACATAAGCTCTGAACTACTACCTCATACCTATCAGATTGGCTAATATGACAGGAAAGGAAAATGCCAGATGTTGGAGGGGATGTGGGAAAATTAAAACATTAATGTACTGTTTCTGAAATTGTAAACTGATTCAACCCATTCTGGATGGCAATTTGTAACAATGCTCAAAGGACTATAAAACTATATATACCCTTTGCCCAGTCAATACCAGTAATAGTACTGTATCTCAAAGAGATATAAAAGAAGAAAGAAAAGGACCTATGTGTAAAAAAAATATTTATATTAGCTCTTTTAGTGGTGGCAAAGAATTGAAAACTGAGGGGATGTCTCTCAGTTGGGGAATGGTTGAATTAATTTTTGCATATGCCTTTTTTAAGTTTTTGTGTCAAACTGTATTTTCTTTTTTTTAAAGGTAATTTTATTTATTTATTTAATTTTAGTGAGGCAATTGGGGTTAAGTGACTTGCCCAGGGTCACACAGCTAGTAAGTATTAAGTGTCTGAGGCCGGATTTGAACTCAGGTACTCCTGACTCCAGGGCCGGTGCTCTATCCACTGCGCCACCTAGCTGCCCCTAAACTGTATTTTCTAAAATTATTGCTACTTATATATTAATAGCTATTGCACCTGTTTTGGAAGTAAGAATTTATTATTAATTAATATCATATATGCCAGTAAAGAATTGACCTTGTGGCAGTTATCACAGGCAAGAGAAAAGCCCAAGACCCAGTTTGTCTTTCAGAAAAACTGCATGTAGTTGCAAGGCCTAAAAGGAAGAGTGGGCACCAAGTGACTGCATTCCAAACAACAAGAGGGGCAACGCACAAGTCAAGATCGAGCCAAGATGGTAACCCTCACGTGGCCAATGTTTTTTATCCTCTTTTAATAGAGGTGGGTCATTATACATTGATCAAAGCTAATCAGTAAGCATCATTCAATTCCATTGGTTGACATGACTTGAAGGTGGTCCAAATTGAAATGAGTTCTACCAAGACTTAATGGGGAAGTATGCAAAATACCATCACTGAAGGGCAAAGGTGAAGTCCTGGTATGGTTTATTCCCATCAGCTTAATTCATTTAGACAAAAGAATCTATCCCCATTTTTTTTTTGTATGCTTGGGCTGACCCTGACTTTCTGGCATGGGGGCGGGGAGAAGTGATCTGTGGGTCCTCAAGAAATTCATTAATAATTATTTTCTCACACGTATGATTGTGATGGAATGCTACTGTGCTATGAGAAATGATGAACAGGATGC
The DNA here is from genome assembly GCF_019393635.1 of Dromiciops gliroides. Classification (NCBI taxonomy): domain Eukaryota; kingdom Metazoa; phylum Chordata; class Mammalia; order Microbiotheria; family Microbiotheriidae; genus Dromiciops; species Dromiciops gliroides. Next base: position 128,583,380 of record NC_057861.1, on the reverse strand, counting down.
TCTCAAAACAACCTGGAAAGGCTTACATGAAGTGATGCAAAGAGAAATGAGCAGAAACAGAAGAGTATATACAGTAACAAATATTGTATGATGATCTACAATGAATAACAGTTATTTTCAGCAATGAAATGTTCCAAGAAAATTCTGTAGAACTTATGATGAAAGTTGCTGTCCATCTCCAGAGAAAGAAAGGGTAAATCCTGAAAGCATATAAAAGATGAAACTTTTAAAATTTTCTTGTTTTTATTTTTTGTCTGAGCTTTCTTTTATGGAATGACTAAGATGGAAATGTGTTTTGCATGACTGCAAATGTATAAGCTATGTTATTCTTTCTTCTCAACCAAGGATGGGGAGAGGAGGACCAGAGAGAATTTGGAACTAAAAATTTAAAAAAATGTTAAAATTAATTTTACATGTAATTGGTGAAAATAAAATATTAAATAAGGTAAAAAGAGAAAGGCTGCACTGAGAGCGATTTACTAGTGGGATGGAAAACGAAATGAAAAAGAGAACAAGATAGTTCTGAGCATGCTCTTAATATTCTAATTCTTTAACATAAGATCATTTCAAAAGACAAATAGGTACTTCATGGTCCTTAGAAGTTTTCTTGAAAACTCGAATCTAGATTGTAGTAAATAGTGTCATCTTTGTTGAAAAGATGAAAGGAATTAATTGAACTCCACTTAAAATCATCAACAATCATTTAAAACAGCATATGCAATATGGACAGTGTCTACTAGTTAATAATTAGTATTTTATAGTCATTTAAATCAGTGGTGGCAAACTGAAATAGAAACAGGGACCACATATCTATACATATGGATCCCCATGGGCTGCATATTGACAGTTCTAAAAAGTAATATTTTCTATACTTGTATTTTTATTTATTTTGTTACATATTTCCCAATTTCATTTCATTCTGGTTCATGTTGCACTGGGGAGTGTTGCAGGCCCTGGGTTTGGCACCTCTCCTTTCTAGTTGACAAGCATTTTACATATATTACTTTCATTAAGCTATACAATATAATGATATAACCACTCTAAGAATTTTTGTCCCCACTTTCAAGATAAAGAAACTGAGGCTTAAAGAGATTTTAAATATTTTGTCCATAGTCAGGTGTGGGAATTGAACTAACTTGACTCAAAGTTTATCATGTTAACTTATAGAGCACATAGTCCTTGAATTCACGTACCTTACAGGGTAGTACCCAGTGAAAAATTCAGTACAGTTTTAAAGAATGACCAAATGTTATAGAAAGATGTTGAGACTTATTGTCAGCAACATAGGCAAATCAAATTTCTTTGACTAGTAACAGATTGTAGTGAATTTCATTTTTCTTCTTATAATTTTTTTATCTGGCAAATAAAACAACTTGGCATGTGTCCTACAACTACCAAAGAGAATTCTGAAAGGGAGGGATAGACAGAGGTCCAAAATACTATGGCTCCAGATGTACATAAATTAAATTCTATGTTAAATGTACACAAATTAAATTCTATGTTAACTCATGAGTAAAAATTGAATATTTTCCACAAAAATAGCTCAGCTTTTATGAATGTGAAAATATGCATTATGAATATGAAAACATCTGGCTGATTTGGAGGCAGATGTGGGGCTTTTGCCACACCTGTGATTGACAGACATTGCATGAACATTTTAAGGAAGGCATTGATGCATCTATGCTATTAAGGAGGAACTTATTTTTATCTCCAATTAAGAGATGAATTTTCAACATAATTCTAAATTTAAAATATATGGGGCTTTGTGGTGGTGTTAATGTTATAACCTGTAATTTTTGGGCATCAAATAGCTTTCTTACCTTCACTTCAACCCCAGTGATATTTGTACCCTCCCCCACCAAAAAGAGAGGAGCTACATTTTATTTTTCATTAGAATTCATATGACATCTTCAGTTCTAGAGAAGAAATGAAACAGGTGAATTTGGAGACCAGAGATAACTCTGGTCTCAACTCTGTGTGTGGTTCTTTGATCTGGACAGAGATGCATGATTTACTAGAGTTGTAGAGAATAAAGAAATATTTCCTTTTGAAGCTCTGGCCAGGACTCTCTGGTTGTATAGCAAAGAGAAAATCCTTTCATTTCACCAGTTTCTTAATTTCCTAACTTGGTATAGAAAAGATTCTTTAATACCCTCTCCTCCATACAAGTTACATGCATACATTAAACAGATGTTTAAGATCATTGTCAGCATTGGGCTTTTTGCCAAAGATAAAGGGAGCACAAAGCAGATAGCATTTTATATTGTAGTGAAACTACATTCTCTAAATAGGAGGAATGATTCTAAAACTGATGTGGCAGGAAACATAGGAGCCAGGTTTCCTACTGGAATACCAACTCCTAGACTGGAAGTTGTTATTATAAAGAAGAAATTAATGTAAAATCCATGATAGAGGAAATCTTGGTGATGTTCTGACAGGCATTCCAGATATTGGAGGAGAAGATTTCATGGAGTTCAAGAGAGAAGTAGATATAAAGTTCTAATACAGAAATTGACCCAAAGGAACTTTTCAAGAATGAAATTCTGAAGATACAAATTAAAATTATTCTCATGAGGAAGAGAAGGGGGGATTTGCCTAAAGAGTTAATAAGGCTGCATAGGGAACTTGATGACCAACTCAGATTTTTAAAAATGCATATAAAGATCATGGGAGAAAGAGCAAGTAATAGGGTAAATACCAAATACTAAAAAAGATTTTTAGTATGAATAAAGAATTCTAATTTTAATAAAGAATGTAAGAAAGCATCAGGAGTAGGAAATCATAGAATGAGCATGTTATAATGGGAACAAAAGGAGACTCAAAGAAAGGACAAGAAAATAGTCCAAAAAGGGTAATGATGGATTATGGAAAGAAAGCATGGTATATATACACCATGGTATGAAGCGTTACTCAGCAAAATGTGCGTTTACCTATTGCTTCTGTGAATATGGTCAAGTTGATTAACCTTGAAGTGCCCCTAATAGTTCTCTAAGGCTATAAGTTAAAATAAGTTGGTGATATTTAGTTTCCCCGCCTTTCACATCTAGGAAAATAGGCCAATAATTGTGAACATGGAGAGACTGACTTACACGAACTGAAAGTCATTGCATTAATAACAAAACAACCTCATTTCTATACCAATTTTAGGTTTACCTAACACTATCACCAGAATAATCTTGCTCTATAAGCAATGCTTTGATTATTGTTCCTGTGCCACAATTGAGGAAAACAAGCTTTGAAGAAGTCATCTTACTTATGGTCACACAACTAGCAAGCATCTAAGGAAGGATCCAAACTCATTTTTCCTGACTCTCCAAACAATGCTCTCTATTCACCATGCAATGGTATCTATTCATTGAGATCATGATTTCCTCATGCATTAGAACATGAAAGTGAGGAATGAAGAAAGCAGATCACTTTTTCAAAGTATATAATTTTACTCCTCCACATGTTCCTTAGGAAAATCTTAATCCAAAACCTTAGCATGGCATGGAGATGATCCTAGTTTTTTGTTTGTTTGTTTGTTTATTTGTTTTTTTTAAGACCATTAACAGTAGATCCCAAACAAGGGCCTTATCAATCTAGAAAGGCTTCAGATATTTCACCAGCAATGTACTTTATGCTTATTCTCTTAGGAACAGTCCAGTTAAAAGCCAAGAGTCTCAACACCTGAAGCTTGGCCAGGAGGCAATGACAGTGTTCTTTCTTTATTTACTAACATATTTATTTATCCATTAATTAATTAATTAATCAATCAATTTATTTATTTATTCATTCATTTATTTATTTATTCATCTATTCATTCATTTATTTATCTATTCACCAAATTATTTATTTATTTGCTTATTCATTCATTCATTTATTTATTTAATATTCTACAGCACCTCTTCAAGCTATGTATTAAGACATGGGAGTTGCTATCTGTGCTGGTTGAGGGGATATTTAAATGAATGAAAGTACTCTCTTCAGTTCATTCACATGTGGGGGAGGATGGTGACTCTTTTGGGGGGTGGGGCAATGAGGGTTAAGTGACTTGCCCAGGGTTACATAGCTAGTACGTGTCAAGTGTCTGAGGCTGGATTTGAACTCAGAACTCAGGTCCTCCTGAATCCAGGGCTGGTGCTTTATCTGTTGAGCTACTGAGCTCCCCTTGGATGGTGACTTTTATAGTGAAATACTATACTATAAGGGGAAAGGCCTTAAAGTCTTTTTCCCCACTAAGGATGCATGGACTCATCTGTCCTTTCCCTTTTCATTTGCTCTTTTCCATTTTAGGCTCAATGAGTGGTATCTCCAATGATGATGTAGTGAGATACAGAAATCTTGGAATACAGACAAAATGTTGCAGCCAACCCAACATCACTGCTTCAGGGGTACAATGGCATCTTCTGAAGACATTTCTGGACTCATTCCAGTGAAAACTTGGTGGCAGTGATGCCACCTTTAAATGTGAATGTAATGCGACCAGTGTTATGTAGCATCAGAACAAAATTTTTGCCTATACCTCCAAAGTCTGAGGTGGTATAGGGGTGAGTATGCCCTAGAGGGTTAGAAAAATATTTTTATATTTGTTCATCCTATATCTTTGAATTAAAAAAAATCTTTGCAAAAATTTATCTATCTCTATATCCATATCTACATGGATATATATTTTTTCAACATTATTTCTATGTGTGTATATTATAAATTCATTTGTATACTTACTATTATTGAAGAAGTAAAGCTCAAATTCCAATTCCTGGCATTCAAGGCCCTCTACAATCAACCCTCACTACCTTTTCTGTTTTCTTTCTCATTATTCTTCTTGCATTTTCTACTCATACCAATCTACCTTCTCCTCCTTTGACATGTCCTGTTTTTACCTGTCTCTGGGTGGTTGTTGACAATATTTTCCTATTTTCTAAATGGTATCTCTCTATCCATTTATCAGTTCAATTTTTGTATTTCTCTACATATGTGCAAATATATATTATATGTAATTGCAAATATGTGTGTACGTATGCAGAAATTTAGATGGATTAGATAGATATTTAGATAGATAGATGATAGATTAGATAGATAGATAGATAGATAGATAGATAGATAGATAGATAGATAGATAGATAGATAGATAGATAGATGATAGATAATAGATCAAATTTTAGTGTGACAAGGAGGAAAGTGAGGCTCAGAGTGGTAAAGTGGTTTACTCAAAATCTTTTGAAGTTTTAAAGTAGGCATTTAATCTGTGTTTTGTTATGGCTACAGCATTTGAAAGGACCTATTACACACATCAAGTAAGTCCTTGAAGAATATTAAGTAGAAAATAATGGTATCCTTCAGAAACAGGCTGGCATGTTGGAAAGAGTGGCACACTATGAAGAAGATTAAAACTTAGAACAACCTTGGCAAGTTGAAAAAAATTGTTAGAAGTGAGAAGAATTAAGCTTGATTAATGACAAGACTCTTAAACAGTGTTTATGTGGTGTCTGCTTGATTATTCATTCACCTTTCTCCCCCTCCCTCCCATCTATTGGGAAATTAGAGAGTAAGTTAAAGTGTAAAGCTGAGACAGTAAGGAAGGGGTGGCTCTAGTCTTTTCTGAATGAGCATGTACAAAAATGGGTGTTTTTGACTTAATAAAGTGAAAGTGGCTTTCATTCTTGGACTTCCACTTCATTTATCATTTATTTGGGGAATATTTATAACCAATAAATCATAGGGTAATTATTTCTTATAATACAATAATACTAAGAAGTTTCAATTTTTAAATGTTTTGAATTATTGGTTTCTTACTTTGAAAAACTGATACTCTGTGAATATGTGCCAGATACTTTTAAATATTTGTCTATCTTTAGATTTTATTTTACATAAGAAAAAGAAATTTCATAGATGTAAAATTTGGAAATATTTGTCACATACTTTCTCTCTCTCTCTCACACACACACACACACACACACACACAAATCAAAGGAAATATCTAAAACTGAGTTTATTATCTTTCCTTTAATACTTGCTCCTCTTTCTGATTTTACTATTTTTTGTCTGTGGCCAATTCATCCACCTAGTCTCTCTGGTTGAAGTAATGATTTTTTTTTTTGGGGGGGGAGGTCTCATTACTCTTCCATACCTCTTATTCTCATTTAATGAGGTCTGTTTTATCTCTTGCCACAGTATTATCTCCATTGTCCCTTTTTTTTTTCATCCCACTATCAAGATCTTATTAGGGTCCTCATTAACCTTTCTTGGAGCTCTTTAAACAGGCTATTAAAAGCTATTCCTGCCTATACTCTCTCACCCTTTTAATATATTCTCTCTACTGACACAACAATAATCTTTATTGTGCTCAGATCTCCTAATGACATTTCTCTGTTAAGATATCCTTAGTTTTTCACTATTACATAAGAAGTAAAATTCAAATTCCAATCCCCGGCATGCAAGGCCCACCACAATCAAGCTCACCCTGCCTTTTCTGTATCTCTCTTTTTTTTTAATTATTATTCCCCTTGCATTTTACAATCAAGCTGGGCTACTTTCTACTCCTTCAACTTGTCCTATCCTCTCCTGTCTCTGGATGTTTACACTGTTCCTTTATTCCAGAATATCTTCATTCCTTCTGTTTATCTGTTGAATTCCTACTTATTCTTTAAACACAACTGAAATGCTACTTTTTCCTAGAAGCCTTCTCTAGTAGTAGTCTGCCCCCTTTCCCCTCTATATAGCATTTTTTCTATAAGTTGTTTTAATTTATTTTAATCAAGATTTTATTCACTACAACATAGTTTATAAAATCAGTAGAAATGATCAAATCCTGGTTTCAATACTTAGATCTGTGATAAGGACAAGTCATTTAACTTCTCTAAGTCTCAATTTCTTCATCTTCAAAGTAATACACTATATATTTCATAGTGTTGTGAAGTCTTCCTTCAAAGTTCTTAAGTACTCCTTAAATATTAATGATTATTATTGGTGTTATTATCATTTGTTGGTGTTATTCCACCAAAGACTGCTCATTTAATGACAGTAGTAACTGTGTAAACTGTCTTGTGTAGACTGAGTGTATCCCCCAGCATCTAGTGAAGAATTTTCTCATAGTACTTCTTGATAAATGTTTGTTGGATGAATAGATGGATGGATGAAACATTTATTGAGTGTTTTCTGTGTGTTAATCACTGTCCTAAGCACTGGAGAAATAAATAAAAACTAACAAGACACATTATGATATTAAATTCCCTTACATTCTAAGAACAGAAGACAACACAAAGATGTGATGGAAAGCAAGGGTAAAAGAGAGATGAATGAATGGATGAAAAGATGGATGGAAGAACACAGTGGATCACAAGCTACTTATGAATTATTTTTGGTCAGACCTTTGATTTCATTGGTTTAATAACCTCCCAGTGAGGAAACTAATTCAAATCAATATATTTTAATATAACATACTTAATGATTATGGCATAATATATCTTCAACATTGGCCCAGCACATATCTTTGACCTAAGGCTGTAAAACATAGAAGAGAGAGAATTTAGGAACAATTAGAAAAAGCTTTAAAGGAAAAGGATAAAGAATGAAGGATTGTATCATGCTGGAAGAATTTGTTTTAAGATAAAGATTAAGATGGGTAAATTTTATTTGTGGGAGATTAAGTAAAGTCCTATGTGAAAGGAAAATAATGTAATATACAGAATCAATAGTAATAAATACAAATAAGCTTATATTTATTCCTTTAACCTTTGTTGTACCAAATTAGAATGAAAGAATTGTCCTGTGTGGATTATTTCTGATATGAAAAATTTACTTTAATAAAATGAATCATTATCACTTATCTAAATTTTAATAATATTAAATGAATTTTACCCTAAATGTAATAGAAGAATGAAAGGGAATAAATATTTATTGGGTTTCTACTATGTGTGAGAGACACTGGGCTGAGCACTTTAAAAATATTATTTCATTTGATCTACTTCCTAAACTGAAATATAGGAGAAAAAGAAAATATTTTCCCCAAAGATATAGAGTAGTAAGAGATACAATCAAATCACAACCAGATTGGATAGAATTTCAACTGTCTTAAAACTTTAGGGAATATTGAAAGTTGTCTTGACAATTAAGAATTCAATGAGAAATTTGAGGTTTTGACTATAAAATATTTTGGCCAAATAGTGTATACTATAGTACAGTAGGGAGATAATTTTTGCTAAAGTAATGGCAGGGTAAAAAGTAATGGCAGGGTAAAAAGTGAGTCATGTTTCCTCACTGACATAGTAATCTTAATATTTGCTTACCCCTTGTTTTTTTTGTCATCTATTTTAAGGTTCACGAAAATTTAACTTAATCTTTTTTCCCTCATATTTGTTTATTTCCATACCCCGTAGACGTCTCTGAAAATTTTCAGCTAAAGACAGGAGAGTCATTAAGAAATGAGGAAAATGAGTTGATATCAGAGAGGACTATATATCACTGTTTAGATGGCAGTATTGTATAGCAGGAAGAGGCCCTGATTTGCAGTAAGAGCTGGTCTCAAATCCCACTTCTGCAATACTACTTCTGTGACTTTGTGCAATTCATTACATCTCCCTTGGCCTCGATTTCTCTAGCTAGAAAATGAGAAAGTTAGGTTAGTTGATCTCTGAGGTACCTTCTAGCTTTAAATCTATGATCAGCCAGGTGGTACAATGGATGGAGTTTTGAACCTTTAGTCAGAAAGATCTATATTTAAATCTGGCCTCTGACACTTATAAGCTGAGTGACCCTGGGCAACTTTATTTGCTTCAGTTTCCTCCTCTGCAAAATGTGAATAACAGCACTTAACTACCAGAGTAGTTAATAATAACACTTAACTGTCCAGGTGAGTATCAAATGAGATAATAGCTGTAAACTTCTTAGCACAGTGCTTGGCACATAGAAGAGTCTTGGGAAATATTTCTTTCCTTCCCTCTTTCTTCCAATGATAGCAATTAAAAGACATATACACCTGCCGATCCAATGTGACTCTTGTTCATTTTATCCCATCGAGTATCTTCCCAAACGTGATGTGAAAATATTGTTGTTGCTATGATGGTAACACTTGCTCACATTTCTATATTGCTTTAAGGTTTACCAGGCCTTGGCCTCATGACAACTTTTGAAGCAAATAATACATGTCTCATTCCCATTTTTAAAAAAAGGAACCTTGGGCTCATTGGTGTTAAGAGACTCATGATAAAGTTAGTGAAGAGACCATTCAGTGCTATATGTCGTTCTATTAAATTATACTTTTAAAAATAAACAATAGTATTTTATTTTTTCTATAGCTCTTAGGCAATTGTATGACTATTAAAATGTATTCTGTTATTGAAAATTATATGCAAAAGGATAGCCTTAATGTAGGCTTAGTCACTCTCATAAAGATTTTATGGAGATAAGAAAGCTGGTATATGAATCCCTTGTTACTGATGTCTTCTCAGTTGTTTTTTTGTTGCTGTTGTTAATAGAATTTTCTGGAATATATTGCATTCTTTTGGAATATTCTCCTTTTTAAGATATCTTGAAAATCAATCCCTGAGTGAGTTTAAATCTATGTTATTTCCAGCAAGAATTTCTGAGACTTTGGTCCAGCTGTTCTTCCATATTCCTTTAAGTGCCTCTATTACTTCCACAGTGACATATCTTGGAATCATAGAGGTCATGGAGTACAAGTATGGTCTTTCCCCAAGTATTAGTAATGAGAAGAGATCAACATTAGAATACTTGCTGATCTGTCCCCTTTTAAATCCATTTATTGTTCTTCTTTCCCATTCATCTCTGAATGTTTGCTGTATGATTTCACCTAAGCTGTTGGTTCTCAAATTAAGCTTTCTTTGGGATTGTTTTACCTTCAATCCCTTTTTTTGGCGTATTTATTTTCTGAGAAATTGCTTATCACCTTTTATTATCCTACTATGTAATGATTTGCAAATAACAGAATTTTAGAGTTGGAAAGGACCTCAAAGGACAATTACTTCAATTGTTACTGACCAAGAATTTACCTCCATCATTTCCAATGAGTGGTCATCTGGCTTTTGTTTGAAGAACTCTAATCAGGGATCTTAAACTGCTGCTTTAGGCTGTCATATTTTTTCTGTCTGACAAGGAATTCAAGTATTTGCTGACAGTTTGATTCTGGTTTTTTTTTTTTACCTACTCTTTGTAATGTTTGCTTTGCATGATTTAAACTTCTCTAAGAAAGTGTTTGTCTTTTACTTTACTTTTGTCCTTTTTCCAGTTAAAACTCTGCAAACTCATTTGAGCAGATTGAGTCAGAGCTGTTATAATGACACCCAGTGGATTTTTCTAGTTTGGTATTGATTTCGAGCTTTATCCTAACCAGTTGATGATTTGACTGCACAAAGTTGTATCTGAAAAGGACTCCCATATGAGCAACTAGTCATTTCCCTTTTCATTGACTCTATAACTTCACAGCACTAATCTTTATTATTTATTCTGATAACCAAGACTGGTTATAATGTCTTTGATTTGTTCTGGAATTGAATCAATCCAATCATAGCTGGCTTTACTTATGAGTGGACCAACAATTGAAGTTATTGTTTAGTTAAATTATTGGCTGTAAGCCAACAGAGCCAATCAAAAGTTGTTTGCCTTCATTTCATGATTAAGAATGAATATGATATTACTGCAAAGAAGTATCAGCATTCAATTTAAAATAATTCAATTCAACTCCATAAGCACTTAATAAGTGTCTATGACGTGTCAGTCACTGTGGTAGGGCTAGGCATACAAAGATGAAACACATTATCAAACAGATGGACAAATAATGAAAAATACATTTTTTACATTCAAGGAACTTAATCTACTTGGAATGTGTGCAAGTTGACAGAACAACTTGTGTGCAGATAAAGTAAGTGCAACATATATACAAAATAAATGTAAAGGGGGCAGCTAGGTGGCACAGTGGATAAAGCACCAGCTCTGGATTCAGGAAGACCTGAGTTCAAAACTGGTCTCGGACACTTGACACTTACTACCTGTGTGACCCTGGGCAAGTCACTTAACCCTCATTTCCCTGCAAAAAATAAAAATAAAAATAAGTGCAGGATAAGTTCAGGGGAGGAGAAACACTAAACATTTAAGGGATTGGAACAATCCTCTTGTAGGATGTGGTGAGTTGAGCCTTGAAGAAAGCTACGGTCAGAAGAAGAGAGAGGTAAGAAAGGTGAGCATCCCAGGTATGGAGGACTGACTTCTTCTTCATAGAAAATAAATCAGGAGATAGAATGGTGTGTATAGGCAATGGTCATTATTCTAAGTTGACTGGAAAATGAGTGCTTGTTGGGAAGCAATTTGTACATGGTTTGCATGTTTGTTGTTCCTTCCATTAGACTATGAGCTCCTAGAGAGTTGACTATCTTTTTTTAAAACTCTTTTTGTATCCCTGGCCCTTAGCACAGTGCTTGGTATATTAAAGGAAAGGAAGAGAAAAAAATTCATATACTGCCCACGATGTGGCAGAAAGTGATAATTTTTATAGTTATTTCCTTTGATTCTCACAAACCTTGAAGGTAGGCACTATTATCATGATTTTACAGATCAGGACATTGAAGCAAATAGAGGTTAAGTGGCTAGTACAGGGTCATAAAGCTAGTAACTCTCTAAGGTTTGGTTTGAACTCAGGTCTTCTGGATTCCAGACCCAGCTCTCTGTCCTCTGGGCCACATAGCTGCCACGTAAGTGGGTGTTTAATAAATATTTATTGACTGACTTACTAATCAATCCAGAAAGATGGGATAGGTTGGAGTACAATAATAAAAGACTTTAAAGACAAAACACAAAGTTTTGTATTTTAACAGGAATAGGGAGCTTCTAAAACTTCTTAAGCAAGAGACTGACATCAGAAATGTTATATTATTATATTAGTTTGACAAATATAGAGAGGATGGATTGGAAAAAGAAGTGGCTGGATGCAGGGAGACCAACTAAGAGATTATTTAAAATAATACATAAAAAGAGGTGAGGAAGATCTCAGCTAAGAATCACAGATTTAGAACTGGAGGGGACCTCAGAGGCCATCATGTCCAATTCCTTCACTTTTTAAGTGAGGTAACTAAGGCTTAGGAGGTTGAGTGATTTGTCTATAACTAGGCTAAGTGCTGCATTTAGATTCAAATCTCCCTGACTCCAACTCCAGTACTCTATATATTGTGGCACCCTACCTCTTAAAGGTTCTGTTCTTCAATTGGGACTTTGGAGACTCCATGATTTAACCACTGTATCTATTTCTTCTACCAATGCAGATTATAACCAGTCTATCCTTCTCCTTTACAATTACCCTCAAAGATAAGATATAGGGGATGCAAAATACACATCTAACTGGATAATTTTTATCCATTTGTTACTAATGGTACTAATTAATACTAATATTTTTATTGAATACTATTTATTTTAAAAATCAGGTGAGGAGACCTGTGAATCAGTTAGAATTCATGTAGAGGCCTATATTATTTGAAGTGTGCTAGAACTGAAGTTACATCTATTTCTTTCCTTAAACTTGACATCCAAAAAGCTGAACAGTATGTTGTTCAACCTGCCAATTTTTCAGGCTTCCTTTTCTGCATCATTGCATTACTGTCATTGAAGGTGATGTAGGGTGCTTTGGATTTGATTAATGGGTATATAAACAACAACAACAAAAAACAATGAATATACTTTTCTATTGGTCACTGCAGGAAAGAAGGTTCCCAGAAAGAAGAAATAAGTTTTTATTGTGAGTTTAGTTAAAATATTTATCACTGGGTCAGGTATAAGATAGGAAAGTTGTTTCTGCTTTCTCCATCACTTCTACTACAGAGATAAAATCAGTCTAATAAAAAAGGGAATGGAATATCTGGCTTCTCTGCATGTCAGTGATGGTGTTAGACTACAGTATTTTCTGGAGTCAAATAGATGGCTTCTCTCTTTCTCCCTCTATCCTTAGCAAATGAATCTTTAAACATAAAGAAAGAGAAAAAAAAACTCAGTCAATATTTAGAGGCAATAAAATTTTAACATGGTCATGGTCAATCCCAAATTGTCCAAGTCTAAGAATGGGTCAAGGCAATTAATTGTAACTGAAACAGCGAGCAGTAAGAGAGGATTTTCAGAGTAGACTGTACAGAGGAGGTTCTAAATTAGATATAATTAACAAGGGAAATATGTGGGTTTGTCAATGGTACTACCATTTTCCCCATCTTTCAAACTTGAAACTTTCTACTTGCTTTCCACTCTTCTCTCTCCTTAATTCCTATGCTATTCCCAAGTAGTACTTTTTATGTTGATTTTTCCTTCATATTTTTCATATTTATTCTCTCCTTTTCTTTCCCACTGCTACTACCTTAAATCAGTACCTTATCACCTTTTAATCAGTTATAAAGACCTTTAGTCTTTCTCCCTTCCAATTCATTAAATACACTACACCCAGATTAAACTTCCTAAATCATTTCATAGTCAGCCCTATATTTTTTTTGGGGGGGGCAATGAGGGTTAAGTGACTTGCCCAGGGTCACACAGCTAGTATGTGTCAAGTGTCTGAGTCTGGATTTGAACTCAGGTCCTCCTGAATTCAGGACTGTGATTTATCCACTGTACCACCTAGCTGCCCCCAGGCATATATTTAAAAGCAAACAAACAAATAAAAACCCATAACCTTCAAATAGTTTTCTGTTACCCTTTTGATAAAGTCCAAATTCCTATGCTCTCCAAAATTTTATCCCAACATAATTTCCAAAGTTTTCTCTAACTCCTCTTCTATGTGAAACTTCTGCTGAAGACAGGGCTCAATGTCTCATTAAAAAGCCTTGGTTATTCTTGCCTCTTTGCCACCATTACTTCTACCTGAATCTATTCTCCCATCTTTGCCTATACAGAGCCATCTTTTCAAGGTGCAGTTAATTTAATAAAATATTCAACAGACTTAATAATCACCTATGTTTAAGACATTCTGCTAAATACTGAGGATGCACCCTCAAATTCTACTTGCTTAATGAAGTTTCTACAAAACATTCATAGGCACATTCTGGCCTTTCAACACCTATTATATTTATAATCTCTGCCATGGTTTACAAATAATGATAGTAGCCTGTGATATCTTTAATTTTGTTATTTGTATCTTAATTCTCTCTAAAATCTTTGAGAGTGGGAAATTGTAAGCATTAAAATTAGCCTAAGGCTCCCCAAACAGGCTGCCCCTCCCCCAGTGTGACTGGCTCTTCTGAGACTGCCCCTCACAGAGGCCTCAGGAGCCCAAGCCCCACTCAGTGGGGATAGGTACATAAGCCTCACACAAAGGACAGCTTCCTCGACCCATCCTCAGCTCCAGATGACTACTGAAAGAAGGCTTAGTGCCCCTGCCAGCCTTGAACACCTACCCTGGAAGTGGCCAGCAAATTAGCTTGGCGTTTTCATGGGCGCAGTGTAGCCTGAGAGAGAATGGTCACATAGCATGGGAGAGAAGAGACTCTGAGAAAGGAGAAGTACTGAGGATGCTACAGAGGTGGGGCTGACAGTGAAAGTGGAGAAGACATAGTGCGAGATGCTAGAGATGTTGGGGGGTTGCAACAGTATGAAAAGAAAGGGGGGTGGCTACAGAGAGGGAAGTTAAAGAGCGAAAGGGAGAGGACTGAGAAAGTTGGAGAGGACTGAAGGCCCAGTCTGAGAGAGGCATGGCTGCAGGCCACAGTGGCAGTGGCCAGCATACTCTCAGGTGAGAGAAGCTCAGGCAGCAGGAGAGAAAGCTAAAAGAGAGAGTAAGTCCGTTTTGGCCAAGGTTTCAGGTTGTATACTTTGCATTTCTTTACCCTTATTTCTTACATTTATTCTCATAAATAAGTCTTGTGCTTTAATTGAAGAAAGAAGCTTCCCAATCTTTTTCTTATCAGTTTGGGAGAACCAGTGGGGGAATTTATAAATGGCCAACATTAAATTAAAAGCAGTCAGATAGCCAGCCAGGATTTCACAGATTAGGCCCACCAACCAGTTAAAATATTTTTTACATTGAATGGCGACCATCACAGGACTTATGTCCCAGTTATAATTTTTTAGCAAGTTATAATTTTTCTTATGGTTATAATTTTTCGGATTGGCAGTTAATATTTTTTTTTTACAAAATATATCTCAAATCTCTTCTAGGAAACTATAGAAATGAAAAATTTTAATTGATTGATAGCAATCCAGTAACCATGTTAGAGATGAATGATCATAGAAAATGCAATTGCACCATATATATTCTAAATAATTACTATAACTAATCATTATAGTTGCCACTTTAGATATAAATATATTGAAACTGAGTGTTGAAAATTGAGATTGTTGGATATTTTTTAGTATAATTTTCTACATTATACACCTATTCATATCACTCCTTTCATAGAAGCATGTATTGAGAACTATCTGATAAAGGTATCAAAAAATTTAATAGAATATTCTGAGTATAACGGGGACAATTTCCTATAAACTAACATTCCCCATTTTCTGATGTGAAATTTGCATTACTATAGTCTGTATCAATGTGATTGTAAGTACATTATTTTACATTTATTAAATATTTTCTGAATCCTTCAGTTATTGTTATATTTCACTTCAAATATTAGTCATAGCTAAAATTAAAATATATGCATATACATGTGTGTGTATTTATGTATATAGACTTTATATATAAGAAATGTAGCACTTTTGCTGAATTTATTTACCTAAGTTGCTCTTGCATTCACAGATGGAGTTTCCAGAATGTCAAATATTATCTTGGGTTATAGAAGTAACACTGTAAATCCCTACTCCTAAAAGTTTAGTTCACGAGCACTCACTGGTGTGATTCCCACAATAATCAAGTAGTAGACACAGTAAGCTCTTGACAAAGGCAATTATTCAAATAGCATAGAAAGAACAGTTAGAAAGCATCCCCAAACCAAAATCTGTGGGACACTTTCTGAAAAATATGTGCAGAGTCTGTGGTGGTGGTAGGTACTATGGGGTGACACAAACTTAAAGTATAGTGTAAGTGAGGTATTTGTCTAGGTTAATATTCTTCATCTGTTGCAATGGATCACTCATAGCTTGATAGCTCAGATATCTATTTAAGGAAAATACATCCAAATACCCCTTTGCAAAAGCAATTAATAAAAATCAAGGAATAGAAAAGCAGATGAATTATGCAGGCAAGGAGGTTAAAAGAAATTAAGAAGGAATTTTGTTTCATGGAGAAACTTGTGGGTCAAAGCTAACTCTGACTGCCCAACTGCTTCCTTCTTCACAAGAGGTCCAGCTAATATTGTGGTGTTGCAGAGGTTAACACATACATCCCTAACTTACCAGTATCTTGAACCACAACAGATAGACATTTAGGGAGCACATGTCAAGACAATTCACAATTCTAGAATGTCAGGGTTTTGATGTTATTTCTCTTTGTAGACAACTCATGATTTTCACTGTCAAGTATTGCTTTGAGTAATGGATGACTTCTTATGTTTCTGGGTTGATATCCCATAGAACATAGGGTAACACCTGGACCAGTTGATCTACTGTCCTAGCTTATGATTGACTTCTTTCAGGTCATGGCATCACTTCTACTCAGGTCAGGACAGATAATTTTCTTGATTCTTGAGTTGGTTCTTCATAAGTTGAGGTATCTGTGCTAAGCTGGTTCATCTACAGTATTCTCTGGCTTTAGTCTTTGATGGGCAACTGTAGTCTCTACCAACTCCAGTCTCTGGCCTGAGCCAGCCTAGTTCTACTGGGCCTTTTTCATCTACAGGGCTACTCTGTTCTTTCAGAAAAGCATAGATCCTTAACCCATGATTGACAGAAACTTCTCTAGTTTTACTTCTTGAGGATCTCAGCTCTTGTTTGTCAACTGCTAGGCAAGAACTAGAAGATGTTTCATGTCTTCCATTCAAAGGTTCTTATTGATTGAGACCTGAGTTCCCTTATTAGAAACCTCATCCTAACTTAAGGTGATTATCTAATTATAATTTCTATATTGGTTTCTGTTGGTCTATGCAAATGAGAGGCTGAGCAATAAAAGACATTGAAGCATTCTGGAACAAGTTCATTCATTCTTTACTGGCCTCATCTCACATAATTGTATTATTCAATTCTAGATCACCTAGACAGTATATAATGCTTCATTTACACCTAAAAGTGCCTTGCCTTCACATTGTTTCTATCTCTACCTTTATGATCTTCAATTTCGTTGAAGTCTAAAAGTGTTAAACAGGGCAACTAGGTGGTTCATTGGATAGAGTGCCAGGCCTAGAGTCAAGAAGACCTCAATTCTAATCTAGCCTCAGACACTTACTAGCTATTTGACTCTGGGTAAGTCACTTAACCCTGTTTGCACCAGTTTCCTCATTTGTAAAATGAGCTGGAGAAGAAAATAGCAGACCACTCTAGTATCTTTGCCAAGAAAACCCCAAATGGGGTCACAGAGGTAGACATAACCGAAACAGTTGAACAACAATAACAAAAGTGTTAAACAGGGCAGCAGCTCTGTCTTTATATTTCTGACCTTAGAGAGGCTCTCATATTTACACCCAGAGTATAGTAATAGGCTGTAATATTGTTGTTTTGAACTCAGAACAAGTTGGAGGATTTAGTACAGGGCTTCAGTGCTGTGCTTCTGAGAAAGGAAGGGGATCTCAATCAGACCTTGCCATTAAGTGAAGAATAAGGAAGCCAGATCCTTTCTTTTAATTAATTTACAGAGGATATATCCAAAAACTACCTACTAGCTAAACTATCTACTCAGGGCCAACACTACATCTGTATTTCCTACCCCAAACCAGGGTCTGTAGCTTAGAAAGCTCAGGAGGGCAGCAATCATATTGTACTCATGATTAAACCTTAAAGGGCCTGCCTAAAGTTTGCAGGTGGCTGGCTTCATCTGGCTTTGTGATCCTTAAAGAACATATCCTTTCATAATGAAACTAAAATTATAGTTCAAAAAGGGCCACTGAAGACAGGATTAATATTAACTGGAGACTAAAAAACTTAAACCTAAAGAACTGGAATGAAAGAATAAAACAAAGAAACAATAGGTAATTTCATTAACGATATTGGCAAGAATAAGAAAATACCAAAATTTGTAGAATGCATTGAAAATAATCATTAGGAGAAAATTTATATCTCTAAACACTTTCTTCAGAAAAATAAAGGGAAAAATGAACTGGACATGCAATTAAAACACGTGCAAACATACACACAAACAACCAGAAAAGCAACGATTTAAAACATTAAGCACCAAGAAATAAGTACTGAAATATTAATGAAACAATTAGTAAAATTAAAAGAAAAAATAAATACACACATAAACAATTAGAAAACTAACAATAAAATATTTGACACCAACATATAAATCCTGAAAAATCAACATGATCAAAGTTGAAAGAAAAAAAATTGAATGGAGAAATAAAACCAGTAGTTATTTTTAAATGCAATATATAAACAATCAGCAACTTTTTCAAAAGAAGAAAATCAACTTACCAATACTTTAAAAATTTTATTTATTTATTTATTCATTCATTCATAAGTTCTTTCATTTGTTTATCTATTTATCTATTTGTTTATTTTTTGTGGGGCTTTGAGGATTAAGTGACTTGCCAGGGTCACACACTTAGTAGGTGTCAAGTGTCTGAGGCAGGCTTTGAACTCAGGTACTCCTGAATTCAGGGCCAGTGCTTTATCTACTGTGCCACCTAGCTGTCCCTGACCAGTATTAAAAATGAAAATAATGTATTAAAATCTCATTTGTCCAAGTATTTGTTCATAAAACAATTAAATTAAATAGAAAGGCATAGTTATAAAAAATACATAGGTAAACAGAATACTAAGTAGAACATTTAAATAGCCTAATATCAGAAAAAAAAAAGTAATTGTTAAATCATAAATAAGTTTCCAGCTCCAAATAAAATACCTGGGCCAGTTGGATGTACAAGCAAATTTTATCTCCCATTCAAAGAACAAATAATTCTAATATTGTACAAACTGTTTGAAAAAACTAGTAAAAGGTGACATTTTGTCAAATTCCTTCTATAAGAAAAATATGGTCTTAATACTTAATCAAAACATAGAAATAGAATTATAGACAAATATTCCTAATGAAAATTGAGATAAAATTCAAAATGTTAGAAAAGAGGTTACACCAATATATTTCACAGATTATAAACTATGACCATGAAGGAATTTAGGGTTTGTTTTATATTAGGAAGATATAAAAATAATTGATTATATTAAAAAAAATGAGTAATAGAAATCTAGGGTAGAAATCTAGCACTGTGAGATCTCAAATTATAGTACAAAGAATCATAAAAACAGTCTAGTACTGGTTAAAAATAGAGGTCAATCAGAGGAATAATCACACAATATGACAAAGCAAATGAACACAGTAGCCTAGTGTTAAATAAAACCAAAGACACTATATATTGGGGTAAGGAAAATGATAAATCCTGGGAAAACAAAATAGACTTGTTTGTTTACATTTTTAAAAAATTATATAAGCAAATGTTATATAATTAAGATTACTGAGGAAAAAAATCTGCAGCAAATTTCTCTGATAAAAGTTTCATTTCTAAGACACATAATTAATTCAAATTTGCAAGACCTAGTTGCCAATTGACAAATGGTTAAAGGATATAAATACTCACTTCTTAAGGGAAAATACATTATGTATAGTCATATTTTTAAATGTGAGAAATGATTATTAATAACTGATATCTTGCGGAGATTCAGAACTTCCCCCTTTTATTCCAAAAGTCCTTCAGTTTTTCCTGAAAGACTTTACTGATTAGATTACATTTAACTCTCTTCATCTTGGTCAATACCTACCCAACCATGTAAGGAATTTAATCTAGGGCAGGAAGCTCATTGTGTTTCACTCAAAATTGGGCAGAGACAGATCCTTTTGTCTAGATAGATAAGGAAGGCTTCTCTATTCATGTATCACTCAGCCCACCCATTGAAAAGGGTCTTTGAATGGATAGTTTGAAGCTATAAGTGGTCTGGTATAGTCATTCATTTTAACATAGCATAAGTCCAATTATATTAATAAAACAGATTTTATTGCTGTTTGATGAACCACCTACTCTTTCAAAGGTATATAAACTGTGAACCTGCACCCATGATTATTTTTGTATGAGAAAGATGCCCAAATGACCATCCTTTTATTAATAAACAATTGTATCTGTAAAATGATTAAATTATCCAGAAACTATGTCTCTCAACTTTTTAATCATCACATAAATAGCTCTGTCACTAGTAATTAGAAAAATACAAATCAAATTAATTCTGAGGTTCTGCTTCATACCCATCAGACTGACAAAAATGACAGAAAAGAAAGACGAAAAAGGTTGGAAGGGCTGTGGAACATATACTACTACTAATATTATTGTGGAATTGTAAATTGTTCCAGCAAATGTGGAAAGTAATTTGGAACTCTGAAAAAAAAAATCACTAAATTGCGAATACCATGATTAGTTATATCCCAAAGAGACTACAGAAAGAGGAAATGTATTTTGTTATTATGGTTCAATTTTTCAATTGTGTATGACTCTTTGTGACCCTATGGATCACAGCATGCCAGGCCCTTCTATTCTCCAATATTACTCAAAGTCTGTCAAAATTCATATTCATTGTTTCCATGACACAATTTATCCACTGTAATGACTGGAATGATGCCACCTGTTGGAGACTTACTATAGGAAAGCTCTGCCATGAGGAGAAGGCCTCTGAGGGCAAGGCCATGCAGCTTTTCTTTGGCATCAGGAAGTGATGTTTGCTTGTGGGAGGAAGAGGGGTCAAGGCTGGCTCTCTTGATCTCTTTCATTAGGACTCTGGTGGAGAGTGGAGCAAAAGATGTTCTCTCCCTTTGATAGATAGGCCTTTCTCTCTCTTTTAACCTTGCTTCTTCTTTTACTTCTTTTTAGATTTACCAGATTCAGAACTCTGAAGAGGCACATCTTCCTTTTCTTTATCATCATCTGAAAATTTCTCATCACAGACTAACTCATGGGATATCAGAAATGAAGCCTTCTCTTCATCTACCCAATTCCCCCAATCTTCGGCTGGAGCATTCCAATTGGAGCTGGTATCGGCAGATGATGTTTGCTTGTGGGAGGAAGAGGGGGTGAGGCTGGCTCTCTCACTCTCTTTTGTCAGGACTCTGGTGGAGAGTGGAGCAAAAGATGTGCTCTCCCTTTGATAGATAGATGAATCTAGCCCCTGCTCTCTCTTCACCAAATTCTTATTCTCCTTAATAAATACTTAAAAGTCTAAACTCTTGCTAAAGCTTATAATTTATTGGCGACCACTTATTAGAGATTTTAGATAGTGTAGCTAGAATTTTAGCCCATTACAGATGGCTGACCATGAAGAGGAAATCTGAGCCTCCATCTTGTTACCTTCTGGTTGGGTAAGAAATTTGCCTTACCCTGTCCCTTTAAGCACAAAGTACTGCTAAGTACTGGCTGTTTTCTATTTAAATTTTCAAATGGGTCTTTTAAACTCCCTAAGTACCCTGTTCCTGATTTTAGTCTGTTTAACCAGACAAATGGGGGATAAGATTGTGTTAATGCTTTGTTTTTGTGGATTTTCTATTTTTATTTTTGTTAGAAGAGCAAGCAAGCTGCTCACACAACTGAATGTGTATATCCACCCCTCTACCAAGCATGCCTTTTCAGAGAAACCTCTGACTCCTACATCTTTTCCAAATTCTAACACTAATTGTTGCTCTACTAATTGTTGCATGCCTGGAGGCAACGACCCAGCCTCTAAAAGCCTTTAATCTCCTAGAATCAAGGGAAGGGAAAACCAGGCTTGAGTTCAAAACCAAGCCTGATTCAAATTGCCCTTCTCTTCCTCTCCAGACCCTACTTTCTCCCCCCCTCTACCATCTCCTACTACTCCCTTGACCAAGCCCCTTAATCCTTCTGCCAGGGAAGTCTAGAGATCTAAGCATGTGCAGCTTTCCCTACCTGCACTTGCAGCTTCTACTCAGTTACTAGAGCAGTCAGGCTCAGCCCTTCCCCAAACTGGCTGTGATTCTGACTTGACCTGCTGTGGTTCTCCAAAACCAACCTTGGAAAACCCTTTAAATTCCAGATATGCTCGTTTTTTTCATAATTTTGTTAACCTGCTTTTGTCTTTAATTAGTAACCTTATAAAGAATTTGTATTATGAAAGGACCAACAGACAATATAAAGGGGTAAAAAAACAAGAGAAACTAAAGCTGAATATAGATGTACAAGACAAGTCTCCTCATCATAGTTCAAGACTCTGCTTCTTTTGCTATGGAAGGGTACATATTTTGTAGAAATGTAGAAGTAAGCAGCAAGATATTGATATGACTGTTGAGGATTTTAGATATCGGAATCAAAAGTGTTTTAAATTGACTCAGAGAAATAATTTCAGTTCAGAGGTTACATAGGATTTCTATGCTATTACATCTACATTTTGAAATTAATGGTATGGGTTTATTTTCATAGAGATTTTCATGCTTTTGAGATTGTGTTTTATACTTAGTTTTTTTTTAAAGGGAATATTTGTAAAAGCTTTTAATAGTCGTGATCAAGTTTATATTTTGTAATACTCTTAAGTTCATATTCATTTAATAATGTTTAATATTATCAGTCATTTACATTCATTTAGATTTCCCTAGTTTGAATTTCACTGTCTTTTAT
This sequence comes from Dromiciops gliroides, assembly GCF_019393635.1. Taxonomy (NCBI): domain Eukaryota; kingdom Metazoa; phylum Chordata; class Mammalia; order Microbiotheria; family Microbiotheriidae; genus Dromiciops; species Dromiciops gliroides. The sequence continues at coordinate 128,560,722 of NC_057861.1, read as the reverse complement.
TCTTCCATGTGTACTTTCTTCTATTCATTCATCTATTTAATTTCGAAACAATGAAAGATGGTTTTGATTTCATAATACAATGTTAATTCTGGGAGTATTGTGCTCCCATATTCTGAGTTGTTTGTTTTTGTTATTTTTTTCTCTCAATTGATTATTTGGTCAAACTATAAAGCATTTCCCTGGCAATGGTTGCCATGGCAAGTGTAAATTAATTTTAGAAGTATTATTTTTGATAAGCACATTCAAAAAAAAGAGGGGAACACTTGTAAAAGTTTTCTTTTTTTCAAAAAAAAATTTCTTTAAGATTGTGTTGTGTTTTAACTTGTATTTAAATATGTTCTTATTTTTAACAAAAGTAATTGTATACTTAGTAAAAAAAGGTATTATTTGAAATTATTGCATAATTGTACATTGTATTTTGAATCAAGGTACATTCACATTTTTTGCGATCATTAGTATCCTCAATTTTAAATCCATATGAGACTTGGATTATGGGAACTTATCATTTAAGACATTAATTGCCTTCATTCTTAGTTATCAGATACCAGTTGGCCAAGATGCCATCCAATCACAAGAAGAATACATGCAAGAGCAGATATTGAACTGTCACATGAGGGGAGACATGCATGAAGTCAAAGTATGGCTGAGGGAATGGCTTTTGACAAATGTTGAGGTTAGTTTCCCTAGGTTTAATTTTTCCTCAAAATATTGTACAAACGGCTGAAGTTTTCATCCCACGCATCTCATTATACACCTGTCCCCTCCTATATACCTGATGCCATGGATGTCTAAATCCCATGCATCTGAATAAGTCTGACTTAGTTTCTTCCAATATGTTTGGTGGCATGGACATATATCCTATCCACCTATTTTAAGCCTGGCATAATGCATGAGCAGTATATATTGCTCAAGTGTGGGAATGATCATATCCCATCATTTCTCTGTTCTTTTATTGTAACCCCCATAATAATCTTAGGTGTCTTGTTAAATACAGTGTTGGATTTGACTGTTAAGGGCTAAAATTCTAGCTAAACTGTCTAAAATATCTAATGAGTGGTTGCCAATAAATTATAAGCTCTAGCAAGAGTTAGACTTTTAAGCATTTATTAAGGAGAATAAGAATTTGGTAAAGCAAGAAGAAAAGGCCTAGATTCCTATATATTAAAGGGAGAGTGCATTTCTAGCTCCCTTCTCCACCAGCGTCCCCAGGAAAAGAGCCCTAGTCAGAGCGCCAGGTTCCTCCTTCTTCCTCCCACTAGCAAACGTCACTTCCTGACGCCAAAGAAAAGACACATGTTCTTACCCTCAAAGACCTTCCTTTCATGGCAGAACTTTTCTACAGTAAGTCTCCAGCAGGTGGCATCATTCCAATCGTTATATGACCTTGACATCTGTTACCAATTATATTAAATTTTTTAACTTCTCATAATTGCATGAGGATAATTAGGCAGATGATGCAAAAAGTGATGAAACAAAGATAAAAATTATTTTTTAAATCAACATTGCAGCAATTTTCTTCTCAATTTACCCTCCACAAGGGTGGGGGGGACTATAATAATATTAAGTTTTACAGGATGTTTCAATTTTTGTTTTATTATATGTTTAATGTGTAACAACAAAGATTCTGAATTCCCTTAGATATGTCTTTTTTTTTTTTTTTAAGTGAAGCAATTGGGGTTAAGTGACCTGCCGAAAGTCACACAGCTAGCCAAGTGTCTGAGGCCGGATTTGAACTCAGGTACTCCTGACTTCAGGGCCAGTGCTCTATCCACTGTGCCACCCAGCTTCCCCCTTTAGATATGTTTTTTAAGAATTTTCATTGTTTGATTTGATTATTGACAAAACTATTTTAAAGTTGTGTTAAGCTCAATTTTGTAGGAAATTTTCCTGGCTGATTACCAGCATCCACACATCAACCCCTGAAAAGACTTCCGTTCCATGACTATACCCAGAGGACATGCCAAGAATCATCTGAGAAAAGACTTTCAAAGACTTTAAATGAACAGTTTGTTTTTTTTTTGTTTTTTTGTTTTTCCCTTCTGTTATTATCTACACCATTTGTAACATGTATTCTCTGCAGAGGCCCTCCCTCTGCAGGTCAATGTCAAAGAACCACTTCATGAGGGACTGCGCCTCTGGAAAAATCTTCCCTTTCTCCTCTATATTGTTATTAACACATTGTTTGCTAGCATAGGGTATTATATTATGTTATTTTTTTACTGTTTCATTAAGGAAACACCCTGTGTTTCTTGAAGAAACAAAGGGAGGGACTGTAATGATTGGAATGATGCCACCTGCTGGAGACTTACTGTAGGAAAGCTCTTCCATGAGGAAAAGGCCTCTGAGGGCAAGGCCATGAGGCTTTTCTTTGGCATCAGGAAGTGATGTTTGCTTGTGGTAGGAAGAGGGAGCAAGGCTGGCTCTCTCACTCTCTTTCGTCAGGACTCAGGGAGAGTGGAGTAAAAGATGTGCTTTCCCTTTGATAGATAGATGAATCTAGGCCTCTCTCTCTCTTCAACAAATTCTTATTTTCCTTAATAAATACTTAAACTTCTAAATTCTTGCTAAAGCTTATAATTTATTGGTGACCACTCATTAGAGATGTTAGATAGTATAGCTAGAATTTTAGCCCCTTAAACCATCTTATCTTCTGCCATACCATTTTCCTTTTGTCTTCAATAGTTTGCAACATCAGAGTTTTTTCCAATAGATCCCATCTTCTCATTATGTGACCAAAGTGTTTAAGCTTCTGGTTCAGTATTTGACTTTCCAGTGAATAGCTTGAATTAAATTCTTTGTACTTAGTATTGACTGATTTGATATCCTTGCTGTCCAAAGAATCTCAAAAGCCTTCTCCTACACTACAATTTGAAAATGTCACTTCTGTGACACTTAAATTTTCCTATAGTCCAAATCTCACAACCATACATTGCTACTGGAAAAGCCATAGCTTTGTCAGTAAGGGGATGTTGTTGTTTTTTAGTATGCTGTCTAGATTTGACACAGCTTTCCTTATAAAGTGCAAGCATCTTTTAATTTCATGGCTGCAGTCACTGTCTACAGTGATCTTTGAGCCCAAGGAAATAAAATCTGACACTGTTTCCATTTCTTCTATCTCTATTTGCCAGGAAGTAATGGCAGCACTTGCCAAGATCTTACTTTTTTCTAAAAAAATGTATTCTATAGGTACAGTTATATTTACAGCAACTTTTGTTGTAATGGCAAAGAACTGGAAATTAATGAGATACTCATCAATTAGGAAATGGTTGAACAAATTATAGTATATACACATATTGAATAAAACATTTGTGCATGTATCCTCTACAAATAATTACGCAATGTAGTCACATATATCTATGTATGTGTGCACATGTGTCCATGTGTGTAAATAAAAATATGTATGTCCAATATTATAGTATAAAATGCTAAAGGCTGTGATTTCAGAGAAAACTGCAAAGGTGTCTATGAAATGAAGAAGAGTAAAGTGATCAGAACTGGGAAAAGAATTTATAATGTAATAGCATAATAAAAATAAACAACTTTATTAGACTTAAGAACTCTTAACAGTGGTCAATCATGATTCTTGTGGGCAAAAGATGAAGAATGCCACCTATCTCTTGACAAAGAAATGAGGGACTTAATATATGTATAAAACACAAATATTGGACATTACAATATAGGGCTTTGTTTTGCTTGACACAGAATGTTTATTTAAAGGTTTTTTTCATTTATTTTGTCCATTAGGAATGAGAGGATGTGGTAAGGTGAAAAAGTAAATGCTTGACAATTTAAAAAATTGATTTAAAAAGTATTATAGAGAATTTAGTAGTTATTATAGAAAAATCACTGGATTTGGAGCGAGAACTTATTTTGAATTCCAAATCTGCTCCTTACTACTTATATGACTTTGGGTTTAATAATTTAACCTCTAAAAATACATTAAGTAATGGCCTTATACCCTTGTAATATAAAGCATTATGCCACAAAGAAAGCTTATGCTATATCAGATAAGTGATTCAAGAGCACTGGAAAAACATAGGACAGCATATCCCATAAGGATAGCAGAAGCTGTTTTAGCAGGTATAGGATCTTGTTGCTGGTAAAGAAAAAAATATATAGAAAAGAATAGTCTTTGTTTAGAACATCGTATTCTAAAAATGTGCCTTTCTCAATTTGTAAGCAATATTGTTTGCAGCATCATCGGTCCCATGATTTTTTGGTGTTGTGGAGTTGCTTGGGATACCAGATTCCATGAAATCACTGGAGTGAATTTTCTTGCTAATGTCATGCTTTTGACTTCTTTCAAGCAATTAACTGAGCTTTTCCTGGGGCACGTATAGCATGTTTTCATGGCCTTTAGCCCTTTAGCAGTACAGAGGATTCCTATAAAATTGATTTTCCAACGAAACAACTTCACAAAATGTAGTCATTATCACTCTTCATCTTTTTTTTTATGTAAGTCATGTGCTTTAATCAATATTTTGCCCATGATATTGTCTTAGAGTCCAAATAATTACTATCAATGAAATAAGTAATAGATTCATCAGCTGCCTTGATTTAGCTAAATTTTCTCGTCACTAATTTCCCTCCTCACCTGCTAAGTAGTATCAAATTTCATAGCATATTTTGAAAGACTTTTTTTCCTGAGAGAAAAAAAGAATGCCTTTGACTCTTATTGGGTTAGTGTATTAAAGAAGTCTATTATGTTTTAAATATAAGCTCCTTGAGGGCAGGGACTATTTCACTTTTATTTGTGTGTCCCCAGTGCCTAGCATAGTGCCTGTAACACAGTAGGTACTTTAATATATGTCTTATTTTACTTAATAGTCATTCTGAAAATACAGTCACTGTGAGTAGAGAGAGGGTCAGCAAACCCTCTATTTGGGGCATATAAAGCTATTTATAAATTAAGAATATTTGCTGCACACATTTAACACCATGCATCATAAATGTATCATGAATGCTTTTTCATCCACTCATTTAATTATTATTATTTCTTAAAGAAATAATTAGATGATAATTAAATGTCCAAAATAAAATCAGGCTAGGCTTCAAGGTTCATCCAATTACATGGCCCTTTACCAACCTCTCTACATGGGCCCTGGAGTAGCAAGCATACCCAAATACCAGCTTTGCTATTCCTGGTATGTATCCTGATGAGGTGCTGTAAATTCTATCAATTGAAATTTTCAGTCATGTCTGATTCTTACCCATTATATTGATGTATTCTTTGAAAAACATACTTTGTGCTTATATTCAGTGACACTCTGAAGATATAAATAATTTAGACACTTACTGTTTTGAAAAAAAAATCACTAACCAAAAGTGGATTTTTCAAAATCTTTTCTTCACTTGACAAAAGGACAAAAGGAAGAAAAGAGTAGTCAATTTTGATATTGCTTTAAAAAATAAAAGGCTCCTTCAAGTCTGGCAGCCATAGAATGTTTCCTTCACCACAGGAATGACAAAAAGGAAGAATTCTAGTCTGTTATTGAGACTATGTTGGGGTAATCATCTCTTCTTTAAGAGCTAGTGACCCAAGTCAAAGACCAAAAGTAGCCAATAATTTAATTGTTAATGACTTCATATATCCTAATGTCCTGGATACAGTACTTAATCCATGATTTTGTGATCCTATGCAAGAACATACTGTCCCATGACTAGCATGCCAGTTTTATTTAATTACAGCACTCAATTAAATTTGTCTAAGGGATGTTGATTTCAAACCTCTATCAAGAACCAATACACACACACACACACACACACATACACACACACACAAAGAACCAATACACAAATATTTCCCCTAATACTTTGGGGACATGATACTTCCTTATATCACCTAATCCCTGGGGAGAAGATTAGGTTTACAATTTAGTTCAGTTACTACATAGCATTAAACCTATCAAGTTCTAGTCCAAAGCTTAGGTAGGCTAACATACCTGAATCCTTGCTCCTCAGGTCTACACTGTTGGGCTGACTATAATATTAGGCTTGATTTCCCATATTCCTGGATTCACATGGCTCAGGCTCTAGGGTATGGCAAGTAAAACTATATGTGGTCACCCTATTGCTGTACCAAGTGTAGGGAAAATTAGCTGGGGTTTATCATATTTTTTCTTTACTTAGAAATTAGAGGCTACTGCACCAGTTTGGGGGCATTAAGCATTTATTGAAGCATATTAAATATTAGTGAAGAGAGCACACATGGCTCTGAAAGATAGGAAAGCCTAGTTAGGATGAGACAGAGAAAGAGAGAGAGAGAGAGAGAGAGAGAGAGAGAGAGAGAGAGAGAGAGAGAGAGAGAGAGAGAGAGAAAGAGAGAGAGAGAGAGAGAAAGAAAGAGAACTGGGCTGCATGGCTCCCCTTCTGCATTCCTAGGCCAAAGAGCAAGAGAGTCTGTGCAAGCTTGCTGAGGGCGGGAGCAGATCCTGCCCATATACATTGTTCAAAATTAATTGACTAGCATCCTTGAAATCTATTGGTTCGCTGGATTTGAGTGTAATTCAAGCAGTGCTGATATCAGAGCCAGAGAACAGATCCTCTTGAGGGAACAAGGCTTTTAGGTAGGTGTGGTTTTGAATGAGGTGGCTTCCTGACTCTGGGCTGATCTTAAGAATGGTCAGGCCAGGCTCCCTCAGTGTGTGTGTGTGGGGGGGTGGGGCTTGGAAGTCCCCAAACCCCTATTATTAATAATTTTCTCACAAGGGTCAGTTTAGAGTTTCTAATCTCTGCACCTAGAACATAAAAGAATGAATGGAAAGGCTAAATATCTAGGGCTATTTTTCAGGCACATGCTTTAATGGAGGGATTGGGGAGAGCATGAGGTGAAGAGGTAATGTAGTGGTGGAAGAGGTGACTCTTAGCTTCTGCTCTTTACCAAATGATGAGAATGAAGAAGTCTTTTACCCTCAGAGAGGATGGAAGACAAAGCCTTGAAGGTGCTCAGTCAAACAGTTTCAAAGATGCCAATAGTTCTTATTATGTAGTCAATAGAACAGTGCTTCTCACAATCATGTAGTGGGCCAACACAGAATGTCACAGTTTTCCAGTCTCCCAGAAAAAGGTCCCCAAGTATCTTTCAAATGAGTGTCACCATCTTGGGTTATCTATGCATCTATCAAACCCCCATTACGTAGTAATTTTTTGTGCATTGTGACATTCTCAATGTGCTTTTGCTTATGCTAGGTATAAATTTTAAGACTGGTAATGGTCAAGTATAAACACTGTGTTTGCCTTTAAGAGAATGTGTTTGAACTGCCTGCATTGAAGTCCACAGAACACAAAATGAAGAATATTCAATAAACAGGTTAAGAAGAGAAACTGAGCAAATTTTTGTACAAGTTTTTCTAATTTCTCTCCATATTCCTAATTTTAGCCTATTTTTCTTGTTGAAGAGCTATGCTAAAATTCCCCTTTAGCATGATAAAATTTTTAAAATGTTGTACCTAGATGAATGGTTCTAGCATTATAATTAGGTATGGATTCTGTGTAGACTAGAATGACATTACTTGATTTTATTCCTCTTTACACTTATTAATAAAAAACATCATTATTAAATAATGCCATTTATCTAAATATGGGTATCACTAAATTTAGGCCAAATATGATGTCACAAACAAAATGTATATATACATATATGTAATAATGTGTAAATGCATGGAAATTAGTATTCATTAGCCACTTCCTATATGCCAGTTACTGTGCTAAGGTTTAAAGATATAAAAACAAGCCTGAAGCAATCTATCTATCTATCTATCTATCTATCTATCTATCTATCTATCTATCTATCTATCTATCTATCTATCTATCATCTATCTATCTATCTATCTATCTTTCTATGTGTATATCTATATACATAATGTATATATATATTCATATACATGGAGATATACAGGAAAAAGAAATATACACATGTATCCACATATCCACATAGATAACATATTATTTTTGGAATAAAATGTCATTTTTTAAGCTCCTACTATATGACAGGAACTATTCTAAAAACTTTACAAATATCTCATTTGATCTTCACAACAACCCTGTAAAATATGTACTGTTATCCTTATGTTATAGTTGGATAAATGACACAGAAGCCAAGTGACTTGTTCAGGGTTATCCAACTGGTATTTTGAACATCTATATATAGGCATTAGATTTGTGATTTAATTGGTATAGGGAACTCTCTTTCCAATGTCTCTGTCTTTCTCTGTCTCTGTTTCTGTCTGTCTTTTTCACTCACTTTCCCTCTCATTCCCCTCCCTCTATGCCTCTCCTTCCCCCTTCCTTCCTTTCTTCCTTCTGTCTGTCTGTCTGTCTGTCTCTCTCTGTGCAGATTACTGAAGTTATTTTTTATATTGAAGTTTTTTTGTCTAAAAGAGAATCTAGAATTGTCATTCCATATAATATAATAAAGTGGGCAATTGGAAGTTTGTTAGGGCAAACTCTTCCTTACTTCCATTTATACTTGAAAGAACAGTTAGAATTGGAAGGGATCCTAAAGGTCATCTGTTTCAAAAGCTTGCTCTATAGGAAGCATCCCTGACAGATAACGATCTGGCCTATGTTAAACTACCTCTGGCGAATGGAAGCTTACTATCACCTGGGCTAACCTTTCCTAAAGTTAAACTTTTCTATTTATTAGACAATCCTTTATGCATATTCACCAGAAATCTACCTGTTGGTTTGCCTACTGGCTATCTTTTAAGCAACAAACAAGTCTATTTCTTCTTCTAAGTAACAACCTTTCAATGTTTTGAAGAAGACAATAATCAGCCATTTCTCCCCTTAGTCTTTTCTTTATGCAGGCTAAACATCCTTAATTGCTTCATTCATTCTTGATAAGATTTGCTTTCCAAAGCCCTCATTACCCTGGTCATTCTACTCTGGTCTTAGTAAATGCCCCCTTACTTTTTTTTCCCTTCTCAGAACTCCAATTCTGAGCTGTCTGTAATAAAATATAATTATTATTTCCATGGTCTAGACATTATTCTTCCATTAATATAATATATAATTATAGACTTTTTTCTGTTTTCTTTTTGTGTGGAAACCAGCATTATAGACTTTTTTCTGTTTTCTTTTTGTGTGGAAACCAGCATTTTTAATAAATTGGTTAAACTAAGATCCCTATATTATTATTTTTATCAAATGATGCAAAAGCATTTCTCCAATAAATCTTTTTTTTTGGGGGGGGTGAGGAAATTGGGGTTAAGTGACGTGCCCAGGGTCACACAGCTAGTAAGTGTTAAGTGTCTGAGGACAGATTTGAACTCAGGTCCTCCTGAATCCAGGGCCGGTGCTCTATCCACTGCTCCACCTAGCTGTCCCTCCAATAAATCTTTTTAAAAACATAATAGCGGGGCAGCTAGGTGGCGCAGTGGATAGAGCACCGGCCCTGGAGTCAGGAGTACCTGAGTTCAAATCCGGCCTCAGACACTTAACACTTACTAGCTGTGTGACCCTGGGCAAGTCACTTAACCCCAATTGCCTCACTAAAAATTAAAAAAAAAAAACAAACAAAAAAAACATAATAGCAAGACTTGATATTTACTCCCATTGAACTTCATTTTCTCAATATTGTCCTGTGTTTTAGCTGGTCAAATAGAATTTAGATGCTGACTTCTGCTATCCCTTGCAGTTTTATTTAGAAACATCATAAACATCCACTCTTTATCTTTTTACACTATTCAGTAACACAAAGCTAAGAATAAAAGTTTGAATTATCTCACTAACGTCCCTTCACCAGTGTAGAGCCATTAATCAGGTGTCTTTCATCATGTGTTGTTTAACTTAACACTGATACCATCCTGCCACATTTCAAGATCATGCATACAAGGATGTCATAGGAGACTGTTAAGTGCTTTGCTCAAATAAGATATCAGTCTTATTACTCTAAAAATTCCCTTGATCTACTAACTTAATGATAGTAGTAAAATAAAATGTTTGGTTTCATTTTTTTGTTAGAGAATTCATACGGACTCCTAGTGATTACTGTATCATCTTTTAAATTCTCATGAAGGATGAAATAAGCATTTATTAAGCACCCATTATATGTCAGGAACTGTACCAAGTATTTTTAAAAAATATTATCTCATTGATTCTCAAAACAACTCTGCAAATTAGGTGCTGTCATTATCCTCATTTTACAGTTGAGGACACTGAGACAAATAGATGTTAAATGACTTCCCTGTGACCACATAGCTAATAAATGTCCAGGCTCATTACTATTAACATTTTAGTTCAATTATATAATGGTGTGTAGTATAGGTTTTTGAGCTTCTATTCCAAATCCCTCTAGAAACCACCAAAACAGATACCCAGAAGTTTTCATTCTGATTCTTATGGTTTGGGGAGGTGGTTTCCTGACGCTATGACCCATGAATCCTCACCAGTATTTTTCCTCTACTGCCCCCTTATTTACAGTTGATATCATTTGGCCAGCCAAATATGTTTAGCTGTTAGAAAGTAGTATTTAATAGGGTAGTGTAGTTGGCACGGTTGCTACAGAACATCACCATAAAAGTAGTTAAGACATTCTCTGACCAATAGATCCAGTCTAGGGGAAAGTGAACTCAAGTGTTAATCATTTGTGGGTGACATAGCTCTTTGAAGGCCTTTTGCTGGAATCCTCTAGATGTTCTCTTTAGTTATAGTTTAGTTTTTCTTTTGGGCTTCTAATAAAGTATTGAAGTTACTTCAACTCAGTTTGACTAATTTTGCTCTTGGATCCCAAAGAGAATATATTTTTTTGCAAGCTGCTAAGGTATGAGAATGCTACTGTGGGCCTGATGGAAAGTACGAGTCTTCTGACCTTCTGAAGTCTACAAGATCTGCTTACAGACAAAGGAATCAGGGAGGAGATTGGAACCAATGTTGAGACTGGGATGCTTCTCCCTGTCCTCCCCCACAAAAGTATTCCTTCTTAGGTGCTTGCCTTGAAGGTAAGCAATTTTAATATTTGATGTCCTCAGAAAATCTACTGGAGTGTGTTTGGTAAAGTTCAGAGTCGCAAATTTCTTTTTAATGACTTGAGGACTTCCTGGATTACCTTTTTTGCCCATGCCTTGTATTAAAGAGTCTCAGAAAAGTCTCAGAAAAAAAACCTACATGTCACATTTCATAATCATGTTTGCTGATCAATATTCTTCCATACTTTGAAATATGTGGTGATGCAGTTTAAGAAATATAGAATTTTGCAAAAGTTACTGTCTCTTTTGGTGCTTGTGAAAAGTCTTCCTCCGCCCTAAAGAAACAAAAAAGAAAAATAAAGTCACACTTCTGTCACTTAGGGGAAATACTGACCCCTTAGTTTCCTGAGTATATAGGGCTCTTCCCATTCACATTAAGAACCTGGGGTTGATTAGATGTCAACCCTGCTCCATTTAAGAGAGAAACCAAATTAATTTGGCCTGATACTTGTCTTGCAATTCTGAACCACTGGTTTCAGAGGTAGGGAATTAGGATACTTTCCCTCTGCCTTTCCCAAAAAACAGACCCTTTTACTTGCTTCCCTGAAAAAAAAAATGTAGTTTTAGGATTTGATCATTTACAATGTATAAGAAAAAAAATAAGATTTGTATCTCAGCAGGGAATATTGGTTCTACAGTAATTTCAGAGCATATGGGTCTCTTCCCACAGAGTTTAGGGGTGTTTACTAGAAGCTACTACATCATCCTTTAAGAGAGAAACCAAATTTTCCTTGGGGAAAATTCAGCTATTATTCCCTCACTTTATAAAGCCATTTAACTGAGGTGTGAAAAGATAAACTAAACTTTATCCAGGGGAGCATGTACCGTAGAGTACCCTTGAAGGCCTAGTCAAATTTATTCTGTGTCCTTGTATCAAGCTTGACCTAAATTTTCCCTATTGGATCCATGCCACTGCAAGAAAAATCCCAATAGATTTTATAACTTGCCCCTTAGGATAGACAAGTTAACTTGAAGAAGAAACAAATTCAGAAAAGCTTTCGAAGAGTCATGGGGCTCCAAAAATTATTAAGCATTTAGGGTTGATCATTCAGGGTTTCTAAGAATGGCAGATGAACATTATTATATGGGCCTGAAATTCACAGAAATATCAGGAAAACAAAACAAGACAAAACAAAACACTATCTCAATGCATGGAACAAATAAGGCAAGCCATCTAGGTATGCTTGCTGCCACCACCACTACCAAAACCATCACTGCCACCACCGCTGCCACCGCCACCACCACCACCACCAACAACTGTTATGAATATTTTAGAACATATGGACTCTTTCTTTTTATCTTTGACTTCCTTATGCCCAGCAGTGAAATTGGTGAATAAAGGAGTTTGTTTTCCTTTTTTCCCCATTTTAAAACTATAATTACTGAACCAATTCAAAATTTAAAAAACAAAACAAAACAGTGTGCCTTTATCTGTATAGGTTTTCAACCACTGGGATTGAAATTGTAGGTTAGTGGCCCTTTTGGCACCCTTTAGACTATTGCTAACTTATAATGGCCAACCATGGTGGAGCTAATTCAAAATGTGTTTCTCATTTTTCTAGAAAGATGATTATACTCATGTCTCAGTTACTAGACTTGTATTATTTATCTCAGGAGCTCAAACATCATCTATTTTCTTTTTCAGAAAAATTACTTAATTTGTCTGAAATTGCAATTTTTTCTGCTGAAAAGTCAGCAATTATTTAAGTTAATGTAAGTATCAAGTAAGAATAGGATGATTAAAAGGCATGAACTTAGAGGAATCAAAGAGAGTAATACTCATCTTAAAGCAACATTTAAAAATGTGCCATCTCATATGCTCTGGATAGAATTAGTACACTTACAACTTTTCACACAGATTCCTTGGTAGAAACTGTGCAACTTTAACAATAATTTTTTCCCATTGGCAGTAATTTCTGTATCATTCCAAGAATCTTAATGCAATAAAAAAAAAAAACTTAGTTGAAATGCTGGAAAGTGTCAACTAGTTGAAAACTCAGGTGACATATTCTCCATTGTTTCTCACATCCCATCAATCACCACAATTAACCCTCAATCTTTTTTTTTTAATTTCTGAAACTTCCCCCATATAAAGGCAACCTTTTCTTTCCCTACTGCCATCATACTTGTTAAGTCTAATCACTTTATGTCTGAAATATCACATTGGCCCCCTAAGTTGTCTGTCTGCCTTGAATCTTTTTCTTTCCTCATTCTCCTCAATGTTAGTGCTTTCCCTCTGTTGATTGGCTCAAATTATACAGGGTTATCTCCAATTCTGAATATATTTTGTCTGTACATAGCTGTTTGCTTGTGGTTTTCCCCATTAGACTGTGAGCTCTTTGAGATAAAGGACTTTTAAAAAAATGGCCTTTCTTTGTTTCTTCAGGATTTATTCCACATTAGGTACTTAGTAAATGCTTGTTTGCTTGATTCTTCATTTCTTCTACTTCATGTTTATTTATTATACAAAAGATATGAGTCTCTCCTTGTAGATGGAAATATTGGACCATGTAGAGCAAAAAGTTCTTAGAAATGACAACAATAGTAAAAATAATAGTAACTGGAGTTCATGTAATGCATTGAATATGTATGATCTCATTTTATACTCACGATAAGCCTGTGAAATAAATGCTACAGGTATTAATATCATGAGTTTACTTTTTTTTTTCCTGGGCTGCAAGCTAAACATTAGTGTGACATGCATTCTGAAAAACTGAAGTTAACCTAAGTTTTATAAAGGGGGATAGTTTCCAGAAAAAGAGAGGTTAATTAATAGTTCTGTTGTACTTTCTCCTGGTCAGACAACACCTAAACTATTCTTTTCAGCTTTAGGCACCAAATTTTAGGAAAGGCATACATAAGCTGGGGTACAATTGATGTCTTTAGAAGCTAGGTCTTGCAGTGAGTAGAGAGCTGGCCTGCAACGAGGAAGACTCATCATTCTGAGTTCAAATCTGGTTGCTGTGAGATCTTGGGCAAGTCACTTAACCTTGCTTGCCTCAGTTTCCTCAACTGTAAAATGAACTGGAGAGGAAAATGGCAAACTACTCCAGTATCTTAGCCAAGAAAAGCACAAATGGGGTCATGAAGAGTTGGACATGAGTGAAAATGACTGAATAACAACACCCAGTGTCCAAGATACTAAGAATATTATAGACCATTTTCTAAAGAAATAAGTTGAACTGAGTTTTTTCTGTGCCTAGAGAAGTGATAGAGACATAAGTAACTCGAATGATATGAAACTCTTTCTCTCATGGGTTTAGTCTTGGTACCAGAAAGGAGAAATAGAAATAAGAAATAGAAAATTGTAGAAAGGCCATGGTTTTAAGTAAAATGGAGGATTTTGGGGGTGTGCTGTAAAGCATAGGTGTCTGAGCAGGTGAACCAGATTAACATATAATTGCTAAACACTTAACAAAATTAAAAAATCCAATGAAACATAGATAAAAATACAATTTAAAACAAAATTATTATGAAGCCTATGGGAATCCTCTTGTATGGTTTGGTTGTCCATGTTTCTATTTGAATCTTAGGGGACTGTTGTAGAGGATACTCAAACTTTAAGAAAGTATTAGATGAGGTATTCTCTAAGGTCTCTTCCTATGCTAAGATCCTATGATTACAACAAATATTTAAAAACATTTGTTAAATGAATAAATGAGTAAATGATAAAACACTTTGTGCTTTCACAGAGCTTTCTACCTGAACGGGGGAAGATTAATGGTGCTTGCTTGAAGTGCCAAGATGAATATAAATTCCCCCTATGTTTGTATGTGACTGATATTTGGGATAAATTTAAGTCAAAAGAACAAGATAGAAAGAGATTGTACTTGTTGGAGGACTCTGATTGAAGTGATTGTTGTTCCTTAAAGAGCTGATTTAGTTCTTGTAGTAAAACAATACTAAAGATTATCATAATCTCTTCACATTTCCACCTTTAAGACACATAGTCTTACAATTGGTGTTATTTATGTACAAAATTAGACACCTGATCACATTTTTTTCCTCTACATTTAAGGCAATATGTAACTCTTTTCAATATAGGAATATCCTAAACTTTAAAAAACAAACTTGTTATATTTAGACAAATTTAGATTATATGAAAGAATATTGGAACATAATGATGTAGCTAAAATCTGTTGAGTAAAAAATAGTAGAGAGCACCCTTACTTTCTATCAAGTTCTTCTCCAAGGAATTCTGTCCCTTATGAACAAAAGATATTTAACTATTTTCAAATCTGAGGATAGGCAAGAATCAAGATTTACTGATGGACAAAACTGAGCTACAGAAAAGTTAAATGACTTGCTCGAGGCCACTTGCTGAAACAAAACTAGTCCACAGAAAGATTACAGTTTTTATGGATCTCCCTCATTCCAGTGTCTGATCCTCACATTTTAAAAAATTTGAGTCATGTTTACCAGAGCCCTCTGAGTAAAGCTTTTGTTTGATTTGATGACACAGCAGCTTCTTTATTGTCAATCCAAATGAATGTTCATATGAAAATTAACTGGAACTACTATATAACCAGGTGTCTCTATTTCTATAATTTCATTCTGATTATTCCCTGAAAGTATATAAAAATTATAATGGAGAAATAATCATTTTATTTTTAGTGAGGCAATTGGGGTTAAGTGACTTGCCCAGGGTGACACAGCTAGTAAATGTTAAGTGTCTGAGGCCGGATTTGAATTCAAGTACTCCTGACTCCAGGACCGGTGCTCTATCCACTGCGCCACCTAGCTGCCCCAAAATAATCAGTTTTATGATGTAAAATTTGTTTTAAGTTCAAGCTAATTCTATTTGAATTTTGATTGGCTTCCAGGAGAAAGATCAGGAATATTCTTATTTAATAAATTTAACACACTCATGTCAATTGGTATGGATAAAGAAACCACAAAATTATAGGTTATAGATTTTGAAAGAACTTTAACAATTATCCATCTTACTCCCTCATTTTATATATTATGTAAATGAGGATCAAAATATTCAAGTTTCTTGTGCAAGGTCACAGAGGTAGTAAGAAATACAGCCATAATTCAAACTCAGATCAAAGATCAAAACATCATGTCATGTTGTTTATTTTTTCATTCTAGAAAAAATAACTACAATGGAAGATTTCTTATTTTGTTTTTCCTTAGAAAGTTAACCTGAGGGGAATGCCCATTAATTTTAAAGGTATAGAGCAAGAAAAATAATAAACTTGAAATCCACACCATTGAAATACATTTAATTTTCTTTTTAATTTCCAGCATAGAAGAAAATGATCAGGGCTCAGGAAAGGCTGAAAACTACAGGAATACAATGCCTAGAAGTCACCATTAATAAAAAAAAATAAGGGATGTGAACACAAATGCTGAAGTCTAAACATTGTATTTCTATCCTGCGATCTTAGTTGCAAAGTATAAATGCATGATTGTGTATATGTGTGATTATATATACTTAGTATGTATTTTTGTAAATATATACTAAGCAGCAGAGAAGAGATAATGAGTTTCACAGTGTTTTTGTCCAATGTTTTAATGTTATTAAAAATAAAAAGGATCTATTAAAATAATTATGCTCCTATAAAATATTCCATTTGTCTGAAAATGTTTTGAATTTGATAATAATAATACATTTGGTGAATCTTTTTCTTTGTCACCTCAATTTTACCATAGGTTTTCATCCATTTTTCAGAGGATTATGAGATCGATTGTATGTCAAGTAGAAACAATACAAATATTTCAACTTATGAAGCATTTCCAAGAGTTATTCTCTACACAATCTGAGTTTGTACAAAAGGTTTGAGAGGGTTATTGTTTTATCCTCAGCCAGTCAACCAAATTATATGCACACATACACACATGGTCTAAACCCCCTATATTTTATATCAATATTCTTGCCTTTTGATAATGAGCATTTCTCAATATGATACCAAAACCAGATGAGCCCCTCTCCTTCTTGTGAGGACCTTGTGTAGGATCATATGCAAATATTTCAGGATTTGATGAATGTTTCCATTTGTTGTTGTTTTCTTCTTTTTGTGAGGCAATTGGGGTTAAGTGACTTGCCCAGGGTCACACAGCTAGTAAGTGTCAAATGTCTGAGGCCGGATATGAACTCAGGTACTCCTGACTCCAGGGCCAGTGCTCTATCCACTGTGCCACCTAGCTGCCCCTTGTTGTTGTTGTTGTTGTTGTTGTTGTTGTTGTTTTTGCGGGGCAATGGGGGTTAAGTGACTTGCCCAGAGTCACACAGCTGGTAAGTGTCAAGTGTCTGAGGCCGGATTTGAACTCAGGTACTCCTGAATCCAGGGCCAGTGCTTAATCCACTGCGCCACCTAGCCGCCCCCTGTTGTTTTCTTAATGCTTTTCACTGCATGCAATACATATATCTTGGGTTATAATCTGGTAAAGCTCAGATAAAGGGTTTGCTTCATGAAGATTCTGAGTTTGTAGAGCTGCACAAGGACCTTCCTAAATTTTAATTTAATACATTTCATCGTACCCTCATAAGACAGTAAAGAAGAGTTTCTCATTTTTATTTTATTATAGTGGAAACTCTGTTCAGTGGTTTTGGACTATTATACTTTACATTTTGAGAATCTGCAGAGAATAAGTTCTTAAATGCTTTAAATGATCATAGGGGTGCAATGACTAATTTATTTTCCAACTAAAAAATGTGGCCCTTCTTAAACTAAATCAACATTTTTAGTCTTGGAAATCAGAAATGACATTGCTAGGATTCCAGCACCTAGTGTATCATCTATAGTAAGCACTTAGTAGATGGTTATTGAATTTAATTATTTTTTCTAACCCAAAATGTATCACCCAGTTTTGTCTTCCCCTTCTCACCATTAGGAAAAGGAACTGAGCCTAAAATTTATATAAGAGGATTCTCCTAAAAGTGAGCAATGATTAAAATAAATACATCTAGTATTAAATGGGCCTTGCTTAGTCTCTTTTTCTGTCATTTCCTTCTGCTTGCTCCAATATAACTATAATTTTCAATTATTCCCTTACATATGTGCTTCTTTTGATTCCAGTCAACTTCCACCCTTTTTGTCTTTTTATTATAGGGATAAACTGTACAAAATAATTCTATTATATTGAAATATAATTCTGCATGTATTCATATATACATGTGTATATGTATCAACACATATATACACACATGCATAAACACACGTGAACACATGCATATATATGCATGTGTGTATATATACACATGGGCTTTGGGTTAAGAACACATAATATACAAATGTATGTGCATATATATGCATGCATATACATATACACACATATGTGTGTATATTTATACACATAAACAAACATACACATATGCATGCATGTGTGTATACATATACATGTGTACAATGGAAATATTCATGTGTGTATATATGTATGTGCACACATGCATACATACACATAGGTATGTGTTCTTAGCCAGAAACCCTGTATGTGTATATATGCATACACATATACATGCATGTGCATATGTATGTGTGTATGTATATGTGTATCTATATTCACCATGGGCTTCTGGTTAAGAATTCCCATTCTAGTTGGAGAGAAGTCCTGTAGGGTGATCCTTAGGTTGCTAAAAGCAATACAAATAGTAAATGTTGAATATTGTCATTTACACTGATAAAATCACACATGTATTTTGGAGGCTATTTGACTGTGCCAAGGGACTTGATAGTAAGAATTTTCTTTTTTGGATTTTTAGTAGACTTAGACTATTGAAGAATCACCTACAAAGGCAAAGTTTGGTTTGTATTTTACTGACCTCTATAGAAGCCACAAAGAAAAAAGTCTATAAAACCTTCTCCAAAATTACATATTTGAGGGGTTTTTCTCCTTGGAATAAGGAAATTGAAGTTGATATCATATTTTTAGTGAAAAACAAATTATGCCACTGATGACAAATATTAACTTTCATAGACCACTCTGATAAACAGTTGAAACATCTGCTTTCCTCAAATTTTTATATTGTTTTGTGGTTACACAATATGTGATTGGAGTCTATAGGACTGGGAGCAGCACTGACATGCAGTGCTGAAGTAGTCTCTTATTTCTCTGATTGATTAGGCATGAGTTATTACTTCTCTCTATTATTTTGTTAAAATGTTTCACATTAGTATTGTAGATGACATCATTTATACAGTCCCATACACATTTTAAAATGTTCCCTACCAACAAGGATACAGTAAGCTTGTTAATTTGTTACTGGCCCATTAGCCTCTCAGGTTGAATTCCTTTGCAAAAATGATCCCTTTGTTTGAAAAATAAGGCTAGTTCATAGACTACAATATTGTCATCTTGAATTATTAATAGTTATATTAAAAACTATAAAGAAATAGCTGACAGAAATGAATATTTGAAGGAATCTGTATGTTACTCATTATAAGTACCTGCCTCATAATTTGCCAGATAGTTTATTAGGCATTTCTTATATTTTTAAAAGACTTTCCCCCCCTACCACATAATCACATTAAATAAATACTAATATATTTGAAGTCATTATTTACCAAAAAAATTTACAATATTCAGATTGAAATGAAAATTGCAAATGTGCTAGATATAATATTAAATGTAATTTATCTGGATTAGACACAGAAGCCATACTTTTGCCAGAAGAGAACAGTGCTTTAGTGATAGCTTGCCTCCTATAAAAAGTTACTGATCTCTGAACACTAGGGAAGAATCTGTCTCTGAACCATCCTCAGTTTTCAATGTCAGATATTCAATGCTACTATTATCAAGGGATG
Organism: Dromiciops gliroides; assembly: GCF_019393635.1. NCBI lineage: Eukaryota > Metazoa > Chordata > Mammalia > Microbiotheria > Microbiotheriidae > Dromiciops > Dromiciops gliroides. Next base: position 128,541,005 of record NC_057861.1, on the reverse strand, counting down.
GAATTAAAATTAACCCCAAGTAAAATCTTGATTTTTGACAAGAGGAAAGCAAGGCAATAATGAAATTTGCAAAGGACCATGCCTCAATTTTACATTTAATGCCCTGGCCTCAGAAGTGCCAATAATATTTGGTGGAAACTTAATATTTCTACCTGCATAAAATGTTTCTCCTTTGTAAATCACTTCATAATACCTCACATTTCTCTCGACTTAAAATTTGCAAAGGGCTTTACATCCGTGATTTTATTTGCTTACCACAAAAAAAAGCTATGAGGTGGTGGGTCTTATGCCCATTGTGCATTTTACAGTGGAAAATAAGACTGAGAAGTTAAACAACTTGAGCAACACACAGGCAATAAATGTCAGGGGTAGGATACTTCCTAAGAACTTCCTGATTCCAAGCTCAGTGCTCTGTCCTCTACTTCTCTTAGGGAAAATAAATGCATAATCATAAACTATTTGCCAGCCTACTATATTTTCTAACTTATTACCCTTTGCTCAGGAGAACCTTGGGAAAAAATAATAAATAAAACTATATTATCCTAAAGGTCCCTTTTCAGAAGTTTTCCCCCTTAATTTAGGGTAAATATTCATGGGCTAGACTTCCTTGGATGTTGCATGGAAAAAATCTATAAAAGAACTATGACTTTTTACCTTGCTTTTGATCTTAGCCACAAAGGACTGAATTGTTGATAGGTAGGTCACTGGGATTTTATATTTAATCATCTATTAATTTTAAGGATCATAGATGACCAAGAACTAGAAGGGACTCGATGCCCCCTAATTCAACCGCTTCAGTTTACAGCTGAGGAAATTGAGGCCTAGGGAAGTTAAGTGACTTGCCCAAGGTCATATTAAACACCAGAGACGTGATTTGATATGAATCCTCTGACTCCGGGGTAAATTGTCATTTCACTGTACCATATTTCATGGGAAATTGATTTTTGTGTAGTATAAGAGTGATGATTCAATTCCAATACTGAATTTTAGATCACAATGAGAAATACAATAAGGCGATATTGACTCCTTAGCTCAATACTTAAGGACTTGTAACTTTGATAGTGTGTCTACTGTCTCCATCAATGCTTATTTCAAGTCCTCTAATCCTTAGTAGATGATTATCCTTGAGATGCATTGTGGTGGAAAATTCATTATCCTGTGGTCAAAATGATCATGAGTATCTCTCAGGTTATTATTCCTACAACAAACACATGCTCTATGACCAAGTCCCTACCTAAAACCTTTCCAGGAGCTTGTTTAAACCTACCAGATATCACGCAACACTGCAATATAGCCTTTGTGTACCCATTGTCATAGCCATATGATGATCATTGGAGTTGAATTTTAGTGTGGGAAGCATGGTATTATATAAATAAGAAATCTCAAAATATAAGTTAATATTAGTGACTTGCTAGAGGACTAGTAAAAGACATTTCTCTTGCATTGTAGCTGTATTTTCTCATGGAGTACAGAAAAGTATATAATGATAAACATGCTGCTTCCCCCCCACACCCCCCGGAATTGAAGTTATTTCAAAGAATCACAAAATATATCATATAAAAGGCATGACACTCTTTCCAGCTCTATTTCCATTAATCATTAAATCATCTTACCTTTGTTCTTACATTAATTTTCATGTATGGAACTTCATCCGTTTGAGTTTTGTGAGATGCATAAAGGAGAGTTATACAAGATCGTAACTGTTTAAACCATATTAATTGCCTGCCTTATACTTTCCCAGTGTTAAATGATAAGATTCCAATTTTTACAAAGAAAATTATTTGATTTGAGATCTGCTTATATCATACTAAATGCTTATCTATACCCTATAATCACTATGACTGTATCAATGTAACATCAGAGCAACTGCTCTACCCAATTTGGTAAAACAAATCCAAACAAGAACAACAAATCAACACATATAACATGTATATAACATATGTAAGTATTTGGGTTTTTTAACCAAATTGATTATATTTGTGTGCCTATACATACATGCATATGTATTGTAAGGGGTTAAAATTCTAGCTAGTCTGTCTAAAATATCTAATGAGTGGTCGCCAATAAATTATAAGCTTTAGCAATAGGTAGACTTTTAAGCATTTATTAAGGAGAATAAGAATTTGGTAAAGAGAGAGAGAGAAAGGCCTAGTTTCCTCTATCTATTAAAGGAAGAGCACATTTCTGGCTCCCTTCTCCACCCGAGTCCTGAGGAAAGAGAGTGAGAGAGCCAGCCTTGTCCCCTCTTCCTCCCACAAGCAAACGTCACTTCCTGACGGCAAAGAAGAACTGCATGGCCTTGCCCTCAGAGGCCTTCTCCTCATGACGGAGCTTTCCTACAGTGTCTCCAGCAGGTGGTGTCATTCCAATCATTACAGTATATATACATATCTATATATGAATGTAATATGTGTGGTGTTTATATATATTGTCATATGTACATGTCTGTGTGTCTAGGCATATACATATTATGCATAATACATACATACATGCAAAATGCACCAAAGAATGGATAGAATACCACATTTAAAAATATCTGATAAAACACTCACTAGCTTATTGACTCTGCACAAATCCCTCTACCTCTCAGCTTTAGTTTCTTCACATATAAAATGAATCAGTTTGGACTCAATAATCTCTAAGGTCCATTCTGGCTATACAGCTTTGCCTTAATGATCTCATATTGTATAAACTCTAAAATCTTGTTTATCTTAACTTTAAAGCCAGTTACCACCACAACCACCATCCAGATGAATGAATTTTTCACTACTCAAACATTCTTTTGACATGGTTGTTATATCCTTTTATAAAGGAAAAAAAATCATTATTTTGAGATGATGCTATCCAAGGTTATACTTAAAAACATTAAGAGTGCTGCAGACTTTCCTTATTGCACTGATATTTTAAAATCCCCTTTATTCGATTTTTTAAATGATGTTAGTATTTAAGGAACCTGTATTTCCATTTATTTGTTCATTCACTATTTTAAAATCATCTACTATAATGAAATCTAGAAAATATTTTGGGAGATATAATGATACCTAAGACCTACTCTCTACTTTCAAGGAGGTTACAATATGATAGAATAAATAAATAAATAAATAAATAAATAAACAAACAAACAAACAAACAAACGAATAAATAAATAGATAAATAGATAAATAAATAAATATGTATTCATTTATGTGTATATATACATACACACAAAAAAGTATATGTATATATACATATGTATGAAGGATTATGGTAAATATAATAAAAATCATGATATTATTGCTTAATATATAGTGCCATGAGATGAGTGGTTTTTCTCCCTAAAAATTCCTACAAATGTGCTTATAATTAAATATTTTATCATTATTTAAAGAAATTGTACTTATTTTACTCTGCCTAAAGAATTTATATTTAAAACATTATCCATAAGCACAAGTACAGTATAAAAATATTTCAGAAATACTGACATATATCCCCAGTGCTTTAATTAGCTTTGACAACAGGTTGAAAATTTGACAAAATATTAAATGATGGGAATGAAATGTAAGCATTCAATAGTATTCAATAGTATTATCATACCTATAGATATATTGCATAATTATGTGTAACATATAAATGTATATATGTATATGCATATGGTGTTGGAGTGGGGTGTATCTATCTATCTATCTATCTATGTATCTATATCTATATATACGCACACACCATACAATATACAATAAAGGTATATCACCCACAATGTACACATATACATACACATGCATGCACATATATACATACACAGACAAATGCATAGACACATTATACATACACACATACTTACCTGAATAAATGACTAATAATGCAACTGTTTGGCTCACTGCTCTCAATACAGTTGTCTAACAAATAACTGTTTGGCTTTACTTTTACCATTTGCAGTTGTTTGTTTTTGTTTTTGTTTTTGTTTTTTACATTTTTTGTTTATTTAAGCAGCATGCTTCATATTGGATTGTCTGCCTTTCAGGCTGGAAGATCTGGCCACAAATCCTGCCTCTTACAATATGGGCTATGGGACCTTAGGCAAGACAATTATCTTCTTACTCCTTTAGTCATTTCACTTGGACAGTAAGTAGATTGATGAGAAGAAAGCAACCTGCATTGAGAGAGGGAGATTCCTCACATGGGAGTCCATTATACCAATAAAATAATAGTTAAAAATTTGTTCATGCATTTTGTTTTTTTACCTACTTTCAATATTCAGGCAATTTATTTCCTTCCATGTATTCTTTTATCCAGTGACAACTCCAGGCATTTTATCTGGCTGTCCCCTATGCCTGAAATGCAATACAATCCTGTCTCATGTCTGCCTCCTGGCTTCTTAGAAGTTCAGCTACAATCTTGTCTTCCACATTCTTCTTCTTTACCCTTCTTGATTCTATTTCCTCTTCTCTTTTATTTCCTATTTTCTCTGTATGTAGTATATATGTACATATGTATTTGTTTGTCTCCCTCATTAGATTGTTAGTTCCTTGAGGGCAGTGATTATATTTTGCCTCTTTTTGTAGCCTCAGTGCTAAGCACAGTGTCTTGAACAAAGTAGACATTTAATAAATGTTTATTGACTGACTTCCCATAAAGCAACCAAAGTTCTCCACAAATTATCTGGTCACAAAATAGATAAGTAAAATCAAATGATAGAACAATTATGACAGATAAAATCTGTAGTTTATCAATTGATAATGGGAAAGAAGAGTGTGTTTTAACTTTAGAAATTTGTAATCAACATTTTTAATTTTATTGAACCTATATTTTCATCTCATGGTATCATTTTCATTTACATTGTTATAGTCATTTTGTACATTATTTTACTGGTTCAGCTAGTTTTACCTTGTGTCACTGTATACACACAATCCCATGTTCCTTTGGGTGCACTGTATCCATCTCTTAAAAAGATGTCTATTCTATTCCTATTATACTGCCAGTAGTTCTTAGGCTTTGTGTGTGTGTGTGTGTGTGTGTGTATGTGTGCATTATAGATGCCTTGGACAGTTTGGCTTCTCTGAATTTCTCTGAATAATGCACAAAATAAAATGTATAATATTACAAAAAGAAAATGGTTATATTAAAACACAGTTATCAAAATACTAAAAGTTCCAAATTCATAGTCCCCCTTAGGGTCAATGGATCCTGCCCCCTGACCCCAAAGGCAAAGGATCTATGTGACTGCATTTGTTTAAGCATTCCCAAATTAGGTCTCTATTATCAAACTTCCCTGCTCAGTGATATCTCTTTTGTTACTTCTATATCTTTTTGGCTTGTTTGTCACATGATCTAATAATGTCTCCCTTTCTGGTAGAGTGAAGAGTGTTAATATTCCCATAAATACTTTTGATGTCATGATTTTGGGTATTAGTATTTATTTTTTTTTGCATTTTAAAAATAAATCAACTTCTGAAATATTTTTATGGCTCAATTTTTGCAGTTTTGAGAGTATATGTTACAGATGGTATTAGTAGTAGTAGGCTTCTGCCAGTCACAGACAACCATGGATCAGCGCCTTGAAGAGCCACAGGCCACAGTGTGGCTGTGTAGTCCAATACACAGGTCCTGCCGCAACGAGGACATAGGAAAACTGCACTCTCTGTTGCCCGTCGGTTCCTGCGTCTCATTCGTTTTTTCTTCCTCCAGAGCTTGGAGGCCCATCTCAGCTGTGTGCAAGCTGCTCCTGAGTACTGAACTCCATCAGGCGCGGTCCTTGGCCATCTCCTCCCAGCTGCCGGTGTCTAATCCCAGAGCCCTCAAATTTCGCTTCCATACATCTCTGTAGCAAAACTGGGGGCATCCAGCAGGTCTTTGTCCTGGGGCTTACTAGCCATAGAGTAGGTCTTTAGCAATGCGCCCGTCTTGCATGCAATGCACATGACCGAGCCAATGCAGCCATCTTTGTTTCAGTAGCATGTAGATGCTCGGAAGTTGTGCGCGTTGGAGATGGTATTATAGACATGTTAATTGCTATAAAAAGCTATTCATTTAGCTTGGATTTCAGAATACCAGTCAATTGCTTAATATACTCACCCACAGTCTTCTCTTTGCTACCTCTATGCTCAATGTGTCTTGCCTAGAGAAGACCAAAGTGTTTATATATTTCAAGGTTGAAGTTCTCAGTATTTATCTTCTTTAATTTATATTAAAATTTTTATACTTATTTATTTTTTTTTTGTAGGGCAATGAGCATTAAGTGATTTGCCCAGGGTCACACAGCTAGTAAGTGTCAAGTGTGTGAGACCAGATTTGAACTCAGGTCCTTCTAAATCCAGCATGAGTGTTCTATTCATTGTGCCACCTAGCTGTTCCTTGAAATGTTTATACTTATTAAGAGAAATTGAAATTTTCTATCATTGGAGAATGTTTCCATGAAATAAAATAACTATTGATTTGTTTTTCCTTAAAGTGCAGACAAATGTTACTCATACAAATCAAGGTATTAATAAAATGTTTTGTTTGCTGCCCATTGTTATTATTTTCTCTTTATAATTTTATTTTCCAAATTACTTGTAAAAACAAATTTTGACACCAATTTTTTTGGGGGGTGAGGCAATTGGGGTTAAGTGACTTGCCCAGGGTCACACAGCTAGTAAGTGTCAAGTGTCTGAGGCTGGATTTGAACTCAGGTCCTCCTGAATCCTGGGCCAGTGCTTTATCCATTGCACCACCTAGCTGCCCCCAACACCAATTTTTAAAAGATTGTGTTCAAACTTCTCTTCCTTCTTTCCTTTCCACCCCACTCCCCCAAGAACTCAAGCAATTCAATATAAGTTATACATGAGTAGTCATGGATAACACCTCCACATTAACAAGGTTGTGAGAGAAAACAGATAAAAACAAAACTTCAGATTAAGGAACTATCAAAAAATATCATCAATCTCTTTTCAGATTCCATCAGTTCTTTCTCTGTAGATGGATAGCAATTTTCATAAGTTGTTCAGAGTTATATTGGATCATTTCATTGCTGAAAATAACCGCATCATTCCCAGCAGATCATGGTATATTATTACTGTTCCTTTGTATACAATACATTTCACTCTGCTTCAGTTTGTGATGTTTAAAAAAAATCTAACTGTGATGTCTAAAAATCTAAAGTGTGGTTGCCTTAAATTAGAAACCTTAGCACCAATCTTTGGGCATTAAGTATTTATTAAAGTATATTATGGGTTATTAAAGAAAAGAGTTACAAAAGAGATCTGTCTACTCTGCCTGCCCCTGCCACCACTCATCTTGCTGTCTTTTCATTGACTTTTAACCCCCTCTTATAATGGGGCCCTACTTCCAATCTCCATTATCCCAAGCTTCAGAGTGACATCTTCGGATCCAGAGTGCTGCTAGAACAGGTTCAGCACTGCTACAGGTAAGATGGTAAGGAAAAAAGACACAAAGACATAGGTTGGGACTGGAGGGACCTCCTGCACTCTGATGGAGGCAGAAGGCAAAGTTTACTGGGACAGTATAGCATATATATACTTGAGACAGGCAAAGGAATGTCTTTGTGTGTAGCTCTCGCCCAAAAAGGATGAGGGAATTGGCTAATTTATGTTCCACACGTAGGTCACTTAGACCTTGGGCCATGTCAACCTTATCTACGATGAAGAACATGTTTCTGTCCTTTGAAACTACCTTGTCACCTATGCAAATGAATCATCCTTGGTGCCCAGCAAATGCATCTGCATCTGGAAGGGATCATTATGGTTTACAGCCCTCTTACCAAGGGTTAACTATGAGTCAGCACATATTTTCTGGAGGGGGGGGACTGTCCGCGAGCTTTCCTCAAACAGTAAAAGGGGCGCTTGGTTAACCCCTAACATCAGAGGGTCCTAGGGATTTTGGTTTGAGGAAGGGCAGATTTTTTTCTTGCCTGGCCTGTTCTTTGGTCTGATGATAATGTCAAGGCCACTTGCTAATCAACCAGCCAGCAACACTTTGTGTGCTGTGGTTCTTAGCTCTGATGAGGCTGTGCTCTTCCCCCAACTGGACCTGCCACCACTAAAGATTTATTCTTAGTTCCCTGATGGGGTGGGATAACTGAATTTCTCCTTAGTTCCTGCAGACACCCCTTTATTTTCTACTTCCCCCCATCCCTCACCAGCCATTCACCCCTCTCATCCAACCATAAACTTAGCTGCAGAAAAAGCTGGTGCAGCAGCTGATTTGGAGGCTCAGGGGTAAGTTTCTCTGGTGCAGCCTGCCTAGGGACTATGTCGGCTTGATCATGGGTTTGGACTCTGTTGGCAGCCCAGCATGGCCCCCTCTAAGTTGTCTTTCTGTGGAAAATAATCTCAACCTGTCTTTTTATGGGTTTTGCTGATCCAGGGGTTGTTTTATGGCTCTTGCGGTGGTAATTTTGTCAGGGGCTCTGTTTGTTTAATGTCTTTCCTCAGCCATCTTGGTTCTGCCCTTGCCCTTTGTTATTTTAAGGTCATATTTGGGTCTGTTTACAAAAGATGAAAATGAATTTAAGCCTAGGAGAAAACACAATAGGTTAAAACTGATTTCATGAAAAATGTCATGTTATACATGATTTTTTTCAAACATTATTGTTTTGGTGATGTTTTATGTAGATCACATTTTTAAAGTGACCATCAAATATTTTATCATTCAGGGGCAGCTAGGTGGCACAGTAGATAGAGCACTGACCCTGGATTCAGGAGGACCTGAGTTCAAATCCAGCCTCAGACACTTGACACTTACTAGCTATGTGACCCTGGGCAAGTCACTTAACCCTCATTGCCCCACAAAAAAAAAAAAAAAGAAAAAAAGAACAAAAACAAACAAAAAAACCCCCAAACCAAATATTTTATCATTCTCATTATAATTGGGTCTGTTTTTGTCTATTTTAGGGAGAAAAATAAGCCAAGTGTAGAGAATTGAGTCATATACTTTGCAATATTCAATAATTGCAATATAAACATTACAATACTTTTGGGGCCCTTGCTCAACTATCACTAATTCAATAAGTTGATCTTGGGCATCTCCTGGAATGTTTGGTGCATACTTTTTGTTCCTTAGCCAATACATGATTTTCTTATGCTTATAAGAATGTGTGTGTTTACAGTAATATAAGGTGTCAATGATTTTTTTTTTTCTTTTTTAGTGAGGCAATTGGGGTTAAGTGACTTGCCCAGGGTCACACAGCTAGTAAGTGTTAAGTGTCTGAGGTCGGATTTGAACTCAGGTACTCCTGAATCCAGGGCCGGTGCTCTATCCACTGGGCCACCTAGCTGCCCCGTCAATGATTTTTTAAAGGCACATCAGCATGAAATTTTTTACATTTGGAGAGGTTACATTCTCATTTTCTCATAAGTGATATATTATGTAGTCTATTAACAAAGGTGGATATCATAGTCATTATTATTGATTTCTTAATCATTATATCTTATTCTATGAGGTTCACATGGAAACGGTACTGGCAAAAGTGACTAACTGTTGTTGTTCTTGCAAGTTCAATTCCCTTTGGACTATTGTACAAGTATATAAAATAACTTTTTAGTAGTTGAACCAAATTATGAGGATGTAACTACATCTTTTATACCCTCATGGAAATCTCATTATGATGATGATGTTTGTTAATTTCCAATATATGGTTGTTAAACTAAATTAAAATGAATAAAAAAGAAACATTTATTAAGCAGCTACTATTTGCCAACCATTGGTGTATGTGTCAATGTAAAAATGAAAGCTCTCAAGGAGCTCAGGCATTACTGAGGAAATGGGAAATAAATACCAGATGATACTTGACTTGAATTTTATGATTTTTTTCTTCAAATTCTTCTTCCTGATGATTTCTTTTTCTCTTTTGCTCCTGTTATACTTTACATTATTTGGTGTATTTCTTGATCTTTTAATATGAATTTATTCAATCATCCATCTTGTTGACTACTTTTCTTTGTCACTACTCTGTGTAAAAATATTTAGGAAATCACACAAATTTACATTAGTCAATATTCCCTAGTCAATAAACGTTTATTAAGGCTGGCATGTTATATGACAGGCAATGCCTTGAATACCAATTTGAATCTTGCTTGTGTTCCTTTATATGTTTTTTTTTTACTTTGTATAGTCACTTAATCTATATTTCCTTCTCTATAAAAGAAAGATAATATTCTTGACCCTATCTAATTGGCTTTCTGAAAGAAATGTCCTGGGGCAACTAGGTGGCACAGTGGATAAAGCACTGGCCTTGGATTCAGGAGGATCTGAGTTCAAATCCAGTCTCAGACACTTGACACTTACTAGCTGTGTGACCCTGGGCAAGTCACTTAACCCTCATTGCCCCGCCCCCCAAAATGTCCAAATGATGCTTTTTTAAAATCTAAAAACCTTAAATGGTTTAAATATGAAAAATAAGACAATACTCTTGTGGTCAAAAGCTAGATAATGATTTGTGCACAAGGAAAAGCTGTTCCTTAAATCTAATGCTAGAAAAGAAAGAGCATGTCAATCAATCATCTTTATGTGACATTTTGAGTTGGATGTAATTTCTTTAGTAAGTACAGGGTTTTTAGAAATTTTTTGAACATGAGACTATTAACATGTTACTATAATTTCAGAATATCAAGGCAAGGTATAATTAAGACACTTATATGAATCTGAAAGATAAAGTAAGATCAGTTGACCTTTCCTAGATTTAAATCTTTTAGGCATTATAAAACAGTTATTAACATGCTTATTGATATTCATTATGAAGACAATTCCAGATCTTAACCCATCATAAAGATTTTATTGTATATATTAATTTTTAAATGCAATGCTAAAATAAATTTGCCAGTGTCCTTACAAAATTATCAAGTTTTTAAAAAATTATTAAATGTCTTTAAGTTGTTTTATTATTTGATTATTATTAGGCTTGGTGATTCAAAGTAAAGCAACTATTTTCATTTTTCTTTGTTTGGGCTAATTCTCTTTTCGTAAAATGCTTTGGCATAAGAGATACTTATGATGTCTATAGCCATCTGCTTAAAAAGTATAACATTAAGTTGGGAATGGAAATTATAAAAGACACATAGACTATTTATTTGTTTGCTTGTTTGCTTATTTATATCAATAAATCTCACCACTGGCAATGTTATAGCCCACTAGACTGATTCTGATGAACAGTATGAACCAGGTACTTGACAACCTGAATTTCACCCTTGTGGCTTTTTGATCTACTTCTTACCAATGGCCACTCTGGGAGAACATTCTATGATTTTTAGTGGACTGTTGATCATCATCATCTGCCTCTCAGGCCCTTGTGAATGGCAGTATTTTTCTAGTTTGTTTAGTGGCATGGTCTATTAGTATTTGGACAGTTAGTCATTGTATTAAGCTCCCACTCCCCTGGAAAATTCTGCCTTTCTCCCTTCCTGACATATTTCCATATATCCCAAACATATAAGCATTGAATAATGGAGTTAATCATGCAAGCATGGATAGATAAATAGATAGATAGATAGATAGATAGATAGATAGATAGATAGATAGATAGATAGATAGATAGATGGATAGTGCTTCACCTTTAACTTTGGAAGCCAAAGGGAAATAGCATACATATAAAGAACTATCCCATAGACTATGTACATAGAAGCCCCCCAAAACCAGGCATCCAAAAAGTAGCTTATAGTTCATTCACTGAAATAAGGAGTTCTTAGTTACTATACATGTACTTAGACTGAACTATTCCTAATGCCATAATGTCCTCTATCTGCTTTTCTATTCATAGATTATCATAAAGGTCAAAGTCCTGTTAGGTGATGTTCTGATACAACATAGAATATTTACTTGATTGTGTTATACAAAGGCATCTCATAGTTCACATAGGGCTTACAGCTTAAGCACAGCCTCTGACACTTAGTAGCCATGTGCTACTGATAAAGTAGAAACCTCTTCCTTAATTTCCTCATCTGCAAAATAGGGATCATAATAGCTTTTACTTCCCAGGGTTGTGGTGAGGTTCAAATGAGATAATACTTGAGAAAAGCTTTGCTAACTTTAAAGTGCTATATAAATGTGAACTATGATTACTACTGCTCCTTCTGTGGCAGCTGCTACTGCTAATACCATTGTAGCACTCCATGGCAGCAGTGGCATCTCCCTTTTGCTCAGTCTATTGATAGCCTTCCTTTCCTGCAAAATCTATCTCACCTGCAATCCAAAAAAAACATTCCCCATTTCTCCCACCTCTACAGGTTCTCAGCTTCCATCAATCTCTCATTCCATTCTAGATGTACCCCAAACCTCCAGGTCAAATAAAGAATAGGGACTATAAAAAGTTGCCATTCCCTGTGGCTTCAATCCCACAGTGTCTCTTTAGCTGCTGTGATAGAAACATAAACATGGGAAATGTGAATTATGTTTTTTTAACTTTATTGTATATATATATATATGTATATATATATATATATATACACACAAGACATATATACATATACACATATGTATACATACATATATATATTTAATTTCCTTTCCTCCAATTACATGCTGAAACAATTTTAAACTTTTAAAAAGTTTTTAGTTCCAAATTCTATCCTTCTTTCCTTCCTTCCCTCCTGTCTTCACCTCTTCCCCTCCCTGAGGAGTAAGCTTAAAGTCATATCATGATGGAGCACTTTGTGACATCATTGCCCTTATTCATTCATTCATTTATTTATTTTTATCAAAAGGAACCCTTTTTACCCCCTTTGCAAGTGGGTTGAGAAGAAATTCTTTCTATGAATCAGACAATTTTCAGAGGCCTATGACCTGAAATACTAAAGAAAAAACACCAAATATTTCAGAAATACCTTTGAAAAACTAAATTTTTGCCAACACCCTCATGTCATCAATCTTCAAAGCATTCTGTGTAGTATATACAGCTTCAGCAAACTTTAGTGACTAGACTAAGAAACCCTTTATGAGCTTTCTTATTTCTCATTTTTAATGAATATGCTCATGACATAGAGGAGTTGTAATAGTCTGGACATTTTAATTAAATCAGTGGGTTTCACTAATGCAGTTCCTGGTTTAATAGTAGATAACTCTACCACTGAATTATTTCTTTATTAATGAGATAGCATCTAATTACCTAAAAATATGTTTTTGAAAAGAAGATCCTTGAGCTTCCTTTTAAATAAGGAAGAGAAAATATTGTGTGCCATTTTTCTCCATTTAGGCAGACTTTGAATACACACACACACATACACACACACACAGACATTATATATGTGTGTGTTTGTTTGTATATAAATACAAACACATATACATATGTATATTAATTCTTTGTTGAAATCTTAACTCTTGGAGGAAATCAGGGAAACACTAGGATCTTGAACCTTTTGGGAAGGGAGGAATGATTAAAAACCACATAGGACCAGAATTCTAGAACTAGGTTACAAACAAGTGGATTGAGCTCCTGACACTGGGGATATCCTTTTGAAGCATGTGTGTGTGTGTGTGTGTGTGTGTGTGTGTGTGTGAGTGTGAGTGTGTTAGAGGGAAAGGGGTTGAAGGAAAAACAAAATTCTGGGATAGCTTCCCAACACTCCATAGAATTTTTTTGGGGGGGTAAATGTTAAGCCTAGACTATAAAATACCTTCCAATATCTAGGATTTTCTTGAATACATACTTTCTCATATGATCAAGCAAAAGAAACAAGCTGAAAGCATCTTTATGTTTAGTGTGAGAAGAGAATAATGTTGATCTATATCTTCCCTTGATATTTTCCTGTTTTTCTTAAAATTCAGAACATCTTTCAAAGTAAAACTATTCCACAAAAGATTGATTTAAGATAGCACCTTTTTATGGTACTTTATTGGTCCATTTATTCTCTGAATGTTCAACAGAACATTTACCTGCCTGTAATTTTCCATGAACACCATTTATAATAATTATATATCCAGCCGGGTGCCATTTTAAACTGGAAAATGGATTCATTCTTCTCTGTGTACTCTGTATGATATGTAACACCAGTAAATAAAATGATTAAAAATCTACACTAAAAAAATAACTGTATGCTATTAACTTAACCTGACAAAAATTAATGGAAATACTATCCTAACTGCCACTCCACCCTTATTAGAACGCATTGTGGTTTAGCAAGCTCAGAAAATTGGGTTATTTTACACACTATTTCTGCTGCAAACCCCTGGGACATTTAAAACCAGCCTGAATGAAGCATTAAAAAGTGCATTGAAGAGAATAATTTTGCACAGGCAGGGTGATTTGATTAGATTCAATACATTTCCCCCCTTCCTCCACTTCTGATTTAAAGGGCAACTGTTTAAAAAACTAAACTTATTTACTAACTACTGTTATATTCTTTCAGTGGGTAATATGCTTTGTCATAACTAGGGGCTACACATTTCAGGGGGAGGATATTAAATTCAATCATCCCCAAATATTTATCGAGGCCCTACTATGTGCTTTCAGAACATAGTAAGTGGAGAAGCAGCTTGGTTGATAAGGGAATTCAAAATTATTTTCTAATATACCCATAGCAAAGAGGAGAAGAACCTCATAAGTTAAAACAGGTACCCTTCACTCCATAAAAGGAAGAGTCTTATCTCAAAAGGACATTAAGGGCTACCATATTGGTAGAAGTTTTAAATTTCATTAGACTCCTCTACTGTGACAAAGCACCTGGTCCCGTTTGTATTCCAGTTGAGATTTACAAGGTTGGGGGCAGGATTCATTGATCATACAAAAGCTAACTGAAATTTTCTGGGTTATACAACAAGAGGTGGTTATCCCTCAGGAGTTCAAGGATGCTTTCATTGTCAATCTCTATAAAGGGAAAGGAAACAGATTGTTCTGTGACAATCACAGGGTGGGTCTATCTCTTAGATATTGCTGGCAAGATTCTTGCCAGAGTCTTTCTTTTTTGTTGTTTGTTGTTTGTTTTTTGCAAGCAATGGGGGTTAAGTGACTTGCCCAGGGTCACACAGCTTGAAGTGTCAAGTGTCTGAAGCCGGATTTGAACTCAGGTACTCCTGAATCCAGGGCCGGTGCTTTAACCACTGCACCATCTAGCTGCCCCCCAGAGTCTTTCTTAATACACTGATCCTTCACCTGGGAAATGGTCATCTACATGAAGAAATAGTCCATGTATAAAGATGTGATACCAATTTAGTCATTTCCCTGTAATATAAGTAACTTAAGTAATCAAACTAAGTTTCCCTGAGGGAGCTGATTGCTGGTATTGATTCGTTTTATCATTAAGTTTTAAGTTGCTTGAGGACAGGGGTCATATCTTAGACTTATTTCTAACCCTCTTTGTTGTTTGGTTATTTCAATTATGTTTGTTTGATTCTTTGTGACCCCATTTAGGATGTTCTTGGCAAAGATACTATAATGATTTGCCATTTCTTTCTCCAGCTCATTTTACAGATGAGGAACTGAGGCAAACAGGGTTGAGTGACTTGCCTAGTGTCACATAGCTAGTAAGGGTCTGAGACTGGATTTGGACTCTGTAAGATGAGTCTTCCTGATTCCAGGCCCAACACTCTATCCACTGAACCACCAAAGTGACCCTTTTGTATTTCACAGTGCACATAATAAATGTTTTTTTGAATAGATGAACCTGAGGTCTACAAAGGAGAGGCCTTTACAGAATCTTGTTTTTATCACTCATTCATCTGCTCAGTTCATTGATAGCAATGTGAAGAATGGCAACTCAGGAACAAATTGTCATAGAAGGAGCTGATAAAAATGACTAAAGGTCTTTCTTTTTATATTAAGGATTAAGAAGATATTAGTGAAACCAAGAGCATGTAATTGAATTCAATAAAATTAGCAATTTTGAAATACCCAAATGAAAAATTATTTCTCCATATTTTTCCAATTTATTGAACACTGTTCATTACCTCTTAATATTTCCACATGCATTCAATAAATTTGACTCAAATTATAACTATATATATATATATACATATAAATGTATACATATAATATACCCACACATAATATATATGTATGAAGATTTAGATGTATAAATAGTGAGGATCACAAATTAAGCACAATTCCCTCCATCTCATGTTAAGCTTTAGCTCTCTTAAATTAGAGACTCCCCACTAGAATAATCTCTCCATAAAAACATCCTATGTGGTTGATTCCCTGAGCAGCTTGTGATGACTCATCTTTCCCTGAATCAGGATGGGGCAACCTGCTCCTTGTCCTCCACACAGTTATTGTAGGCATCATCAAAAGTGTCTGGATCAGAGGAGGCAGAACCAAGATGGCAAAGGAAAGGCAGTAACTGCTCAGACTCCCTGACACAATTACCCCCCCCTCCCAAAATTCAAACACAGCTAGAAAACAACTGGAGCAGCAGAACCCCCACACACAAACACACTCACAAAAAAAATGGCCAAGATTATTTTCCAGCTAAAGACACCTTGAAAGTTTGGCAGAAGAGGGAGCTAGACTGGGAGTAGACCTGGAATCTCATCAAATACAGATTTAGCTCTAGGCAGGCTCCACCATAGAAACTTATGCCCGAGCCTCCAAATCAGCTGCAGTGCCAGCATCTTCTGTATCTAAGCTCACGGTCTTGTGAGAGGATGGAACAGCTGGTTGGAGGGGAGTCTACAGGGGTGTATGCAGGAGCTAAGGGGGGATTTGCATGACCTAACCCAGTTGGGAACAACTAAGAAACATAGAGAGGTGGTGGCCCAGGTGCAGAGGGGTGCAGGCTTTTCAGAGCTAGCAACCAGAGAAAATAAAGTTTTGCTGTCTGGTTGATT
This sequence comes from Dromiciops gliroides, assembly GCF_019393635.1. Lineage (NCBI taxonomy): Eukaryota > Metazoa > Chordata > Mammalia > Microbiotheria > Microbiotheriidae > Dromiciops > Dromiciops gliroides. The sequence goes on along the minus strand of NC_057861.1, from coordinate 128,524,280 downwards.
GGCAAGTTGGCCTGGGGTTATCTACAGACCAGAGAAAGGGCCAGTCAGGTGAAGAAATTGCCCTTCATTAAATCATAACACCTGGAACAGCCTGAAACTTGGGACAGTATATCCTGAAAGCATGACCTCACACTAAGAAGGAGTTAAAATCAACTGAAAGACAAGCAGGATGAGCAGGCAGAGAAAATTGTGAACCATAGAAAGTTTCTTTAGTGACAAGGAAGATCAAGATGCATTTTCAGAAGAGGATAGTGACATCAGGGCCCCTACATCTAAAGCTTCCAAGAAAAATATGAATTGGTCTCAGGCCATAGAGGCACTCAAAAAGGATTTTGAAGATAAAGTAAAAGAGGTAGAAGAAAAAATGAAAAGAGAAATGAGGGTGATGCAGGAAAGACATGAGAAAAAAAGTCAACAACTTGAAAAGCCAAATGGAAAAGTTCTCTGATGAAAATAATTGCCTAAGAATTAGGATTGAACAAATGGAAGCTAATGACTTTAGGAGAAACCAAGACACAATAAAACAAATTCAAATGAATAAAAAAAATAGAGGGCAATGTGAAATATCTTCTTGGAAGACTGCTGACCTGGAAAATAGATCAAGGAGAGATATTTTTTAAATTATTAGACTACCTGAAAAGCATGATCAAGGAAAGAGCTTAGACACCATCCAGGAAACTGTCAGAGAAAATTGCCCTCATATTCTAGGAGCAGAAAGTAAAATAGAAGTTGAAAGAATCCACCAAACACCTGCAGAAAGATATCCCAAAATGAAAACTCCCAGGAACATTATAGCCAAATTCCATAGCTCCCAGGAGAAGGAGAAAATATTTCAAGCTGCCAAAAAGAAAGAATTCAAGTACTGTGGAGCCCCAGTCAAGATGGCATAAGATCTAGCAGCTTCTACATTAGAAGATTGGAGGGTGGGGCAGCTATATGGTGCAGGGGCAGCTAAATGGCACAGTGGTTAAAGAATCGGCCCTGAATTCAGGAGTACCTGAGTTCAAATCCGGCCTCAGACACTTGACACTTACTAGCTGTGTGACCCTGGGCAAGTCACTTAACCCCCATTTCCTGCAAAAAAAAAAAAAGAAGAAGAAGATTGGAGGGCTTGGAATATAATATTCCAGAGGGCAAAGGAATTGGGATTACAACCAAGAATCACATACAGCAGAGTTTTGTATAATCTTTCAGAGGAAAAGAATGGGACTTCAATGAAAAAGAGGAATTTCAGGTATTCCTGATGAAAAGACCTGAACTGAATAGAAAATTTGACTTCCAAATAAAAGACCCTAGATAACCATAAAGAGGTAAACAGGAAAAAAGAAATTTAGGAATGTTAAAAGGTTAAACTTCCCACATGGGAAGATGATACATCTAACTCACAAAATGATAGAAATAAATTTAGACAGATGGCAGAGGTGGGACTTGATTATTAAGGAATGATATCTGCAAAGTATTTATTTTTGTTTTTCTCTTTTTGTGGGGTAGTTGGAGTTGGGTGACATGACTGGAGTCATACAGTGGGTGAGTGCCTTGTGTGTGAGTCAGGATTTGGTCTTGGGTCCTCCTGGGTCCAGAGTGAGTCCTTTGTCTATTGTGTCATCTAGCTGCCCCATGATGAAATATTTATGGTAAAATTGAGGGGTAAGAGGAATGCACTGGGGGAGGGAGACGGGGAGAGGTAGAATGGGATGAAATCCCACATGAAAGAAACAGGAAAGGGCAAATGGATTTGGGGGAGAGATAGGGAAGGAGCAGGGCAGTAAATGTACTTTACACTTATCAGAATAGGCTCAAAGACCTTAATCTCATCAGAGTTGGCTCAAGGAGGGATTAACATAAATTCCCAATTGGGTGGAGTAATCTATTTAAGATGGGCAGTAGATGACCCTAACACACATCAGAATTGGCTCAAGGAGGGAATAGCATACACTATGAAATGGTGGAGTAATCTATCTAACCCTGCAGGAAAATAGGAGGGGAAGGGGATAAGGAGGGAGGGGCAAAAGAAGGGAGGGCAGATTGGGGGAGGAGGCAGTTAGAAACAAATCCCTTTTGAAGAGGTATAGGGTAAAGGAATATAGATAATGGAGTAAATATCATGGGGAAGGGAATAGGATGAAGGGAAACAGTTTATAGTACTTGTTAGAAAGAGAAAAGGGAAAAAATTTTACAAAAATATTTATAGCAATGCTTTGTGGTGGCTAAGAATTGGAAATCAAAGCATTATCCATCATTTGGGATTGACTGAACAATATATTAGTATATGACTGTTATAGAATATTATTGTGCTATAAGAAATGACAAGCAGGATGAATTCAGAAAATCCTGGAATGATTCATTATCAACTGATGTATACTGAAGTGAGCAGAAACAGGACATTGTGCATAGTGACAGCGGTATTGTTCTATGTGTAATTGTGAATGACTTAATTACTCTCGGTAATACAATGATCCAAGACAAGCCCAAAGGGCTAATGATAAAGCATACTATCTACCTCCAGAGAAAGAACTGATATTGATTGAACACAGACTTAAAAAAGGGTATTTGTAGATTGGTTGCTGTCTTGTGGAGCAGGGAGGAAAGGGAGGGAGGGAGAAAATTTTGGAACTCTAAATCTTATAAAAATGAATGTTGAAAACTACCTTTACATGTAACTGTAAAAAATAAATAAAACAAAGGGGAAGCCAAAGTAAAAACAACAACAACAACAACAACAACAAAATGAACAAACAAAAACATCCAATGTGATAACATCTCTTCAGGAAGACTTCAAAGGTTTTCTGATTTCAAGAATAAGCTTGGTCATTCAGGTCAAGTTATATTCTGTAATCAGCCAGTTCTTGCAATATCCTATCCCAGTCTCTATGAAGCCTCTCTGCTCTGTGTTTTAAGCAGATATAAACCCCAAGTAAACTTACTTTGGCAACTCTCTGCATATTCCAGTGGAGCTTTCTTGCTGGTTAATTCAATAAACCCCCAAACAAGTTTGATACTCTGGAGTCTCATTATTCTTGCATCATCTACAATAGATTTTAGGTTTTCCTATAACATTAGCAAAATCCAATACAATAAATGCTTTGGCCATATCACTGAAGAGAATCCTCCACCGTTAATTTCCATTTCTGTTTAACAACAACCAATAATGTATTTACTGACAGCAATGTGTCAGGATCAGCATATTCAAACTAGTTCTCTTAGATTTAAAATATATTATTAGGTCAAGGAAATTATATGAAACTGTTGAGCAAGAGAATATTCATATGATTTTACTTTTTATATACCTAGCACTTAGTACAGTACCTGAAATGTAGCACTTAATAAATGCTTTTTAATGGAGTATTTGATCCACATGGATAAAATCATATCTATGTTTATCTATCTATCTATCTATCAATTTAATATGTCTATCTATCAAAGACCAATTTATTAAGTACTAAAGTCTTGTATTTGGGTTAAAAAATCAATTTCTACATTCAAGATGGGGAATGTGTGCTACACAGCAGTGGAAATGTACTGAGGTTACCAGGGATTTTAATCACAATATTAGCAATTTCTCCAATGCTGGTATCTCCTCTGTCATTCTGCTTACAACCCAGACCCACCTTCTTTGATGTACATTTTACCACTATTGTGCCAAAGATTCTACAATAGGGATGTATTTAATGTGCTGGGAACTTCTTTTAAGGTCTTTTTATATTTCATAGGTATAACAGTTAGGCTATCCACCTGACTTTTCATTTCTGATCATAACTTTCCTCTACTATGTACTTTTTTTTTGTGGAGCAATAAGGGTTAAGTGACTTGCCCAGGGTCACACAGCTAGCAAGTGTCAAGTGTATGAGGCTGATTTTGAACTAAGGTCCTCCTGAATCCAGGGCTGGTGCTTTTATACACTGTGTCACCTAACTGCCCAATGTAATTTTTGTTACATAGAACTGAGTAATACAGTGGTCCACAAAAGCTAATGTGACCTTAGGGTTAATTAAGAGAAACATAGTACCCTGCATATAGAGCATCATAGCTCTGTTGTACTTTGCTCTAGTCAAAGTACATCTGCCATACTGTGTTCAGATCATAGATTCATAATTCATGTTCAAAATTACATTAAAAACTAAAGGAGGTAAGAAGAGTATGATAGTGTAGTGAAAGGCCTCAAGATCTTGCTATATGAGAACTGGTTGAAGGAAATGGGAATCTATATGCTGGAAAAGGTATGGGATGAGTGAAGGTTATATATTTGAACAGTTAAGTTATAGAATTGGGAATAGAGTTACTCTGTTTGACCCTAGACAAGATATAGTTCAAAAAATACTAAAGTAAAATATGGGATGTACTCTCCTGTAAGGTAGAATTTCTATTGATAAGATGTATTCAAGTTGAAGCTGGATGACCCCTTGTTGTAGATATTGTTGAGGGGATTTTTGTCAGCTTTGGATCAGCATAGATATTCTCTGAAGTCCCTTATAAATCTGAGATTCTGTGAAATATTGAAGGATGCAAAGAATAGTGTTGGCCTTTCACCCTTGGAAACACTGTCTTGCTGTCTTGGAAATAAACTAATAACATTTAAATGATAATATACAATCTGGGTTTCTTTTTCTGTTTTGTTTTTTTGTTTTTAGGATACAGTGTTTCAGACCCCAAAGCATAACAGAATGTCTATATTTTTAAGGAAAATCTCAACTGAACAGGCATTTGTTGGCTACCTATTGTGGGTATTTGAAGGAGGTGATAAAGCTGAAATGGGCTAGGGGCAACCCTCTTCTCATCTAAGAATGAAAAGAGAAAAAATAAGAGATAGGAACAGATGTTTAACTGGACTCAGAAACATAGAGGGGTATTTAAAAATTGGATTTTTTTTAGCTACAACAAATCTGCTTTTAAATTATTATTAATGTAAAATCTTATTGGAGGAGTAGAAATAATCTCCTATCTGAGTAGAACATGACATGATCTATATAAAAGTCCTGTTTCCTGAACTGACACCAAACTAGATATGTGTGCATCATGAGCTGGTCCTGTTTATTAGTGGGCTGTTCTGACTGCAGGATAGTTTGGCACCTGGGAGATCCCTGGGGTTATGGGAATTCTGGGAAATATATTCTACAGGAAGAGGTTACAGTAACAGTGATGTGGACACTGGTTGGCAACCCCCTGAGGGGGATCCTAGGAAACACAGTCCAAATGTGGAGGATGGAGTTAGATTGGATGAAAATAGAATCCTGAAAATGTTCCATTCAGATTATATAAAAAACTAGGGGGCAGCTAGATGGCTCAGTGGATAGAGAACTGGCCCTGGAGTCAGGAGGACCTGAGTTCAAATCCAGCCTCAGACACTTAACACTTACTGACTGTGTGACCCTGGGCAAGTCACTTAACCCCAATTGCCTCACCAAAAAAAGAAAGAAAGAAAGAAAGAAAGAAAGAAAGAAAGAGAGAGAGAGAAAAAAACTAGCAAAAACAAACAACAACAACAACAAATTAAAAAAATAAAAACAAACCAGCAACAAACAAAAAAAACAACAACAGAAAAAACAACAACTAGGCAATAGATAAGGTGCAAAACAACTGGACTCTAGAAAATAGTTACTTATCAAAGGGACAAAAGAAGCCCAATACAGTTTTTAGCAGCCAAATATGCGAACCGATCCTCCATATATACACATATATATATATATATATATATATATATATATATATATATATATATATATATATATATATATAATATGTAACATATATGTATATGTGTATGTATGTGTGTGTGTGTGTATATATATATATATATATATATATATATATATATATATATATTTATTTATTTTCTGCAGAGAAATGGGGGTTAAATGACCTGCCCAGGGTCACACAGCTAGTAAGTGTCAAGTGTCTGAGGCTGGATTTGAACTCAGGTCCTCCTGACTCCAGGGCCAGTGCTTTATCCACTGTACCACCCAGCTGCCCCTCTCCCTATATTTTTGAGGTTAGGTAGAAGGTGTCAGTTCCCCATCTCTCTTGCATTTGCTATGAAATTCAAGGGCCCACTATACAAGGAATTAGAGAGACAGTTTGGCTTAGTGAATGATTGAAAAGCATTTATTAATCCCTTACTTTGTGCCAAGCAACATGCTAAAGGCTGGATTGGTAGAGTGTTGGACCTAGAATTAGAAAGACCGGGATCTAAATTCAACATATAGTAGCTTTGTGATTTTTTTCCTCATATATAAAGTGAAGGCAATAATATTTGCCATCCCTTTCTTACAAGCTTGGGATAAAGCTAAAATGACATGATAGAAAATATCTTGCAAACTTTAATGCATTGTATAATTGATGGTTAATATTAACCAAGAGGAATGCTAACCCACTCACTGAAAGAATCAGGATTCTAACACATTTTTATAGGATAAAATATTGAAGTAAATTTAGCATGATAAAATTTAATACAGATAAATGTGATCTTATTCTTGGGTTAAAAGAATAAAATTCACATGTCTGAGAAAAGAGGTATAGATAGATAAATGTTTTTAGAGCATTGGAAGCTCAGTGGTGCAACACTGTGATGTGGCAGCAGGGAAAACTCATGCAAGCTAATGGTAGGCAGCCTTAAGAGAGGAGTAGTGTCCAGAAATAAGGACGCGACAGTTCTGTGGAACTCTTCATTGGTCAGACTATATGTGAAATAATATTTTCATTTCTGGATGCCATATTTAGGGAGCAATCTAGGATTAGGATAACCTCCAAAGTTCAGAGGAGGGTAACCAGAACAGTGAAAAGTCTCAGAACTATGGCATATAAGGAGTAGGTAAAGGAAGTACATACATTTTACTTGAAGAAGAGAAGAAAAAAGGTAATGATAGTTGTGTAAGGTTTGAAGGATCATCATGAAGTAGAGGGTTTGTTCTGCTGGGTCTCAGAGGGCCCAAGTAGAAGCAACAGATAATAGTTGCAAAAAGGTAACTTTAAGTCTAATGCAAGGCACAGGGTTCTTAATCAGAGCTATTGATTTATATCAACATCAAATGGCTTCTTCCTATTTTTCTATATTTCCAGTCTTCATACACTTTATTCTGTTCTATGTATTCTGTGATCTAGTGACACTTGCCTATTTACTATTACTTCCACATGACACTCAGTCTTCTGATTCTGTGCCTTTTCACTGGATGTCCACCATGTTTGGAATGCTCACTCTCCTTGTTTCTACCTCATGGATTCCCTGGTTTTTCCCACCATTCAGCTCACATCCTTCCTATTATAAGAAACATATTTATGTCCCTCTCCAACTGCTAGTGCCTTCCTTCTTAGATTACCTCTTATGTACATTATATTTATATGGAATGGACACTGTCTTACTCCAGAATTTGAGTTCCTAAAGAGATTGCCTTTATTTGTATTACCAACATTTAGTACAGTACCTGGAACATAGTACACACTTAAATATTTGCTGATTAGTTGGTCTGCCTATGTAGTTAGTGGGTTCTCTCTCACTAATGTTTTCAAGAAAGGCCCAAATGCCACTTCTGGTTATATTATGGTAAGATAAATGATTCTTTATAACCAATTGATAATATTTGGAAGATCCAGGTTTTTTCCCCCCATTTCTATTTCCTCAGTTAGAGACAAAGTCAAAGCAGCCTCTGAAGGATAGGGCTGATTGAGTTAACATTCTCTTCAATCTTGGGTGGGACCTCACCCAACTGGGAAAGTTTATTTTTGATGAAAGGGCAAAGACCATCTAATCTAGGTAAATTGTGGACCATTAGTATTGGAGTTTGTTGTGAAAATTTCTATGTCACAGTGTTAGATGAAGAAAGACCAAAGTCTCCAAGCCAAAGAAAATATTTATTGAGAGAGGGATCTTGTCTCACAATAAAACCAGTCTCAGGTCTAGGAACCAAACACCATGAGTTTCAGGATCCTCAGATATTTATACACAATAACTCCTCCTGCAATTTAAACATACCCCAAGTGGTACATATAGAGAGAATAAAACCCTCAGTCTTTCATCATCCAAGTGGCTAACCTGTTGGATTTCATTTTTCCACCTAAGACAGTGCTTCCTTGGTTGCTGGCCACTAAGGTGGAATTCCAATCCACTGTAATTCCAAGCCAAATAGATCAATGTCAGTTAGATAGTATTTAAACCTGATGGTAATGCAGCATTTGAATTAGCTTTATTAATATCTTTCTTACTTCCTTCATTAATATTTGCTTAAGCTACTAAAGAATATCAAAACATGTTAAATCACACTTTGTAGTTATAAACTGATTATTACCATAGTAAAATCAATTATTTCTAAGGAGGAAAGAAAAACTCACTCACAAGTTGAAAATAGATCCTTGGTCTTGATTGCCAGGTGGGTGTGGGTAAAGATGAATATATTTGTTTGAGAGACACAATCAGAATCCCAGAGGCCCCCCCATTAGAATAAGTCCAAATCTCATTATAATATTCCTTGTTAACCAATCAGAGTTGATTTCTGCCTTTCAGGAATACTCCACTCTTACAAGAGTATATAACCTTTCGCTGATCCCCATGGTTAATTTTTGGTTTACAGGAGAATGTCACTGACCTCAATCTATTATTTGCTCACCATAAATTAATAAATTGATTTTTTATTACTCAGAATTTATTTGGAAGTGCCAAATTTAATACAGGGGTAGTTAATTGGTCTGCTTGCTGTAATATTGTGGTAACAAAGGAGATTAACAACCTCTTTTCAATAAACAAAACAGGATTTATTAATGGGAATAAATTTAAAACACAAGTGAGGTTAATAAAACTAGGTAAAATGAAAAAGGGAATAGGGGAAAGAAAAAAATACAACCCACAAATTCACTGCCACCCAGAATCTGCAGTTCCAAAGAGAATCAGCTGCACAGTGTTTCCCAGGTCCAGTATGAAGAATCTGCCAGACCAACATCTCTCTCTCTCTTGCAAGAGTGAGTGTTTCTTCCCTGGCTTCCTCCCAGAAGCCCCCACAAAACCAGAAAACAGGGACAACCACACACATAGCCCCAAGCTAATTGTCTGGCAACTTTGATTGACAAATCTGCTTAGCTTGGGGCTGGTCATCTTTGGAACTGTGGATTCTGGGTGGTGGTTTAAATCATACAAGATGGGGCAGTAATGGAGATTTGGAACAATTGCAGAATAGAATCAATTATTTAATCATAGAGAATAAATTTACTTTTTCATAAATATGTTCTGTTATTGTTTCTAAAAAACCTTTACTTTCAGTACCCTGTGAATTTTGGCAACCTGGGGAAAAACTGTGGTCATGCTGCTGTACTTCTAGCTCTCTCCTTACAAAATGCTTTTACCTGCTACTATAATGTGTCTTTCCTTATTGAAAGTGGAAAAAAAAACCATGAAATGCTTCAAGGTCTGAACTTTTAAGAAGGCAATTAGATATGGAGCTATTTTCTGTGTAAATGACTAGTCATTTTCAGTTTGAATGTGATTTTTAATTTTTATTATTTTTTTTTGTGGGGCAATGAGGGTTAAGTGACTTGCCCAGGATTACACAGCTAGTAAGTGTCAAGCATCTGAAGCCAGATTTAAACTCAGGTCCTCATGAATCCAGGGCCAGTGTTTTATCCATATTGCTACCTAGCTGCCCCCTTAATGGTAATGTTTGAAAGTAAAAGTTACCAAATTGAAGTGAGATAAATTCATTAAATAACTGTCCTCAGATAAAACGATGTTTACAATTCAAGACTGAAAAAGTAAGTCTTTTCAAATAGCATCATCTTTATTATGAAATTGTATTTAAATGTGTCTGTGGGATTGGAATAGATACTATACAAAGCAAACTAATGATAATGTTCTCAACTTTTCTGAGCTTAACTCCCCCCATTTACCTCCAGAGAACCTGTAATTTATTTTTAACATAGAGATGTTTCTTTTTCTGTTAAGAAGCTACAAGTACCCATGTCTTGCAAAATGTTTATCCTTTCCTTGGCTCAGAATATTTTAAAATCAGAATTTTGATTTTGGTGATTGCTCCTTTTTCTTCCATTATGAGCAATGGGATTCAGGAAATTCAAATTCTATTCCATTTCCATGGCAACTTGTTAATCTTAGAAATAACTATAAAGATATTACTCATCAAAAAAAACCTATTAACATATGTTAAAAGACCCATAAATATTTGTGCTTAGTGTTTTAATATTCTACAAAATAAAGCATAGGATTTTATTTAAAGATGGACTATTTGCAACTTTATGCGCTCTTGGTTCTTGATGAATAAGACATTCAGATATTTACTATTTCTGTTTGTGACATATGCAAATCCCCATATATGTGAAATATACATATATTTACTACAAATATCTGTAATATCTATCTAAAAGCATCCTGGGTTTCCAATTATATTTTATATATATATATATATATAATTTTTATTTAATCATTATATTATTTTTATTTAATCATTTATCCTCAGAGAGTCAGCATGATGTGGGAGATAGAGTTTTGGGCTCAGAAAGAACTGATTTAAGTTCTATCTTTGATGTACATTGGCTGTATCACCTAAGCAAGGCATTTGATCTCTTAGTGCCCCCAGGAAATTTTCTGTTACCCTTATGTTATGGAGAAATTGCCATCTGTTTGCTGGAGGGAAGTTCCCTATTGGAATTTCTTTGACCAAGAAAATCACAAATCTGGACAAATCCTTTCAGAGTTTCATCTAAATAGAAAAGGGGATTGTATATAATTTCAAGAATTGAATTTAATCTTTTTCTGATTTATTTCTGATTGAAAATTTTAATAGAATAATTGAGAAAGAATAGCTATATTTCTTAGTAACACCTTACCTGTTGATTGTTTATGAATGCAAGTCACAGAACTACTGAAGAAGTGGTACAACCATGGCTTTTGGTTGAAGCTGTCATTGTTCATACATTTCAACACTTTTCAGTGTTCTTATTCCAAGGCAAACGTGTACATTTTTAACTTAGATGTGGTGGACCTGGAATGAATTCTCATTCTCGTGTCTTTCCCTATTAAATTTGTTTTGGGTAGAAAGGGTAAGTTGCAACCAGTGTTAAAAAATATGCTAATGAGAGAGGTCACAGGTTACGTGAAAACTTCTGTATAATCCAATTTCTTTTTTTTTTTAAGAAAAAGAAACTTCAAAAAATATGCTTCAATCTGTATTGAACCATCAGTTCTTTCTCTAGAGATGTATTGCATCTTTTATAAGTCCTTCAGAGTTGTCTTCGATTATTGCATTTCTGAGAATAGCCAAGTCATTCACAGCTGATCATCTTACACTGTTGCTGTCACATTGTATGCAGTACATCTCACTTTGCATCAGCTCATGTAAGTCTTTCCAGGTTTTTCTGAGAGTACCCTGCTCAATCGTTCATAGTTACTATTGCTAAAATAATTTCCATCCATCCTCCTCTTTCCCTATGTGATTTATTCTATTCTCTATCTCCTTTCATGCTTTCCCTCCTCAAAAATGTTTTGCTTCTGACTGCCCCTTCCCCAATCTTCCCTCTATTCTGAAACTCCCTTATCCCCTTACCCTTCTCCTTACTGCAGTGTAAGATAGATTACTATACCCAACTGAGTGTGTATGTTATTCAGTCTTTGATCCAATTCTGATGAGAGTAAGGTTCACTCACTCCCCAGCACCTCTCCCATCTTCCCCTCCATTGTATAAGCTTTTTCTTGCTTCTTTTATGTGAGATATTTTATCTCATTCCACTTCTCCCTTTCGTTTCTCCCAGTGCAGTCCTCTCTCTCCCCTTAATTTTAATTTTAAGATATCATTCCTTCATATTCAACTCACACTTGTGCCCTTTGTCTAAATATACTCTATCTACCTTCCCTATTAATGAGAAAGTTGTTATGAGTTACAAGTATAATCTTCCCATGGAGGAATGTTAACAGTTTAAATTTTTAATATACCTTATGCTTTCTTTTTCCTGTTTACCTTCTTATGCTTCTCTAGAGTCTTATATTTGAAAGACAAATTTTCTATTCAGCTCAGGTCTTTTCATCAAGAATACCTGAAATTCCTCTCTTTCATTGAATTGCCAATTTTTTCCCTGAATGATTATAGTCACTTTTGTTGGATAGGTTATTGTTGGTTTTAATCCCATGTCTTTGCCCTCCAGAATATCATATTTCAAACCCTCTGATCCTTTAATGTAGAAGCTACTAGATCTTGTGTTATCCTGACTGTGGCTCCAAAATACTTGAATTGTTTCTTTCTGGCTGCTTATAATATTTTCTCCTTAACATGGGAGCTCTAGAATTTGGCAATAATATTTTTTGGAGTTTTCATTTTAGGATCTCTTTCAGGAGGTGATCTGCAGATTCTTTCAATTTCTATTTTAGCTTCTGGTTCTGGTTCTTGACAATTTCTTGGAAGATGATGTCTAGACTCTTTTTTTGATCATGGCTTTCAGTTAATCCAATAATTTTCAGATTCTCTCTCCTGGATCTATTTTCTAAGTCAGTTGTTTTTCTAATTAGATATTTCACATTGCCTTCTCTCTTTTTAAAAATTTTTTTTGGTTTTGCTTGATCGTTTCTTGATTTCTCATAAAGTCATTAGCTTCCATCTGCTCAATCCTAATTTTTAAGGAATTATTTTCTTTATAGAGCTTTTGTACCTCCTTTTCCATTTGGCCAATTTGGCTTTTCAAGGCAGTCTTTTCTTCATTGACTATTTGTACCTCTCACCACTGGCCCAGTATGTCTTTTAAGGTGTTATTTTCTTCATTATTTGTTTGTGTCTCCTTTGCCAAGTTGTTATTTTTTTTCCTAATTTTCTTTCATCACTCATTTCTCTTTCCCTTTTTTCTTTACCCCTCTTACTTTATTTTCAAAGTCCTTTTTGAACCTTTTTTTGGGAAGGGCAATGAGGGTTAAGTGACTTGCCCAGGGTCACACAGCTAGTAGGTATCAAGTATCTGAGACCAGATTTTAACTCAGGTCCTCCTGAATCCAGGCCTGGTGCTTTATCCACTGAGCCACTTAGCTGCCCTTTTTTGAGCCCTTCTATTGCCTGAGACCAATTCATATTTTTCTTGGAAGCTTTGGATGTAGGAACTTTGACTTTCTTTTCTTCTGATGAGGATGTATTTTAATCTTACTTGTCACCATAGAACCTTTCTAGGGTTAGCATTTTTCTTATGTTTGCTCATTTTCCCAGGCTATTTCTTGACTTTTAACTCTTTGTTAAAGTGAGGCACTGCTTCAAGGATGGAGGGTGCTCTGTCCCAAAATTCAGGGGATTTGTGCAGCTGTTTTCAGAGATACAACTAGGGATATATAAGTCCTTAGTTCTTTCAAGGTGGTATGATTTAAAGAGGGATATGTTTACCAGTCTTCTGACCTATGCTCTGCTCTGCAAGCAGCCACAGGCCTCCTTTTCCAACCTGGAACTGTGAACAGAGTTCCCCTCTACTGTGGCTGTAAACTCCAGTATGCTTGTGCTTCTTCACCACCTGGACCTCCATCCAAGACTGTAACCTGGATCTAAGTATGGGCAAAACAACAGAGTCCTTCTTCAGTGCTCACAAAGAGATCCCTGTAATCTCCTTCTGGCCAATTGTTCAATCCACTTAATGCCTGTGTGCTGAGTTCCAGAAACAGTGACTGATTCAACTGATTTAGAGGCTCCCAAGGCCAACTCCTAGTCTGCTGTGGCTGTGGCTGGGTCTTTGCTGGGGTTGGATCTGTGCTTGTGGGGCCTGAACTGGGCTGTGCTCTACCCTCACCCCAGGACAACAGACCTTTTCTGCCAACCTTTTTTATATCATAAAAGTATTTTATTATTTTCTAGTTACATGTAGAGATAGTTTCAATATTTGTTTTTATAATATTTCTAGTTTCAAATTTTTCTTGCTCCCTCCCCTTCCTCCCCCCCTCCCCAAGTCAGCAAGCAATCTAAAGTAGGTTATATATGTACAATCACATTAAACATATTTCTGCATTAGTTATGCTGTGAAAGAAAAATCAGAGCTAAAGGGAAAAACAAAAATAAGTAGAAACGGTATGGTTCAATATGCATCTAGATTCCATAGTTCTTTTTTTCCTGGATTTGGAGAGCATTTTCCATCATGAGTCCTTTGGAACAATCTTGGACCATTGTATTGCTGAGAAGAGTCAAGTCTATCACAGTTGATCAACACACAATGTTGTTGATACTGTGTACAATGTTCTCCTGGTTCTGCTCATCTCATTTAGCATAAGTTCATGTGAGTCCTTCCAGTTTTCTCTGAAGTCTGCCTGTTCATCATTTCTTACAGCACAATAGTATTCTATTACATTCATATACCACAATTGATGGGCTTCCCCTCAATTTCTAATTCCTTGCCACCACAAAAAAATCTGCCAACTTTCTAATTTGTCTTTGGCTGGGTTCCGCTGCTCAAGGAATTGTTTTATGGCATTGTTTGAAAGTATTTGCAGGGGTCTTGGGGAGAGCTCAAGCAAGTTACTGCCTTTCCCCAGCCATCTTGGCTCAACCCCCTGTACCACTTGCATAAAGGCCAAGGCTGTGGGGCAGCTAGGTGGTGCAGTGGATAGAGCACTGGCCCTGGATTCAGGAGGACCTGAGTTCAAACCTGGCCTCAGATGCTTTACACTTACTAGATGTGTGACCCTAGGCAAGTCACTTAACCCCAATTGCCTCACCAAAAAAAAAAAATCCAAGGCTGTTAGGGGACTAATGAGATGGTATCATATTACTTCTACTTTCCCAATAGTTGCACTCCCTGGATGAGTCTGATAACTGTCTTAGAGGGAGTTTCCCTGATTGTATACAGTGCATTCATATCACAAATGTTGTGTATGTACATACATTCTTCTAAGCATACTATTAACCTCTGCCTATTAAATTTGACTACCAATATGGCATTGGAATAGTTATAATTCCATATTTCAGTCCCCCCCCCTTTTTGTTTTTTAGTGAGGCAATTGGGTTTAAGTGACTTGCCCAGGGTCACACAGCTAGTAAGTGTCAAGTGTCTGAGGCTGGATATGAACTCAGGTACTCCTGACTCCAAGGCTGGTGCTATATCCACTGCACCACCTAGCTGCCCCAGTCCCCTTCTTAAAGTGGTAGGCTTTTAGCTTCTGTCCAGCTTTGAGGCTAACAATGACTACTAGACTATTTGAAAGCAATCTTTCCACAATCTATACATCTGTATCAGTACATTCAAAATCTGTTCCAGCTTATCGATGGAGGTAAGGGAGAAGAATTTGTAACCAGTTTTACTACCAACATCTAAGGACCTTTTTGCTGAGGTGTCACTACAGAAATTAATTGGAGGGCAGATTCCCAATGCCACTAACCAAGAAGGTGATCCTTTCCAAATGGCTGAGAGAAGGTAAACTGAGAGAATCCCCCTTGCTGCACTTTTCTGATGAAGGGGCAGCTGGTGCTTTTAGCCTCTTGAACATTCTTCTGGCAGTTTTCCTTTTCCAAGAAATTTGGATAATCTAGGTGACCAAAACTAAGGGTTTTTTTGGCTTGATAGAACATATGGGGAGCCCAACCATATTGTCCTCATTTACCTCCCTTTCCCTTATTTTATTTTCTAAGAGCAATGTAAGGCACCCACTTAAATTATAGTTCTTTGCTATTTATTTTCTTTATCCTTTCAAACAAGGGTAGGGAAGGGAAGGAGGGAAGGGCATGCTTCCTTGATCTAGTGGCAAATATTCATGTAATATCTCAGCACATTTTACTTTTGTACTGTGAGTTTACTGAAGCCATAAATATATATAGTTATTTAAGAGGGAGAGGTGGCCAGATTTATAGTAACATTTACCATTTTCTTAATCACCACCACTTCTTTCTTAATATGTGTGGCTGACATCATGCTATTATACATGGGAACCTTAAGTACCATAAAGTCAGAGGAATTATAAATTCCAATGAGCTATAAACTTCTAGTCACCAAATTCCTCCTGTGATAAAACTGCCCCTGATAGGCTTCAGCTAGCTTCCTAGATTCAGCTTTCTTTCCCACTCCCTCATACCAGCATGGGACAGGCCCAAGTCAATGCTCCCCGTGGGACCTGGATTGGTACTTGTTTTCCTAAAGAGATTTCTGGATCAGCTAGAGTATATGAAAAGTCCCAGTCACATGGAGTCTGGCCTCTCAGATTCCATTGGATATTGAAGATCATATCAGTCACTAAACCTTGATGATATACTGTTCAGACAAATTTCCAGATGGAGACTAGGGAGTCTATGTCCATAATAGCTAAGTGCCACTGTACTGTTGTTGCATATTTTTGCTGTGTTAGGGCAAAGTAAATCTCTTTTGCCAAATGTAATCCCAAATAAGCAAATGTCCTAACATCAAACCTAAACTAAGAGGTTGTTCCTCAACAACCTTCTCCTTTCTCCTGCCTCTTTTACACTCACTCACTCACATACACACACCACATTAAAGACTATTTTTTTTCCTTTCCTTTTTTTTTTTTTTTTTGCAGGGCAATGGGGGTTAAGTGACTTGCCCAGGGTTACATAGCTAGTAAGTGTCAAGTGTCTGAGGCCGGATTTGAACTCAGGTCCCCCTGAATCCAGAGTTGGTGCTTTATCCACTGTGCCACCTAGCCTCTCCCAAGGACTATTTTTTAAATTAAAATAGTACTTCGTAGTGAATTTTAGTTTCTTTTTTAAAAATGCTTCCTCACTCCAAATCATCCAGACCACAACTTCCTTATCTTCCATCATCTCCCCCCTCCTTCCCCCCCCCCCCCATGTTGTAAGGATATCTCAATGAGAAACACAGTAAATAAATTACCAGGTCTAGAGTCAGGAAGACTGGAGTTCAAATCCAGTCTCAGATACTCGCTAGTTGTGTGGCCCTGGGCAAGCCACTTAATCCTGTTTGCTTCAGTCTCTTCATCTGTAAAATGAGCTGGCAAAGGAAATGGCAAAGCACAGCAGTACCTTTGCCAAAAAACAAAAAACAAACAAACAAAAAACTCTAACTGGGGTCATGAGTCAGATATGACTGAAATGAATGAACAATAATAACAACAACAAACTTCTCTGCAATTTATAGTCTTAGAAGGTTGTCTGGGGCACAGAGAGATTAAGGGACTTATCCAGGGACATGCAGTTAATATTATTCTCAGAAGACAGAACTAGAGCCTTTCTAACTTGGAAGCCAGCTCAATATCCCCTACTCCATGCTGCCTTTCTTCATCGTCTTATCTTCAACTAAATACATATTGACTATATCTAAACTCAATGAAGCTAAATGTAGCTAATAACAGTTTGTCATGCTCAGCACATGCTCTGTGTAAACATCCATCCATGATAAGGTCACATGAGTCTAGGTGCTTTCCTATTCGTAAAATAGCCAACAAACAAGCACACATTATGTTGTGTGCTTCCCCTTCTATTACTTAAAAGGGAAACATATTAAAACATTTCCTGAAGAACAGCACTGATTTTTAATTAGATATTATAAAATTTACCCTAATAGGCTGTAATAAGCTATCATAAGGATAATTTAAAATTTTCAGTTCTATAATATAGCATAATCACTGCTTCTAGTGAAGTGAATTGTTACTTTTGTGTTTAGACCAATGGCCAAATAATACCTATAAAATAAAATTAAAATATGCTATTCATTTTTATATCCTACAACAAAGTGAGTACAAAAGAAATTGATATTAGGAAAATGCAGTTTCAAAATTAAACCCAGCAAATTAGGAATGGAAAATTTTAGGTGTTGGAACAACTGTGTAAAAAAAAGGAAATTATTCTTTTTGCCTTTTTTTTCTACTTGTGTGAAGGCAATTCTGTCCAGTTCAGTACAGCTTGATAATTTCTTTTCTGTAATAAATGTGTATGCTGACCTATCAGTGCTTAAAATAGGAAAAGGTTTTCATCCTTTTTTAACTTATTTTTTTCCAGAGAAAAGTAATACCAACTCTTAAGATAAATGAGTCTGTGAATAGTGCTATGTCTGCAAGGTTATGATAATGTGGAGACGAAAATCAATTGCCAAGCTCTGCTACTGCTGTTGTATTGTGAGAGCAAGTGAAAATTGTTTTCTCCTTTGAATGCTTTCAAGCTTTAGACTTGTTTAAAGTTGAACCACTTTCAAGCATGCAGCTAGTATTTGCTTTGTTTTAACCAAATTTAATAGGTATTACCTAATTACTCTGAACACTTCCTCCATTAAAATATACATGTTTTCCTAAGGATCTAATTTTTTGTTCTTAGGGAAAGAAGAAAATCATAATTCTTCCCCAAAGAATTATCATTTTATAAGACATATTGATTCATCAGTTGACTTAAAGTATATTGGCAATGCTTTAAGCAAAATATTCATGGTCTGAATATTTCTGTGAGTATTTCTTAGTATACACAGGGTGTATCAGAGAACTTCATGCTTAAATTCTCCCATGAAGGAAGGAGATAATGTGATCACCAGGTGAAATAATATGGAGGAAAAAATAAGATAGTCCAGTAAAATGATATGGGGGAATACTACCAATTAGGGAGTATGACATGGATTAAAAACCAGGAAAGGAGAGTGAGAAAGGGCAATTAGACCAGTAGGAGAAGAATCTGGAGAGAAAATGTCACTAAAACCTATAGAGGAGAGAGGATCCAAGGGGAGAGGATGATCAAGAATGCCAAATACTATAGAAGGTCAAGAAGGATGAGGATTGATAAAACAACATTAGATGTGTTAATTAAGAGAATTAAGAGATCACTGGTGATTTTGGAGAGAAAAGTTTCAATTGAATGATGAGAATAAAGTTGTATAAGGGAGCTGGATTTTACTCATATATAGGTAATATATATGCACATATTTGTGTGTATATAGGGGGAGAGAGAAAGAGAGAGAGAGAGCAAGTGAACATGTGATGGAAATGCTGGAAGTTATATAATTATGAGGGCATTGAGGAATTGATATATAAGTTTTCTAAGGGAAAGGAAAATGCCAAAGGCATAAAAAACTTAGACTTTATATTTAAAAAATCCAAATATATTAAACACTAAAGAAACATTTCATAAAATAAAACAGCTGCATCATATTGTATATGAAGCTGTACATCAGTAATACTAATCTTGCTTTTCTTTCAAAGTATATATTAACATATTATTTTTTAAAAATTCTCATAAATGGTAAAAAAAATACCCCCCAAACCCAGCCACAATATACTAGAAAGCTTTAAAAAAGAAAAAGCTAATACTTATATGTCATATGTGAAAAATAATTATTTTAGGAAAACATAACTACTTCCATTGCTTATATACAGGATCCACCTGATTTCTGCCTTTACTCTGTGTGAAATCTGTTGTATCATTGATAAGGCCATGGATCTGTCACTCACCTTTGTCAGTTGCCATGTTTGATGCTTTAAATACCATTTAGTTTATGTCTAACCAAATGAAACTCATGAAGCTCATTTCCAACTGAAAGATTTGGCTCCTATCAGGTTAATTTCATACCTATAGTGTTCAAATATTTTTGGCAGTGTGTTAGCTGTGTTGAAGACAAATAAGAATTTTGTTGTGATTTTTAAAAGGTTGTTTTCTTGGAATTTTCAGAAGAAAAATGTTAATATGACAGACTTAGAAACTCTAGGTTTCATCCTGACTACTAATATCAATAAAAAAAGAAGAAAATATGAAAGAATACAGAATGAGTAACAAGGTAACACTGGCAAAATAGTACAAGGTATTAGATGTTGCTTTATAATATAATTGAAATATTTAAAATCATATCATCATCTTGACTTTGCTATTAGTAGTCTGTGCAACCTTGAGCCAGTAACTTAACCTCTCTAAGACTTGTTTGCTCTTCTATAAAAGAAAGGTTTTTGATTAGAAGATATGTAAGTCTCTAATGTGTTCTCTGATGCTCTCTTGGGTTTTGAGCTGAAATTTTTGCTTGTTTCTCTTTTTTTCTAAATGAGGGTATTATTGCTGGATGGTGCCATGCACAATGACTGATGATTTTGGCAATAATTAACTGAGTGGAAATATTACTTTTTCATACAGTCATGGTAGTGCCAAGTACACAGAGTGACAGGAGTGACAACAGGTATATTTGATGTTCTTAGAAAGACTACTGAAATATCAGCATAGGTCCCCTATTGCCAGAGTCATACTTCTAAATGGATATAAGCTACCATTTAAGGTTGTAATAAAGCAAATGCACCTTGTTCACAATTTGAACCATTTAGGATAATAGAAATACTTAACATATTTGAATTTCTATGGTAAATAATTTTGTTCATACATACTAAAAAATTAACATTCCTCTTGGAGTCTAATGGCAAAATTCTTAGTAAAACTCAATACATGAAAATTTCAAGCCAAGTAAATAAAATAAATTCTATTTTGAAAAGGTTGATCTTGGAGAAATGCAAATTAAAGCAACTGTGAGATACTACCGTATCCTATCAGTGTGGCTAATATGATAAAAAAGGAAAATAATAAATGTTGGACTTATGGGAAAGTTGAAACACTAATGCATTGTTGGTGGAGTTGTGAACTGCTTCAACCATTCTGAAAAACAATTTGGAATTATGCCCAAAGGGTTATATCCAGCAATACCACTTCTAGGCCTGTATCCCATGGAGATCATAAAAAGGGAAGAGGACCCACATGCACAAAAATATATATTTATAACAGTTCTTTTTGTGATGGCAAAGAATTGAAATTGAGGGTATGCCTTTCAATTTGAGAATGGCTGAACAATTTGTGGTATATGAATGTAATGGAATACCATTGTGTTATAAGAAAATATAAATGGGGGGATTTCAGGAAAACCTGGAAAGACTTACATGAACTGACACTGAGTGAAGTGAGCAGAATGAGAGCATTATTCACAGTAACAGCGACATTATGCAATGATTAACTATGGTAGAATTAGCTCTTCTCAGCAATGCAATGGTCCAAGTCATTTCCAAAAGATGTATGATGGAAAATATCATTCACAACCAAAGAAAGAACTATGGAGTTGGAATGCAAGCATACTATTTTCAATTTTTTGTTTTTCTTTCTTGTGTTTTCTTCTTTTGTCCTATTTCCTCTTTCACAACATGACTAATGTTGAAATATGCTTAATGTGATTGTACACATATGATCTATAATAGATGGCTTGCTGTCTTGTGGAGGGGTCAGGGAGGGAAGGAGAAAAATATAGCACTCAAAATCTTATAAAAATGAATGTTGAAAACTATCTTTATATGTAATTGGGGAATAATAAAACACTATTAATTAGGGAAAAAAGGTTAATCTATGTTGAATGCCTCTCTTGATAATCCATATTTCAGAACAATATTTTGAGATCTAGAGTATTAGATTAACATCCCTAAAAATTGAAGCCTGTTATCATCAAAAATGAACAAAATGGGGGCAGCTAGATGGCGCAGGGGATAGAGCACTGACCCTGGAGTCAGGAGTGCCTGAGTTCAAATCTGGCCTCAGACACTTAACACTTATTGCTGTGTGACCCTGGGCAAGTCACTTAACCCCAATTGCCTCACTGAAAAAAAATGAACAAAATCTTCCAGAGACTAGTGAACTTCATTATAATTTTCCCAGGAAGCCCTTGGGGTGTCACTGAGAGTTTTAGGTAATCACGAGGTCTTTTTAACCTTAGATGTCCACTGAATCAGGCAGAAGAAACCACTGAAAATAACAACATTGATCTTTTAATGTATGATTTGGAACTCACACCATGACAGAGTCTTGTTTTATCCAATAGAATCCATCAAATTAGTTAGATTACTCTTCAGTTTGTCTATCTTAGGCTTCAAAATGTTAGTTGTAATGGACTTTCTTATGAATATTTCACAGAAAGAGAGCAGAAATGACAATTCTAAGTACAAGTAGAACTTCAAAGTCTAAGTACAAGTAGAACTCTGATCAAGGGAATTAAACAAGCATTTATGAAGTTCTTTCTCTATGCCAGACATTGTATTTGGTTCTGGGGATATGAAAACAAAAACAAGGCTTTCCCTACCATTAAGGAATTTAAATTTCATGGTACATTCAACAACATACTAATGAATAAATATAAGATATCTAGGAAGTAAAGAACAAATTGGAGGTAGTGGTGGTAGAAAAAGCTTTTAGTGATAGCACTTGAGATGAGCCTTGAAAGAAAATAGTGGTTCCTCTAAACAAAGGTTATTTGGATAGGATTCCAAGCATAGGCTTATGTAAAGAAATGTGGGTGTGATACAGAGTGTTGTATGTAGAAAATATAAAGTAGGCCAGTTTACCTGGGATGTAGAAGGATTATCACATATAATCAATTGGAAAGAGAGGTTAATTCTATACTTTGAAGGACTGTAAATGTGAAGTAGAGTTTATATTTTATCCTATAGGCAATAGGGAGCCACAAAAGCTTCCTGAGCAAGGGGATGACTTGGTTAGATTAGTATTTTAGGAATATCAATTTGGCAGCTTTTTTGAGATGGATTGAAGACTGATCAGTGGAAACAGAATGACCAATTAGAAGGCTATCAGCATCTAGAAAAATAGATAATGAGGGGCTAGACTAAGGCAGCTAAATAGTGTAGTGGATAGTTTGCTGAACTTGGAGTTAGGGAAGACCTGAGTTCAAATCCAGTTTTATATACTTGCTATGTGACCCTGCATAAATTATTTAACTCATGTTTGCCTCAGTTTTTTCATCTATAAAATGGGAATAGTAATAGCACATACATCCAGGGGAGGTTGTGAGGATTAAAAGACATAAAAATTGTAAAGTTTTTAGCACAGCACCTGCCACATCATAAAGGCTAATAAATGTTAGGTATTATTAATAAGGTTACTCTCCTGTGAATGGAGAGGTTACTCATGTTGTGGAAATAGAATCAACAATATTTATTCCATAACTAATTACAAGTTAAATGTGTCCTCAGCAACTAAAGGGAATAGATGCTTTTTACCACAAGAAGGTCTTAATCCGGGCTTAGATGAATCAGGTTTAACTGTGGGAGATCCTGGCTATAAAGAGAAGGGATTAGTTAGTCTTTCATTGCACCTCATTAGACCTCTATTCCAAAATTCAACAAAAAATCTCTTAAATTAAATGTAAGGAAGGTTCATAAATAATCTCTAGAAGAGAGATTAACTGGGTCCCTACAAGAAGAGTTATTTAAAGTACAAAATAGTGAAGATAATGTAAAAAACCCTATTATGTATTCATTTACTCTGCCAAATGAGAAAAGCTTAAACCACAAAAAGGACTTATATCTGAATATGAACAAATATTTGAAACATAGCAGTAACCAATGAAATGCATTCCAAGAGGTGGGAAAAGACTAAAAAAAAAAAAAGATTTCACTTTCACCTGAATCTACATTCTTCTATCAACAATTTCTATCAACAATTCAGCAACAAAGTCTTCTGGATATGCAGGGCATGGCATGTCTTCTCCTGGTAGAGGTCATCTTCTCCTCTGAGAAAGAAGTGTAGTGGCAGAAAGCAATTTTCTTCCCTCCCCTGCCCTCCCCTCCTCTCCTTTTTTACAAATAGTTCAACTTCATTGTCTGAAATTTAATTGTTTTAGATATCTATTGCACATTATGTTTATTAAAGAATGTTTTTATATTTTAATAATTTCTTTTAAATCATCAGTTTCACTGGCATATCATTGTGTATATGGCATGTTCTGATAATGATTTTATTAATTTTCTTTTTTGGTTTTTGTCTTGATCACTGTTCAATTTAGCAATTTGATTTTCACCCCTTCTCTTTTTGGCCACTAGCTTTTTTTTAGTGATTTTGTTGACTTTTTAAAAAAATTATCAGTGTTTAGTTATTACTTCTTTGTCTTTTCATTTCATATTTAGCTCTTGCTCCGATAATTTTCAACATATGTCTTTTGTGCTTGTTTTATATTTGCTCATTTATTGATATTGTGCTATTTTAAAATTGAATATTATGCTATTTAATTCTACATTTCCCCTATTTTGTTAAGTTATATATTTAGAGTTTTTTTTTCTTCTTAGGACCAATTTAGTTGCATTCCAGAAATATTTTATATGGTCTCATTGTTATCATTCTCTTTCTTTTTCTTTTTTTTTTAAGTTATTTACTTATTTTTTTGCAGGCAATGGGGGTTAAGTGACTTGACCAGGGTCACACAGCTAATAAGTGACTGAGGCTGGACTTGAACTCAGGTACTCCTGAATCTAGGGCCGGTGCTTTAACCACTGTGCCATCTAGCTGCCCCATAATTCTCTTTCAAATAGAAAGGACTTATTTTATGATTTTTTTCATTGACCTTCTTATTGATGACACTAATATTGTCTCCAATGAAGTCTGTATCTTTTGCTCATATTCCCTGAGTTAATTTCTATTTTACTACATTATGATTTATAAAACAAATGTATAGTTTACCTGATTTTTTTAAAAAAAGAACAATTATAATTTCTTTGGACTTTAGCATATAGAATATTTTTGTAATGCTACAAAGTGGGTGCTGATACAATTATATCATCTTCAAAGTTTCCAGTCAGTGTGTTTCAGATCTATCTTCTCCAATGATTTATTAAGTTCTAGATTCTACTTGTTCAGAACGAAATAATTAGAAATAAAAAAAAAATTGAATTCCTATTTAAGTACCAATGTTTGCCTGAAAGTTGAGATCTTTATAAACTATAATTGAAAAAGAATGTATTTCAAAATTTAAAACCCATATTTGACTTATCTATCCTTTTTTTGTGGAAGCAAGCTAACCTGTGTTATAGTTATCCAAAATATGAGAAACCAAACTGCAAATTCAAAACACAGAGCTAATGTTTTCTTTTTTAGGAGCAAAAGAAGAACTCTTGAAAGCTAAATGACAGATATATAAAATGGTTTACAAAGACTGAAAGAAATAAAAAAAAACCCTAAAAGTTTTCTGGAAAAAAAATTAGGAAAATCAATAAACATCTCACTATTCTGATCTAAAGGTAGAGGGAAGAAAATGAAATCCATGTCAATAAGGTAAAATAAAAATAGAGCAGAAATAAAAAGAATCACAAAAATCTGCTATAAACAGTTATAAGCTTACAATATCTGTCAGATTTAACTAGTTCTGAGAGAACATCAAAAGCTATTATAAATATTCTGTCAATACTGTCTTTTTATAATTCATTTTTTTTCTTTGTGAATTTATATGTTATTCCATTTGTAAATACAGTTATCCCTTCCACATCACAACTTTCCCCATCTTGGTTTTCAATATATTCACAGTCCACATAAAAAAGTAAATGGGGATTTTGGGGAAGCTTTTTGTGGAAGCCACAGAAGACCACTGGAAGAAGGGACACATGAAGGCCAGCATATGACAGAGAGCCTATGACCAAATAGTTAAGCCAAATTTTACAATAAGGTACTGGAGACATTCCATAACAGAAGAAGAAAAAAATTCAGACTTCTCCAAGTAAGAAGAGAAAGTCAAGAAATTTTACATGAATTTCCCAGATTGCAGGGGTGCCCACCCCTAACCACCAAGATATCAAGGGATATATTTACTATCAATAGTGGTTCATTGTCTATTTGTCCTTTAAATATGATATAGTTTCCTAATTTATTTCCCTTGATATTGTGAATTTTTATTTTTTTTTGTTTTATAATTTAATTGCAAAGTTTCCTATTGGTGATTTACCTGCTGCATAGCAAATTCCATTCCAGTCACTTATTTCCATTTTGCAATCCTTTGAAAATGTTATGTGTAACTGCTTCTCCAGTGGTGTTGATATATTTGTGTTTATCCATCTATACATTTTCTTTGGGTTCTTGTTTTACCAATAGCCAATTTCCAAAGTGTTGGACAAAGTCAATGATAGAGTCTGAGGTCAATTGACAGCTAAAACAACCTGGTTATGAGACAATGAGATCAGAGATATTAATTAGTTGACTTCATTAGCATCATTCTAAAATTAGTAGAATTATACACCTCCTAAAATGAAAGGTAAATTGTACTTGAATAAATTAAAATCTAGTTGAGAAAATGAATACCCTTGAAAAGAACTGGAAAAAATATAATAAAACCAATGTTTTTTTTTTTTTTTTTTTTAGTGAGGCAATTGGGGTTAAGTGACTTGCCCAGGGTCACACAGCTAGTAAGTGTTAAATATCTGAGGATGGATTTGAACTCAAGTACTCCTGACTCCAGGGCCGGTGCTCTATCCACCGCACCACCTAGCTGCCCTAAAACCATGGTCTTTTTACATATGTATTCATGCATGTATATGTGCATGTCCATATATGTATATGTCTATATATGCATATATGTATGTATTTCTCCAAATTTTTATAATGCTGAATTGTTAAAATTTACCATACAGTATATATGTATGTGTACACATATGCACACAAACTATATACATATATACATATACATGCATACATATGTTTATCCAAAAGAAAGAGTAATGTGGATGATGAAGGGAAAAATTTATCTTTAATTGGACAAATTATGTAGAAGCAGTGTATAAAATTTCTCATAATTAAGAAAGTTGATGAGGAAAATCCCCAACAGGGAGTCTTGTCAACTTACTCACTTGATGGTATACAATTATTACCTAAGTAATTTAATAAGGCTAATTTTAAATCATTCAAATGTTTTTTTCCCCTACTGCTTCCCATATGAAATGGTATAACACCTATGCTGAGGATTATTGAAACTTGTTCATCCATGGTTCTTTAGGATGCAAGTCCTTTGCAACTCAACATCTATAATTAAACTAGTCAGGGCTTTCTTAGAACAGAGACCTCTTAGTCTCAGTATTGTGATTTCTCCTTCCTTAGAGTGGTATTACTCATCACCTGGTATGAAACTGAGAGAAGGGAAGAAATTGTTCTGTTTTTTCCACCTGGGGGACCAGGAATACAGCAACTTTGTTATTTCAGATACATTTTAGAATACCGTATTTAAAAAGAAATATTCCTAATTGTGGCTTGTAGCCAATGATTAGGATAGTAACATTAGGGTAGCAATTTTCTCACAGATATGAAAGGTCTGAATAAAGATGGATAAGAATGTATTTAATAAAAACTTAAGCCACAATATTGTACAGTTCTGCCTTTAATAACTCAGGTAATATTACAGAGGTACCTCTTATGGTTCTAATTAGATAGAAATTAGAGTCAATGTAATTAAAACTGGAATGTTAACAAACAAAAAAACCCCACAAAACCCTATGTGCCACCATTAAAATGGGAGCCTATCAATATAAATATGTCAATGAAGACATAAAAACACTCAATTCAGGATAAAAGTATGAAAGTTAATTACTCTTAATAATACACTAATTTAGCATAGAGTGAATAACATTTCTGACGCACATAATTGTGTCATTTCTATATTCTTTAATGTTTTTTTTCTTATTTTTCAAAATCTGAACATAAACTCCTTTAAAAACTTGTGCCATTGAGTCTAATACTCATTCAACGTTTCCCTAGATTTCAACATATAAGGGTACTTGGCAGAGCAGTTTCCTCTCATCTCAAAAATCTCATTTTAAAATGAGGATATCAGTGGACTAATTTCAGTAGGAAATTATCTTGAAGCTGAGCTGAGGATAGAAACTACTCTCCTCTTCATAGTGACCTATGTTTTCAACCAGCTATCCTTCCTTCCTTCCTTCCTTCATACCCCTCTTTTCTTTTTTCCTCCTCTCTCCTCTTCCCCATCCTCCTCTTCTCCTCCCTCCTCTCCTCCTCTTCTCCTCCTCCTCCTCCTTTCCTTTTTCTCCCCCTCTTCTTCCTCCTTATCCTAGTCTCTCCCTTGCTTAGAAGGTAGTCAACTCAATAATTTGCAACTATACTGAACTTTCCATACAAAGAAGCTTTGCCTGTAAATGTTCATGCATAGATGTAAAGTCAATAAAGTAGATTACTAAGGGAACAAACTATTTGAGAAAATGCTTTTAATTTCCAAAAATCATAGACTTTCAGGGTTGGGATTGACATAATAAATCTTCTATTCCAATGCCTTCTTGAATGAGAATCCTCTCTTCAATATCCTGCTTTTGCTCAAAAACACACCATCATGAAGATTAACTACTTCCCAAAGTATCTCATTCTATTTTGGATCAACTCTAATTCTTAGGAACTTTTTCCTTATTTTGAGCTGAAACCCATCTCTAAAAAATCAACCCTTTATTCCTAGATTCTCCATCTTGGAGCAAAGAAAGTTTTTTCACTTAATTGTATTTTATTTTTTCCCCAATTACATGTAAAGATTGTTTTTGACATTCATTTTTGTAAGATTTTGAGTTCCAAATTTTTTTTCTCTCCTTCCATTATACCCCCCTCCTCCCCAAGATAGCAAGCAATCTCATATAGGGTAAACATGAACAATCATGTTAAATATATTTCCACATTAGTCATGTTGTGAAATAAGAATCAAAACAAAAGGGAAAAAGCACAAGAAAGAAAAAAAAAACAACAACACAAAAGTGAAAAAAGTATTTCAACTTGCATTCAGACTCCATAGTTCTTTCTCTGCATGTGGATAGCATTTTCCAACTTAAGTCTTTTGAAATTGTCTTGGATCATTTTATTTATGAAAAAAGCTAAGCCTATCATAGTCAATCATTACACAATATTGCTGTTATGGTGTATAGTGTTCTTGTTCTGCATCAGTTCATAACATTTTTCCAGGTTTTTCTTAAATCTGCCTGCTCATCTTTTCTTATAACATAACAGTATTCCATCACATTCATATAACACAACTTGTTCAGTCATAATACATACATACATACATATGCATACACATTAATATGCATATGCATATACATAAATACATGAATTTAAGCATATACATATACACAGAGATACAGAGACACACACATATACACACATAATACCTGTGGGTCTTTGATCTCTATGAGATATAGACCTAGTAGTGGAATTGCTGGGTCAAAGGTTATGCACAGTTTTATAGCCCTTTGGGTATAATTCCAAATTGCTCTTCAGAATGGTTGGATCAGTTCACAACTCCAGCAACAATGCACTAGTATTCCAATTTTCCCACATTTCCAACATTTATAATTTTCTTTTGTGTGTGTGTGTGTGTGATTTTAGCCACTCTGATAGGTGTGAGGTAGTACCTCACAGTTGTTTTAATTTTTATTTTTCTAATAAATAGTGATTTAGACCACATTCATCTGACTATATATAGCTTTCATTTCTTCATCTGAAAACTGACTATTCATATCCCTTAACCATTTATCAATTGGGGAATGAACTATATTTTTAAAAATTTGATTCAGCTCTCTATAGTTGAGAAATGAGGCCTTTCTCAGAAATGCTGACTGTAAAAATTGTTTCCCAGCTTTTTGTTTTCCTTCTAATGTTGGTTATATTGGCTTTGTTTAAGTAAATCTTTTTAATTTAATGTAATCAAAATTATCCATTTTGCATTTCATAATGTTCTCTGTGTCTTGTTTTATCACAAAGTCTTCCCTTATCCCTTACCTGAATGTGGTAGAAATTATTTGTTGGTAAAGCTTAATATCATAAGTTTTAGCTGAAACATTTGGGAGGGGCCACACTTGGCCCACCCTGAGATTATATATGCTATTGAGGTCAGAAGGAGAACTCTCCATGAGCAGCTTTTGAAGGACCTTCCCTTTTGGGGGAGGAAAGGTTGAATGCGACCTGAAGGGATGAGAGGCATTTCTGGTAGGCTAAGCTCACACACATATATCTGATGGTAAGCTATCCCATCCTCTCCTAATTTGCCTATGGTATCGCCCTTTATGTCTAAATCATGTACCCATTTTGACCTTATTTTGGTGTATGGTGTGAGATGTTGCTCTATAAGCCTGGTGCTTGCCATACTATTTTCCAGTTTTCCCAGCAGTTTTTGTCAAATAGTGAGTTCTTATCTCAGAAGCTAGAGTCTGGGTTTATCAAATAGTAGATTCTTCTAATCATTTACTAATATGTCTTGTGGACCTAACAAAGAACATTTTTAAAAACTATAATAGGGGGCAGCTAGGTGGCACAGTGGATAGAGAACCAACTCTGGAGTCAGAAGTACCTGAGTTCAAATCTGGCCTCAGACACTTAATACTTACTAGCTGTGTGACCCTGGGCAAGTCACTTAACCCCAATTGCCTCACTAAGAAACAAAACAACAAAAAAAAAACTATAATAGATGAAGTAAGGACAACGCTTGACAAACTCATGTAACATGATATCTAGTCCCATAAGTATCTTCATTGTCCTCCTCTGCATGCATTTTTTTTTTTTTTTTGGTGTGGCCACAGAGGTTCATTCACACACAGAATCAGTCACAAACGTATCTCACCTTTGTTCCTGCATAACTGAACAATGACAGAAATCCTTTTCTTTATCCATATTTTTTTAACCTTCACTGTTAATGAAGTCTCAGCTTCCCATCTGCCACATTCTTGACATTTTCTCAACTATTTTCACTACCACTATTTTAAGGGAATAGAGTAGGGAGAAAATAGATACTGTTGGTGTCCAGTGAATATTTAGATAAAAAGTATTTTAGTGTGAGGACTCTAGATGTTAGACTAAGAAGACAGAAGTTTCAGAAGGACCTATGACACCTACAAGAATAATGATATAAAAGGAGATCAGATGATCAGATGCTATATAAGGTATGAAGATAATGTAGAGTAATATGATGGGTGGCAATAATAGTTTTGGGCCTACAATACAAGAAGGCCAAGTAACATGTTATAAAAACAGAAACAAAGCAAACACCTTGAAAAGATACCCCGATATGTGCACAAATTATCCCATTTCATCCAATCTTCTGCAGAAGATTGCCCTTCTGTCATCTTTACTTTCTCACTTATTTTCAATCTCTTCCTACCTACTAGCTGCTTTCTTACTCCCTACAAACACTCATCCTCAAAAAACTTCATACATGATCTGTCCATTCATGCTAGCTATTGTCCTATATCTCTCCCTATTTTCATGGCTGAACTTTTGCAAATGTCTTCTCTAATTAATACTTCCAATGTTTTTCCTCTCACTCTCTGCAGTCTGGCTTCTAACATCATTTAACTTAAACTACTCTCTCCAAAGTTACAAAGAATCTATTCACCAAATCCAATAGCCTTTTCTCAAGTCTCATTCTTCTTGACCTCTTTGCAACCTTTGACACTATTACCCTTTTTTCCTAAAATCTTCTCTAGGCTTTAATGACATAGCTCTTTCCTGGTTCTCTTTCTACCTATGTGACTGCTACTTCATAATCTCCTTTGAGGAATCTTAATCCAAGTCACAACAACTATCCATGGGCATTCTCCAAGGCTGTCTTCTACCCTCTTCTCTCATACTATTTCAATTAGTGACTTCATCAGCTCCTATCATTTAAATTATCTCTATGCAGATGATTCTCAGATAATTGTCCCAATCCTATCATCTTTCCTGACCTGCATTCTTGCAAGTCCAACTGTCTATTGGACACCACACAGTGGGCACCCCACCATGAAGGTCTCATAAATATCCCAAACTGAATTCTGGTGCTTATACAATTCAATTGAACAAATATTTATTATGTTTTCTGATTTAGAATAGCATATGTTGAACATTAGGGATACAAAGACCTACAAAAAATAAGTCCTGACTCTCAAGGAACTCACACTCTATTAAGGCATATAATGTTTAGAAAGCTAATAAAAAATAATTTGAGGAGGGAGGGAATGCTAACCCTTAAGAGAAATCAGAAAAGTCAATTGTACTTCAGTTGAAGTTGATGGATACACATTGGTGTTATTAGGTTTGTAGCTATAATGATAATAATAATGAAAATGATAATTAATAATAATAATAATAATAGCTAACATTTATATATCACTTAGTACTGTGGCGAGTAAGACTATAATATAATATAACTATATAATATAACTATATATATGTTTTTGTTAAAAAACAAAAAACAAAAAACAAAACTATATGTGGTTGCCTTATTTCTGTCCCAAGTTTTGGGAAAATTAGCTGGGGTTCCTAATATAGTTGTAACTTATAAATTAGAAGCTTTAGCACCAGTTTGGGGCATTAAGCATTTATTAAATGATACCTAGTATATGTCAAAAGAAAACACCTAGTTCAAAAAGTTAAGAAAAGGCCTATCTAGCTTAGAGAAGAGAATAGAGCTCAGCCTGGCCTGCTTCTTCCTCCAAGTCCTTTGCCACCAAGAGTACCCCTGAGAGAGTCTAACTGAGAGTAACTACATGTAGAATCTTTTTTTTTTTCTGGGATCAGGAGGAGAGGCTGTCCTTATACACTTCTTCAGACTAATTGGCTAGCATCAACCAAATCCACTGGTTCATTGTACTTAGGGTGGTCCCATGTTGAGGTCAGAGTTTACACCCTCTGGGAACACACCCTCTTGAAGGCCAGGTAGGTGTGGTTTTAACTTTAAGTGAGTTTATCAGCAAAATCAGTCAATCCAATCAATCTTAATCCAATCAACCCCCTCTAGCAGGGGCCTTTGGGCATTCCCAAAACCCTATTATTTTCTCACAGTATGTAGCAGGCATTATGATAAGTATTTCACAATCATTATCTCATTTGATCCTTACAACAACCCTACTGTAGGTACTATTATTATCTTCAATTTACAGATGAGGAAACTGAAGCAAAGGCTAAATGACTAGCCCAGCGTTATATAGCTAATAAGTTTCTAAATCTAGACTTGAACTCAGGCCTTCTTGACTACAAGTTTGATGCTATATCTACTTCACTGTCTCTGGCAAAATTAGGCATCTTCAATTGTAGAAGATAAAATGAATGAAGGTGTCATTTTGAGATTTTGGTCATAGTCTCTGCCCTATATTTCTATTAAGATATATTAAAAGATCATCTTGTTGCCCTTAATTGATTACTTGACAAAGATTAACTGTGGTCTTGAAAGTTGAAAGTCCTGATAGATGTGATTACTTAGACATTATCAGGCTCCTTGAAAGGTTCTGGAGAATTGGAGAGGTACTAAATGATTGAAGAAATTCTGTGACTCAGTTAACCTATGGTTCCTTAGTCAATTTTCTTATCTCTTCTTAGAAAACTGCAATGCATTCTGGAACTGAAAAGCTCTGTCTTTTTGTCTGACCTTTTTTGTAGCTAGACAGCTAGGTGGCCAGTGGTTATAGCACTGGGTCTAGAGTCAGAAAAATTCTATTTCAAATTGGACCTCAAATATTCACTAGCTGTGTCACACTGTGTAAGTCACTTACCCTCTCTTTGCCTTAATCCACTGGATAATTATATAGAAAACCACTCAGATATCTTTGTCAACAAAACCTCATATGGGGTAATAAAGTTAGATATGACTAAATAACTGAAGAACAAATAGTTTAAGTTTACTATCTTTATTACTTACCTGTTATGACTCCCACAGTCTTCGTGCATGTTGGACTTTTTCTGCCTTTCCCTATGTAAGATATTGTTGCTGGTCATTTTCTCTCTGTAGGCCCCAAATGCTGGTTTATAATTATCTAAAATTTATCTTCCCACTCCTGTGGATGGCAAAGGACAATATGTATGATATAATTATAAGGGGGATATTTGATTTTGTTTTTTCCTTTCTTAGCTGGACTTTTATTTTGAGGGGAAAGCCCAGAATTCTTGTCCTCTTTATTAGGTAAGATAATGTGGTAATAAGGGACAAATAGTACTACTGTAAGTGATGGCAGTTTAGGTAAATTCTTTGTTTTTTGTGGGTATGAAATTGACTATCACAGTCTGTCAACTGTAGTGCCTAGTACATGGTAGGTACCTAATAAATATTTATTGATGTCTTAATCCAATTGGTTGATTGAACTGAAGAGCCTTAATTGTAGAAAAATGAGAAGACATGAGACTCCCTTGTCACCTGACTTGGAAGAAAGGTCAGCATGCTGTGGTGTGACTCATTATCATTTGACTGGCTGATCATCCATGATAGCTTTTATTGCAGGCTATCTTTGAGGACCAGGGCAAAGACCTTTTATCACTTTCACAGTTTGGGGTGGTACACTGAAGTTAGCATCAATTTCAAGTTGGTGTATAAAAGGCGTGTGTGTGGGGGAGCTAGGTGGCACAATGAATTCAGGAGGATCTGAGTTCAAATATAATCTCAGACACTTGACACTTACTAGCTGTATGACCCTGGGCAAGTCACTTAACCCTCATTGCCTCCCCCCCCCAAAAAAAAAAAAAGAAAAGAAAAAAAAAAGAAAAAGAATAAAAACCAGGTCAATGGAAAGTAAATTTAGTGAGCATTAGCAAAATTTGTGATATATATATACACACACACATATATATACACATATATACATATATATGTGTGTATGTATGTGTTTTAAATTATTGTTGCTAAACTGGATTTTCTAAATTATTATTACATACACACATTCATTCATCCAGCCATATGCACACACACATATATATGTGGCTATTTATATAATAATGGCTATTGTACCCATTTTGGCAGTAATCATTTATTATTAATTAGTATTAAATATCAGTAAAGAATTGAAGATATGACAATTCAGCACAGGCAGGAGAAAGCCCAGCACTATGTTGTCTCTCAGAGAGAGAGCACATAGCCTTAAGGAGAGTTCAGAAACCCTACCATACCTACGTTGTCCTAAGAGGAGAGTGCTCACCAACTGACAGCATTCCAAGCCAAGAGCATGAGCCTAGAGAGCAACAACTTCTTGACCCTAGATTGGTTGAGGCTTTTGTCCTCTTTTGATAGAGGTGAGTCACTATACATTTATCAAAACTAATTGGTTAGCATCATTCAATTCCATTGATTGATATGATTTGAAGGTGCTCCACACCAAAATGATCCCTGTAGATGACATCATGGGAAGGTGTGCAAAAAGACTCTGCCCCAAGTTGCTCAAGGCAAACTCCATTATCTAAGTGTGCTTTAATCCCATCAATTCTTCAATGAGCTAGAAAAAAGAATCTATCTCCATACCAATAGGAATTCCAATAATACATTTGGACTTGCCACCAAAAGAGATTAAAACATCCTCAAGAATTGAACTTTCTGAAGTGGGGTGGGGAGGGGGGGAGAAAGAGATTTTGGTTAATTTACTTATTGATGTGGTTGATTATGTTAATCGTTTTCCTAATATTGAACCATCCCTGCATTCCTGGTATAAATCCCACCAGGTCATACTGTATTATCCTGGTAATCACTTTCTGTAATCTCCTTGCTAATATCTTATTTAAGATTTTTGCATCAATATTCATTAAGGAAATTGGTCTATAACTTTCTTTCTCTGTTTTTGCTCTGCCTGGCTTTGGTATCAACACCATATTTATGTCATAAAAGGAATTTGGTATAACTCCTTCTTCACCCATTTTTCCAAATAATTTGTATAATATTGCAATTAATTGTTCTTTAAATGTTAGGTAGAATTCACTTGAAACCCATCTGGCCCTCGAGATTTTTTGTTAGGGAGTTTATTAACGGCATGTTCAATTTATTTTTCTGATATGGACTTATTTGAGGATTTTATTTCTTCTTCAGTTAACCTGGGCAGTTTGTAATTTTGTAAATATTTATCCATTTCATTTAGATTGTCAAATTTATTGGCTTACGATCCTTTAATTTTGAAGCTGTCAGGTTCTCAAGTAATGCTGACTGTGGCTCTATGATATTTAAATTGCTTCTTTCTGTCTGCTTGGAGTATTTTCGCCTTCACCTGGTAATTTTGGAATTTGGATACAATATTCCTTGGAGTTTTAATTTTGGGTTATCTTTCAGGAGGTGATTGGTAGATTCTTTTAATAATTTTATCCTCTGATTCTATAATATCAGGGCAGTTCTCCTTTATAATTTCCTGGAATATGGTGTCTATACTCTTTTTCTGATCGTGGCTTTCAGGCAGTCCAATGATTCTCAAATTGTCTCTCCTGGATCTGTTTTCCAGGTCAGTTGTCATTCCAATGATATACTTCACATTTTCTTCTACTTTTCCATTCTTTTGATTCTGTTTGACTGATTCCTGGTGTCTCATGGAGTCCTTAGCTTCCAACAGTCCAATTCAAAATTTTAAAACATTTTTTTCTTCAGTCAGATTATGTACCTCCTTTTCTATTTTGCCAAATGAATTTTTTAAGGAATTGCTTTCTTCAGTCAATCTTTGTGCTTCCTTTTCCAAGGTGCTGATTTTTTTTTCATAATTTTCTTGTGTTGCTTTCATTTCTCTCCCCATTTTTTCTTCTACTTCTCTCAATTGATTTTTAAAATCCTTTTTGAACTCTTCTAGGAAGGCTTTTTTTTTTTAAGACCAATTCATTTTCCCTCTTGAGACTTCACATATAGGCAATTTTGAGAATATTGTCCTCATCTGAGTTTGTGATTGTCTCTTCCCCGTTGATATATTGAAGCTCTGAATGGTGAGAGCTATTTTTGTTTCTTGCTCATATTGCAGCTTATTCTTTTTTTAAGGTTTTTTGTTGTTGTTTTTGTTGTTAAGCTTGAGGTCCACTCCTTAGGCACCGGGGTCACTGTTTCAAGATTCTCATGCTGGGAGATAGGGGCTGTGTTGCTCTCTCTGAGGTGTCTATGGTTTGCAGATTTCTCACCACCCTGAGCCTGATTCTGGTGTGCTGAGATAGACAGGCCTGGTCGCACCCGTGCTATGGGTGGCCCCCTTGCTGGCAGCCTGCCCCCTCAGCTGCTGTTGGTGGATCTCACCACTGGCTGGCTTCTCCACTAGCTTGCTGAGCCAGGATCAATGGGCCTCAGTTGCTTCTCACTGACATGCCCCACACCCCTCCATGCTGTGCTGCACTGAGGCATGCTGTGCTCTTCCCCTGCCTGAGTGAGATTGACCTTTCCTGAAGTCTTTTAAATTATCTCCATTTGGAAGATCATGATCATCTTTCTTTTTGTAGGTTCTGTAGTTTCAGAATCTGCTTAGAAGCTTGATTTAATGTTGTTTTTAAGGGAAATTTGGGAGAGCTCAGGTAGCTTACTGGCTTCTCTCTGCCATCTTGGCCCTGCCCCCTACTTGGTCTTTTTTCTGAAGCTAATTAGGGAAAAAGGAAAAGAACCCCTATGTTCTAAAATCTTTGCAATAGCTCTTTGTGGTGACAAAGAACTAGAAATTGAGGGGATGCCCATCAGTTGAGGAATGGCTAAACAAATTTTGGTACATGATTTTGATGGGATACTACTGTGTTATGAGAAATGATGAGCACAATGATCTTAGAAAACTGTGGAAAGACTTGAATGAAATAATGACAAGTGAAATGAGCATAACCAAGAAAACATTTTATACAGTAAGAGCAATGCTGTTTTAAGAATGATTTTGAGTGTGTAAGTTATTTTGGGCATTATTAATATATAAATTAACTATAAAGGACATATGAAGAAAGATGCTATCTGCATCCAGAAAAAGAACTAATAAATATAAGTATATATAGAATAATTTTACACACATACACAAACACACACATAAACAAACTCCTATTTGTTTCTAATAATAGTCATCTCTAGGATAAAGTGGGGAGAAGGTTGAAAAAGAGGAGAAAAATATGCCACATAGCAATTCCAAAAAGTACCATATTCTGCAGTATGCAGAATGGAGAAATATTCTATTCCTTTTGTGTAAACTCTTGAGGAAAAACAAAACAAAACAAACAAACAAATAAAAGCTCACACTTAGTGTTTCCTTTGTGTCATGCCATGTGCTAAAGGCTTTATAGTTATTATCTCATTTTATTCACATAGCAACCCTGGGAGGTAAATGACATTAATATCTTCATTTTACAGATGAGGAGACTGAGGCAAACAGATTAAGTGACTCTCCTAGTGTCACATAGCTAGTAAGTGGCTAAGGCTGAACCCAGGTCTTCCTGACTGTAACCCTAGCACTCTATCCACTGTGCTACCTATTTCTGATGGTTCCTATATTAGGCATATGTATACTGGGTCTCTGACCCATAAATTGGAAATTTGGTTTATTATTGGACTGGATTTTTCAGTAATTAGGTCAAGTAAATCAGGTCAGAAATTAGAGTGGTAAAAGGATATGAAGGATCTGATTTTTCACAGAGTAATGTATGGCCATTGTTTTCCTGGGTCCAGAATGAAAACTATTGCCTTTTGGAAGCCATGGCCAATTGAGCAAACATGAATTTTTAAAATTTGAGAAAATTTATCATAAACAGATTGGCAAAACTGGAGGTTTTTTCCTGTGAAGTTTTTTTTTCCCTTTTATCTTCTCCTTGTTCTATGAATAAAACTATTTAGGAATCATGGTGAACACTAGATATTGATCCCATTTTTAGCTTTACCTTGGATCAAGAAGTATTCCTCCTAAGAGAAAATTCATCTATCAAATATGTCACCAAGTATATACTTATCCTTGTTAAAATATATTCTTATTTAAACACATTGAAGATTTAGCCTCAAGTTAAAGATTTAGGTATTTTTTTTTTGTGAGACAAGTGGGGTTAAATGACTTGCCCAGGGTCACACATCTAGTAAGTGTCAAATGTGTGAAGCTGGATCTTAACTCAGGTCCTCCTGACTCCAGAACCAGTGCTCTATCCACTGTGCCACCTAGCTGCTCCAGTCATTTTTTTTTTTTTTTTGCGGGGCAATGGGGGTTAAGTGACTTGCCCAGGGTCACACAGCTAGTAAGTGTCAAGTGTCCGAGGCCGGATTTGAACTCAGGTCCTCCTGAATCCAGGGCCGGTGTTTTATCCACTGTGCTATCTAGCTGCCCCCATTCTTTTTTAAAGTAAATTTGGGATAACGTTTTTTTTTTTTCTAGAATCTATATGGAAAAGAACATTTTTATCATAGATTACTTCAAAAGATTGAAAATAATGATAGAGCACAATTGGACCATGACCTTTTCTTCTTCATATAAATATTAGTAAGTAACACTTTCTTATTGCTTTCCCTCTTTTAAACCTCATACAGATCCTAGCTTTTCAAATGTTCTTGAGGGTTAAATAGCAATATTTTAATTTTTCCAACTTTAAGGATCTAAATAGACAAGATCTATGACTTTTATACATTGTTCTATTAAATGTGTTTTCCCCCTAAAATATCTGGTTAGCAGTATTTGTAACTGGATGAAAAACAAGAAAATGTAAGAAACTCAACAAAGTCAGCATATGAAAAACTGAACTTTGGAAATGAAATTCAAGCAAAAGGCAGAGATAACAGAATATCCACTGATTAAAATACATTGGAAATGCTAAGTGATTTCTGCAAGGCTCAAAGGGTTGATTGATTTACTCTTTTCTAAATTCCAAGATTATGTTTTAGTTTTATAATGTAATATGACTGTGACTATCATTCTAAAACCACTGATTTCATATAATTAAAAGGTGCTAAGGTTTTAATACACCCTACAAAGGAGAAAGGTCCAGTTACAATTGGGAAAGGTGTGGAGATGCCACGACTAAGAATGATGTGGCTGCAGAATTGCTTCCTAGCTACTGTGATGTACATAAAACACCTTTCAACAATCTTTTATTATGAAAGATCTGCTTGACTTCCTACAAAGTCCCTAGTGCCAGGATTCAACAGCCTGGAACCTAACATGAGCATCTGCCAGGGATTATATCAGATTCTACCTAGAGAAATCTGAACCATGTGAACAGTACTTTCCAGTAGACAACACACACACATACACACACACACACACACACACACACACACACATACACATGAAGGGCAAAAATATCAAGGTAGCAGCATGTCTATAAGAAAATATTCTTATAGTTTTCCTTTGCCAGGAAGAATGAGATAGTGGGGGGGGGATATTGTGAGTTGGAGGGAATTTAGGTTTTTCCTTCATTTTAGAGCAGCATTTTAGGAAGTCTTGAATTTCATCAAGTCACCCATAGAATAAACAACAGAGAACGGAAAGGGGTAAAAAGTCAATGAAAAAGGAAAAAAAAATATAAGAAGAAATAAAAGGTTGATGTTGGCAAATGCTGTAAATTAAAGAATAGCAGACCACCTCCCCCAACTTATTGTTCCATTTCTGTTTGTCCACCTAAGAAAAGAGGATAATATTAGAATAATATGTAGGTAATTAATAGTATTAGTATGAATTTGGCAAAGAGTTTAGAGATCCCCTTTAGAAATGTACAATTTGCATATGTTTTATTCAAATTTAATTGTAAGTGATAATGAAAAAAGTAATTCAGTAGAAATAGTTAATTAGAGTGAACTTTGGAGATGGTATCATAATCAGCAAAGAAGTACAATTGATCTTAAGAATATGGAAGTTTTAACAATGTCTAAGTACCCTAATATAGGAATCAGTCTTGCTCACCTTCTGTGATCATCTTGTAACCAGTTTATTAAAAAATAAAGTTAGCCTAGGCTTCTGGGTAGTGTGTCTAAGGAGATCTTTGTCTTAGAGTAGTAAATGTTTTGGAAGAGAGAAAGAGCTAAGCATCCAGAGGAAGGTAACACCTCTATGTGCTAGAGCAATGAAGCTCTGGACTGTTTGATTACATGGGTTGTGCAATTTAAAATCTCATGTTGTGTAATGACAATAAATGATCTTGGCCATAAAATACATCAAATGGATATAGCAGTAATGATGCTTTGTCACAAAGTCAAGAATGGCTTTATCTTTGACACCTTCTGAAACCTTCCTTTTTCTCCTAGGTATATCATGATTATGCTATTGCAGGGCCCATCATTGATCATGGATCCCATGGTACATTTATTTTCTTGGTTATTGTGAAGAGCATTTGTCCAGTTTTTTATCATTCATTTATTTAATAAATATTCATCATGCAACTACTATTTGTATAACATTGTACTAGAGATATTGAGGGGGGATAAAAAGAGGTAAGATACATTGTCATTATTCTTAAGAACTTGGTAGAGATAATATACAATTAATTATGGTAGTAGAAACTTCATCCTCTGTTCTCATACTCCACATCTAAGAATAAATAGGAAAAAAAACACAACACCTTATGATCTATTCTCAATTCTCCAACACCTCAGAAAAAATGTGATTTCATTGATACACATACTTTTTCAATTAATGCATGATTCAATCTATTCACATTTTAGCAAATGATATAATCAGTTACTAATATAAAAAAAAAGAATAGTCACAGTGACATCTGGGGATTAGGTTCTCTTACTTCAGCATGATTAATCCAGCTATTCTAAGTTATGGAATCTGTTCATAGGCTCATATTTCAATTAGTGAATCAACAAATACTTATGAAGGGCCTGCTGTGTTCCTGGAATTGTCTTAATCACTGGAGAAGCAAACAAAAAGTAAAATAACAGCCTTACTACAAAAGAGCTTCCATTCTAAGGGGGGGGGTTATAGTAAGAATATATGTACATGTGCATGTATATGTGTATGTATATACATATGTGTATATGTGCACACAAAAACATAACACACACATATATTCCATACAAAGTATGTGCTGCCTGCAGAAGTTGTAGCTTAGGCTGAATCTTGGAAGAAGGTGGGAATGCTATAAGAAATAGGTGAAAAGGATGAGCATTAGAGGCATGGAGATAGTCAGTACAAAGACATAGATTTGGGAGATGTGATGGCATGTATAAGAATGAAAAAGAAAGCCCAGTTTGCCTGGACTACATATGTGTATGTGTATGTGTATGTATGTACACATATATGTATGTATACACTTATGTGAATACACATACATATATACACATACATACATACAGAAATTTGTATATATACACACACCTATCTATATGCACATGCACCTATTTGCGTCTAATTGTCACTATTTCTAGGGCAGGGGAAAAGGAAAAAAAAGAAAAAAAGAAATTTACATAATAACTTTGTTGTATATTTGGACAGAATATCAAGTT
This sequence comes from Dromiciops gliroides, assembly GCF_019393635.1. Taxonomy (NCBI): domain Eukaryota; kingdom Metazoa; phylum Chordata; class Mammalia; order Microbiotheria; family Microbiotheriidae; genus Dromiciops; species Dromiciops gliroides. The sequence goes on along the minus strand of NC_057861.1, from coordinate 128,482,475 downwards.
GTGCATGGTAGATTTGCAGTTTCATGTGAAATCATCTTTTTATTATGCTGTGTTATGGAAATGCTTGTTTTGTCTCATGAATTGAAAATAAATTTAATTTGTAATGCAAAAAAAAAGAGAAAAAGTATGACATTACTCTGGATGAGTTATTGTCTCAGTCATACCTGGGTTGGCTCCCAAAGTTCAATCCTTGTATCTCTGTTCCTCAAACTTAGAAGATCGATCTGAAAATCCTGGTATGGCCTCCATTCCTCGAACTCCTGGTGGTTTGTTCTCCCTATTTTTTGAAATTCATAACATAGTAGCTTCCAGTTTCCTCCACCTAAAACAAAAGAATAAACATAGAGAAAAACAAAATAAAAAGGCTCTTATTCATTAGCTGCATTGCAAGGGATGTCAGGGGCCCAAGGCCTCTCCTTTTACAGAATTATCTATTCTGACATCAGAATATCATCAGGAAGGAAGAAGTCAAACCAAGAGAAAGTTCTGGACAATTAGTGACTTTTAAATACCCTTTGTTTTTCCTCCACATCCAATAAAATAGGTTCATCTCTAGTATATGACTAACAAATTAGACCCAATTACAAAATGTCTGATCATGTTCCTATTCTCTCCAAAGCACATCCATTACATATCATCTTGACTCTCTGGAAGCAGTTTCACCAGCCTCTTCTATGTAGGAGATGGGATTAGCCAAGCATTCTCATGCCTACCTACTTCCCCACTACATTTTGATTCAATATTCCAAGAAAAACATTGTTAGCTAAAAATTTTGTGATACACATTTGAAGTCATTTTGGCTTTACAGATAGTATCAGTGTTAGGAATTTTTCCTTGATCCAGAAGAATCAAAAGATATATACATAATTAACTTATGTCACTTATTATAAATAACCAATAATTTTGTCCATGTGAATAAATTTCCCCATCACTGTAAATCCGCAGTCCATGATTTTACTAGATGGTTTATTCTTTAGTATGCCTTAATGGGTTAACATTATGTGCTACCTTTCCCCTACCTAACAAATGACATCTTTGGTTTTTCCTCTGCTGGGGAAGAAAAAGGCAGATGCTCAAGTAAACAGAGCCTGGTTTGCTACTGAGGTGACACTGGTATGGGGAAATTCAGGATGTCCTCAAGTTTATAAATTAATTCTTAGTTTCTAAGAGCGCTCAAACCCAGGACAGAATCACTCCAAAAAATATCCAAATAATGCCATAGGACAATGCCTGGAGCAGCAAAACCCACAGAAGAATGTGCTGAAATCATCTTCTAACCAAGAATGACTTGGAAGGTCAGAAGGAGGGAGCTGCTGTGCTGAGAAAGGAGTGGAGCCCAGCCTCACCATCACCCTGACACAGATCCAGTCCCAGGAAGGCCTAACCAGAGAATGAGACCCCCGCAGAGCCTCTGAATCAGCTGAAGTGCCAGTGTCATCTGAAACTAAGCTCAGTCTGGTGAGAGAGCTGAGCCTTTGGCAGGGGGGAGACTACAGGGGTCTATGCTGGTGCTGAGGCAGAACTTGGGTTTTTCACCCTTGCTGGGAACCAGGAGGTAGGCTTGAGTAACATGGGCCCAGGTGGGGGAGGGGCACAGGCTCATCAGAGCTGACAACCACAACACACAAAGCTGGTTGATTAGCAATTTGGTCTGGGGTTATCTACAGACCAGGGAACAGGCCAGGCAAGTGAAAAACCTGCACCTCCGTAAATCATACCACCTAGACTTCTGAAACTTGGGATACTGCAGCCTGGAAACAGTGCCCCACTTTAAGGAGCTAAAAGCCAAGTAAAAGAAAGGCAAGATGAGCAGACCAAGAAAGGTGAGGACCATAGAAAGTTTCTTTAGTGACAAGGAAGAATGAGGTTCACCCTCAGAGGAAGATGACAATGTCAGGGCCTCTATATCTAAAGCTTCCAAGAAAAATATGAATTTGGTCTCAGGTCATAGAGGCACTCAAAAAGGACTTTGAAGATAAAGTTAGAGAGGTAGAGGAAAAAATGGAAATAGAAATGAGGGTGATGCGGGAAAGACATGAGAAAAAGGTCAACAGCTTGAAAAGCCAATTAGAAAAGCTCTCTGATGAAAATAATTGCCTAAGAATTAGGGTTGAATAAATGGAGGCCAATGACTTTATGAGAAACCAAGACAAAATAAAGCAAATCCAAATGAATAAAAAATAGAGGGCAATGTGAAATATCTTCTTGGAAAAACTGCTAACCTGGAAAATAGGTCCAGGAGGGATAATTTGAAAATTATTGGTCTACCTGAAAACCATGAACAAGGAAAAAGCTTAGACCTCATCTTCCGAGATATTCTCAGGGAAAATTGCTCTGAAATTCTAGAAGCAGAAGCTAAAATAGAAATTGAAAAAAATCCACCTATCACCTCCAGAAAGAGATCCCAAAAGGAAAACTCCTTGGAATATTATAGCCAAATTCCAGAGCTCTCAGGTGTGATAAAATAATGGGATTTAGCAGATAGTCAATGACCCACCTGGAGATTAATCTAGACTGATTGAATCAAGTGAGAGTGATTGACTGCTGATTAGCCTACTTCAAGTTAACTGTATTGTAATCACACCTAGCTAGCCCTTAAGAAGGTATTGTTCTCAGAAGCTAGACTGTGAACTCAACTTGAGAACACCTTCAAAGCCAATAGCTTTGGATGATGCCAACCAAACAGCTTAAGCAGTGTGTAAGGACTGCCTCTGTTCCAGACCTATAAAAATCTTCCACAATCAGCTTGCTGGAGAGTTCATGATTGAAGCAGGCTTGTGGCAGAGGACTTGAGGAAGAACCAGACACCCCTGGAACTCTAGGCTAGATAGGCCTTTTCTTAATTTTCTGAACTCCGTGTGAATACCTGGTATGCTTTAATAAATGCTTAATGCCCAAAGACTGGTGCTAAAGCTTCTAATTTTGGCGACCACAATATAGATTTTAAACATCACACAGGTAAAGGAGAAAATATTGCAAGTTGCCAAAAAGAAAGAATTCAAGTACTGTGGAACTCCAGTCAGGATAGCACAAGATCTAGCAGCTTCTACTTTAAAGAACTGGAGGGCATGGAATATGATATTTCAGAGGGCAGAGGAATTGGGATTACAATCAAGAATCATCCACTCAGCAACACTGAGCATAATCTAAAAGAAAAAAGAAAAAAAAATACTTAGTTTCTGTGAATATCCTAGAAGTCTTAAGCAAGTCTTCTTAAACTTTTTTCACTTGGAGCCCCTTTTTGCCCAAGAAACTTTTACAAGACTCTGGGTACATAAGTATATACAATAGGTATACAAAACAACCATTTACTGCTAGATTTTTCACAACCCCCACATTCAGTTATGCCAACCCAATTGAGGTAATGACTAACAGTTTAAGAAGCTTTGCTGTAAAGGTCTGAAGGTTGTAATGTACCTTATGACTTGGATATGGTAAGACTTCAGTGATGATTTTCAGATTCTGGTATAGAAATTGCTATAATTTATTATTTGATAATTTATTTGCATTTATGGGTTATTTTAATTTTTGTTTGTATGTTTTGTCATTTGAAATTAGATAGGGGTGCCTGTCCCTGTTCTAGGTTTTAGGGAACTTAGCTTGGGTTTCTAATATATTACTACTTATAAATTAGAGGCTTTAGCATCAGTTTGGGGCATTAAGCATTTATTAAATCATATTAAATGTTAGTAAAGAGAGAGCACATGGCTCTGAAAGTTCAGAAGCTCTACATACCTAGGATAGAGGGGAGTGAGAGAGAGTGGGCAGCCATACCAGGCCAAGAGAACATGTGAGAGCATAAGCTCCCTATGGTCCAGAGGAGAGGCAGCCCTTACACACTGCTCTAAAGTAATTGGCTAGCATCATTCAAATCTATTGGTTTACTGAACTTAAGGTTGGTCCATGAGCAGTGCATGCTGAGGTCAGAGTTCAGAGGACAGACCCTCTGGGAGGAAAGGCTTTTCAGATTTTAATCTCTAATGTCTCTATTCACAGTGCAAGGTCCAACTTGACTGACTCTGGGCTGGCTTTAAAGTGGTCAGGCAGTTAGGCCCTCGAGTGTGTGTGTGTGTGGGGGTCTCTGGGATCCTCAAAACCCATTATTTTCTCACAATGTACAACCTTTTTTTACCTGATTTCCACAGAATGAAGTGGCATAACAATAGCAGCAGCAATAGTAATTAGCAATTATTTAGAAGTTTAATGTTTTGCAAAGCAGTTTTCATGTAGTATCTCATTAGATTCTCACAACAAGCCTATCAGGTAGATACTATTATTATCTGCATTTTACAGTTAAGGGAACTAAGGCTAAAGGAGGTTAAATAACTTGCATAGGTTCACAGAGTGATTGGGATAAGATTAAAACTCAGTTATTCTACTCCATATTTGTTGTTTACTATGCATTTGAGTTTTTCACAAAACTAGGGACTCTAAGAGGTGGAGGTGAGAAGGGAGTCCATTCTAGGCATGGAGTACAGTCTGAGTAATGACCCATAAATATAAATGAAATATGAGGAATAGCAATTAAGACCATTTGGGCTTGCCTGAAGAGTGTGAGTAATGTAAAACAAGGCTAGAAAAGTAAGTGAAGGCCAAGTTGTAAATGACTTGAAATATCATATTTCACAAGGTATAAGTAAACCTGTTGTATAGGTTAGACTGACTCTTTTTTCACATAAAGAATTTAGAGTCAACAGATTTTAACCTATATTTGAGAGGGCTTTCATCATCTATTAATACTTATTAGCTACAGTTGCTGAGTACTGGGTTGGGAAGGACTCAGATGGTAGCAAAAATGGTATATTAATTGAATGTGATATTTGAAGCTTTTTTTTAAAGTTCAGACATCAATTTCTATAGTATGATATATGGTAACTATTTTCATAGCACCTTAGGTATTGATAGAAGTGTTTCTTTGAGATCTCCCAAAAGGTGTGATATGACAAATATGCTTGTCAGTTTAAGAGATGTACGAGCTTTCGCCCTTTCTCTGAGACATTAATCTAGATGGCATAGGCTGATTATACAGTGACTGGACCTTCTCTGCCCACCAGGAGTCTGTTCTGACAGAACTGTTTCTGGTGTATTCTGGTTCAATGAATACAGAGACCAAGTTTTCCAGCTCTGCTGCCTCTTCCCCTAGCATGATATCCGCTGCTAGATATATGTGTTTGTGGAAATTAGGGTGGCTTTACAGAAATCCCAGAAAGCTGTACTCAAATATATTGGATGCCTAAGCCTGTTTTTTATGAATATAAATAGAAAACATGTCAGAACAAGGACTATTAGATATTTTCCAAATGTCTTGGGTGTTTTAAATGGCAAATTTTAGCAGCTTTCTTCTGTCACTCAGAAGCAGTTATATAAAGCTTCCCTCCTTATTATCAAAAAGGAGGGGGAACCATGTTGAATTGTCCTGTTCCTTTCAAAGCAGCCCAGGGATCCCAGGCTTCTATTTTACGCTAACATACAAGGTTATCAGTTTGGTAAATACAATATCTCTCCCTTCACTAATATCTGCATGATTAATGCAAGGATGGTTTGTTATTTTTGCCAACCTGTATTTTCCACTGTGACTCGAACATGGAGAAAAATGAGCTGAAGGCGTTTCAATTATAGTCATGTGAATAAAGTAATTAGTATAGTAACACATTTGACGATGGGAAGGGAAAAAAGAAGGCATTCCTTGGAGAGAGAATGTGCATATTATGTATAGAAGATAATCCTTCTAATAACCCTAGGAAAACAGAAGGAGAAACACTGGTAATAAAGGAGACAGTAATTACCTGTTTTATGATGCAAGCAGTTCCTGCCTTTGATCACAGGAGAGCACTGTTCATCTATGAAATGTTTTGTTTAAAGGGAATAACTGGATCCTTTATGAGGCAGGAGAGACTTGATGTGGCAAATTATATGGCCCTTATTATTGAATCATAGCTATAAAAAAGAAACACATTATCCTCATAGAAAAGTGGATATATGGACAAGATTTTATAAAGTTGCTAGCATATTGCTACTGATATCAATTGGTATATATATATATGTGTGTGTGTGTCTTCCTGAGATAAGACTGAGATGGTCACAACTCCAAAGTGATATACTTGTTTATATTCTCTATTCAAAGGGGAAAAATATAAAGAAAACTGATTTTTTGGTTGTTTTTAGAGGGAGGTAAGGAAAATCAAACTGTTTCTAGTCAGAACTAAATAGGACAAATGTCAGTTTGGTAATATATATATATATATATATATATATATATATATATATATATATATATAGTCCAAGGAATCACACAAGAGGCAGAATGCACTATTAGAGAGTCAATTTCAGAGGCAGAAGACCTGGGCTTGAGTCTACTAACACACACAGAGCTTGTGGCTCTTGGCAATTTACTTAACCTCTCATTGCCTCAGGCTTCTCACTAAAATTAGTTTAAGGAGTTTCTCTATAAGGAGCTTCCTAAAAAAATGAAATCACAGATGTGTACTACCACAAAAAAATAACCAAAAAATCTCAAACTGAAATGAATCATATAGAAAATATTACTTCCCTTCCCCCTCCCCCAAATCTATTAACACATGTATACTTGTTTATTTAACATGCATGCTTAGACTCCAGTGATAGCCATCAATATGAGAAATGTTGATAAAGCAGTGTGAGAGCACCCCAGTACATTGGAAAGACTCCTTGTATGAAATCTCAGTGCTACTTTGTATTACTTACATGCTCTCTAGCAAATTAAGTAACCTCTCTCAATCTCAGTTTCATTTTCTGTATAATGGGAGGGGGCAAGGTCTACACTAGAAAGCATTTAAACTCTTTTTTTTTCTTATCTAGTTAGATGGTTATTATTTTTTCCTAAACTTCTTTGGGGGGCAGGGATAGTGAACTAAGAACAAAGTAAGAAAGTATGTAACTAGACTCAGTCAGCTTTCGCTAAGATAGGTAGTAACAATATTCTTAGGCCCTAGAAATGCAGACAAAAAGAAATTCTTCTAAGTGCCATCATTTTCTAAAGACACTATTATGTGAAGAGGTTATGTTCATTGAGCACCATAGTTTTCAATTATAATTTCCTCTGTTCTTATTTGCAATCCTCCTACAACTGTTCTGGTACAAAGTGGCTAGTCACTCAGCTTGAGGCAAGGTAACTACTATCTCTGACTTGTATCAAGATATATTCACAGAGAACCAAATACCTACCATTTTGGAATGGTTTAGCTATTTATTGATTCGTTTAGCTTTTAATCTAGGTATTTGGTAGGTAGTAAACTGATAGAATCTGATGAAGGTGAGTGGATAATATATCTGCTATTTTTTTAAAAAGTAATAAAACATACAATGTCTGGTTTCATATAAAGCACCAAAATATCTACTTGTTATTTAAAAAATTTATTGAATCAAATGGATGCTTTTTTCTATGTAAGCTTAATATTTGTAATAGCATAATAATTGAGTAAACCTTATGCTTTTTATCACTTATTAAGTTGATGAACATATATATTCTGTTGTATATTTTAGGCAGATTTTTTGACTAGTGTTCAGTGAACTTATTTCACTATTCTAACTGGAAAAAGCCCAATAACACAGCTCACATTGATAATAAAGACATGGATATGTAAGATTTATAAAACTATGAGTAAATTAAGAGTAATTAGAACTAAAAATGGAGTCTATTACGTTCTTTGCTTTCTTTTAATAAGCACATAGCATATTGGTCACCTCAAACTGGACATCCCATAGTCAACTCAAACCCTAAACTGAACTCATTATTTTCCCCTCCAAACATTCTCCTCATCCTAACTTCCCTATTACAATTGAAGACATCATCATCCTCATAGTTATCAAGGCTCACAATTTCAGTGTCATCCTTGGCTCCATACACTCACTCACTTTGCATATCTAAATCTGTTGTGAAGGCTTACAATGTCTACCTTCACAGAATCCCTCATATATATCCCCTTGACATCCTGACACAGGTCATCAGTATCTCATACCTTCACTATTGCAATAGTCTTATAGTCTTAAGTTTAGTCTCTCTGCCTTGTGGTCCCCACCCCCTCCCCGATTCATTCTACATTGAACTGCCAAAGTTATCTTACAAAATTGCAATTATGACCAAAATCACCCCACTCCCCCCTGCTTTCAATAAATTCCAGTGGCTTCCTATTATTTCCAAGACTTTTCTATGTGCCTGAATTTGTAAGAATAGATTATTTTTTTTTCTATGCCTACAGTTAGCATCTAGGCATGCCGTTTCCTATTTTCACTAGAACTGATCTCTCTCTCTAGTTTTTATCTACCTTTGATGTTAGGGGTGATTACTGAAAAGAAGGTCACACTTTGAAAAATTAAACTTGCTAATAGGAAATCCATTTTCTTTCTTTTCCCCTGATAGTATTTCTTTTTCTCTCTCTTTGTCATGACTTTAAAAGATAAGAGAGAAGGAGCTTTTTCTTTAAAAGAAACCAAGACAATAAAAACAACTCTCTAAGTTGAATTCCAAGCTTATCAAAAGGTTCCTGATTTGGGGCACTGTCACCGATTTCTTTCCCTCCATACAATAAGCCCAGTACCATTCTGGTCTTTGTCAAATAACTTTCCTCTCCTGATTTGGATCAAGATGGGAGTTAGTGTTCCCAGGCTTTGCTCCTCTTTGAGAAAGCCTGTGCCAATTTGTATCAAGGATGTTAGTGACAATTCTTGACATCTTTCCATTAGGATTGGCCACATACAGGGGCAACTAGGTGGCACAAAAAAAAAAAGGAATGGCCACATAAAAAATCTTGATCAATATCATATTAGGATGAGTAGCGCAAAAATAATCATTAATCAAAAGATACTTTTCAATATTCCTATTTTTTATGTCAAATCAAGATTCATGTGAATTCTCAAAAATATTGTGGAAAAGATGAATAAGTAAAGGAACCGCAGAATCTGTGGCTCACAAGTAAGTGAGAAGGGACTTGTGATAGCTAACATTTGGTAAAAACCACATGGAGTATATTTTCATGTTCATGCTCAAGAGGTAGCCATGATTCTGCTTCCTGAGGGAGTAATGAACTATGCCCTGAATAACATAAGCACTGACTTCTGGTAACAGAGCAGTTGTTTTGATATCCTATTTTAATTTTTTTTGGTGAGGCAGTTGGGGTTAAGTGACTTGCCCAGGGTCACACAGCTAGTAAGTGTCAAGTGTCTGAAGCTGGATTTGAACTCAGGTCCTCCTGAATCCAGGGCCGGGGCTCTATAAACTGTGCCACCTAGCTGCCCCTTGATCCTGTGGAAATTTATTTTGATTTGGGGACCCTGCCTTTGGGCTGAGATTAAAAAGCCTTAGGCCCTCAGGTTTTTTTCTGTGTAAGAATGGCTGAGCCAAAAAGCCCCGTGGGCTTTACTGGAGGCCAGGTCAGATGGCTGGGGGAAAAAGCCCCAGCTCCCTCTGCCCTCTACCCCAGAGATCCCAGGCTTGTCCTGCCAGGCCTGTGCAGAGGTACCAGGCACTCAGCAGGGGGCATGGGCCCCTGAAGCCGTGGGTGTGGTATGCATGGGACACTCGAAGCCTTTCCAGGCCGAAGCACAAGAGCAGCCAGTGGATTAACTTGGCGTGTGCAGGGGCACAGGGAGCCCGAGGTTTGAGGGGAGAGAAAGAACATATATACAGGGGAGCTAGCCAGACAGTGGAGGGGAGAATTGTGGAGGTTGGGAGAGGCCGGAAGATTAAGAGAACAGGAGACAGTATGGTGGTGGGAGAAAGCTCTATGATACAGAGACAATAGAGACACCAGGGCGTTGGCAACAGAGGTGAGGAAGCTAAGGGGCTTTTCAGGGGGGTTGAGAAAGTGAAAATGGAATTGGAGTGAAGGAGAAAAAGAGTGAAAGTTGCTGAAAGCTGGAGCATACCCTAAAGCGAGAGGCTGCATATTATATTAAAAGCATACAGGTTGTATAATTTGCATTTCTTAACCCTTTTCCTTTACATTAATTTTTATAAATAAATTCTGCTTTATTTAATTAAGAGGCTTCTTAATCTTTTGCTTATCAATTTGGGAGTGGAGAAGTGGGGGAAATTTTATAAACAGCCCATATTATATTAATATCAGTCAGATAGCCAACCAGTCAAAAGTCCCCAGATTAGTTTGCCAGTCAGATTAGTCCCTCCAAATTAGGCCAGCCAATTAGCTAAAATATTTTTACAATCCTATTTTACAATAATGAATTTGACCTCTGGATTACCAGAGGAAATAAGTGCAGTTCAGCTGCATCAGGCAAAATGTATTTTATAGACTGTGCTGAATAGTTGAACATAGCCCAACTACCCACTTGCAGCAGTATTTTAACATCTTTTCTTTGATTTTTCTCTTTTGAATCAAACATTTTATATCTGTAGTATAAGCATAACTGTCTTGGTTTCCTTGGAATCCTATGGTATCCTGAAAGCGCAATATGTCTAATAGAAGAATGTAGTCCTTTTTGTCTTTCTCCAGTGGAACTTTTTGAAACAGGTTTTTAAACAAATAATTTCTGAATGGTGGGAAACAAGCATCAGAAATGTCAAAAAAATGGCATGCTAGGGCTATACTATAACAATAGGTATATGCATGTGTATATTATATAGATGTACAATATACAATGTATTCACATAGATATTCATAGAGAACTGGCCTTGGATCCAAGGAGGCAGGCTCAAATCTCCCCTCTGACAGTCTCAAGTTTTATGACCCAGGGTAAGTCTCTGTCTGAAATTTTTAATATTTTCCCCAGTTACATGTGACAATTTTTGCCATTCATTATATAAAATTTTGAATTCTAAACTATCTCCCTCCCTGTTTTATCTTTTTCCTTTCTGAGAGAGTAAGCAACTTGATATAAGTAATACATGTGTTATCATGCAAAACACATGTCCATATAAGTCATGTTGTGAAAGGAAACATATACAATAAAAAAACTCAAGAAAAATAAAAGATATCTTTAATCTACTTTCAGTCCCTATCAGTTCCTTCTCTAGAGATGGACAGCACCTTTGATCAAAAGTCTCTCAGAATTGTCTTGGGTCATAGAATTGCTGAGAATAGATAAGTTTTTCACAATATATCATTATACAATTATTCTGTTATTGTATATAATATTCTCCTGGTTCTGTCCATTTTACTTTTCATGAGCTTTATCAACCTTTTCAGGTTTTTCTGAAATCTGCCTACTCATCATTTTTTATAGCCTAATGGTATTCTTTCACAACGATATGACATAACTTATTTAGCCATTCCCCAATTGATGGGAATCCCCCAAATTTCCAATTCTTTGTCACCAAAAAATGAGCTGTTATAAATATTTTTGAACAAATAGGTTCTCTTCACTTTTGGGAAAATCTCTTTGGGATACAGACCTAGTAGTGGTATTGCTGAATCAAAGGATATACACAATTTTGTATCCCTTTGGTCATAGTTACAAATTGTTCTCCAGAATAGTTGATTATTACACGACTCAACCAACAGTGCATTTATATCCCAATTTTTGTGGGTAATTCCTTTAATGTTTCCATGCTCAAAGGAATTGTCAAAGACTTCAAGATACAGGGAAAGTATTGGCACTCACTGGTAACTGTAGTAACTACTGTTTATATATTGCTTTGAAGTTTACAAATCACTTTACAGTCATTATCTCATTTGATCTTCATAACATCCCTGTGAGGTAGGTGTTATTATTATCACAATTTTATCCAGGGGAAACTGAAACAGATGGAATGAGTGAAATTATTTTCCTAGGGTCACATAGTTAAAGTGTAGTTACAGTAAGATTTAAACTCAAGACTTCCTAACTGTAGTACTTTATCCACTCTATCCTTACTGAGAGAGTGAGTTAGTATCTTTTTTGGGGGTGGGGGGCACAATGAGGGTTAAGTGACTTGCCCAGTGTCACACAGCTAGTAAGTGTCAAGTGTCAGAGGCCAGATTTGAACTCAGGTCTTCCTGAATCCAGTGCCAGTGCTTTATCCATCTAGCTGCTCTATGTAAGTTAGTTTCTTATTGGGAGCTATATACACTAATGAAATCTTAAGTTATTTCCTTTTCCTTCTCACTCTCTCTCTCTCTCTCCTTCCCTTTCAACTTTCTCCCTACCCTTCCTCTCCCCCTTTGCCTCTCTTTTGCTTTCTCTCCCATTCCTTTCATATACACAGATACATACATATATGTGTATATATGTGTATATATGTATATATATATGCCATTCACACATATACTATATAGGCATAAATATGTATATATGAATGTGTGTATATGTATAAATATATAAACATAGTGTATATGTGTATTATAACACTAACATTAGCATTTTTCTTTTTAGATTTTATAATACGGCATTTTAATTCAGTCAGATATTATTTGTTTGAAAAGCTATTTCACATAGACACAATGAAGAAAGCCAAAAAATGAACTAGATTATTCTATTTGACACCAAATTTTGAATTGTGTTGACTTCCAGAGAAACCAGAACAGATATACTTACTCTGTAACCCTAAAATTTTTATTTAATGTATAAAACAATGTGTTAACATATAAAACATGGGTGCATGTATAATACAACCTCAACTATGATTTCATTAGAGTAAGAAACTCCCAGTAACAAAATCATATCCATAGACACAGTCTGGTAATTCAACCATAATTTAGATAATTAGAAAGTTCCCAGAGGCAATAAAATATTAAGTGACTTGCCTAATATCTTTGTCAAAGTTGTCACTTGAACTCAGGTGTTCTCATTGCAAGGTTATGAGCCTGGGTGACTAGGAAGAAAAGGAGGGAACTATGTAAAGAATCAAGTCTTTGGGTAAAGAATATGATTTTAGCTTTGGTCACATTAAGTTTGAGGTGTGTTATCCAGTTAGAGATAACCCAAAGGAACCTGGGGATGAATTCTGGGAAGAAATGAAAGTTTAGCTTTGGGAAACTTTTGCATCAATGTGATAATCAAAGTTATAGGTGGGGATAAGATTACAAAGAGAGAGAATATTCATAAAGAACAGAAGAAGGCTAAGGACAAAGTACTGAAGAACATGTTTTAAGAGGTATGAGAAGAATGAAGAGCCAGAAAAAGAGAGAACTGGGCTTGGATCCGAATCTAAATTACAACCCTGTCTCATACATTAACTGACTCTGTGACCACAGGAAAGTTACTTAACTTCTCAGTCTCATTTCCTTTATTTATAAAATGAGAGGGTTGTATTCAATTACTGCAAAGTCCCTTCCATCTCTAAATCAATGATTCTATGATCCTATGACTTCTTCATGTGCCTAAGAAAATGGAGACAGAAGGTTGATCAGAAGGAGGTGATTGGTGGATACTTTCAATTTTTCTTTTTCCCCCTGATTCTAGAATATCTGCATAGTTTTCCTTGATAATTTCTTGATATCTAGGATCTTTTACTGATCATAGCTTTCAGGTAATCCAGTAATTCTCAAAATTATCTCTCCTAGATCTATTTTACAGGTAAGTTTTTTTCCAATGATACATTTCACATTTTCTTAGTTTTTTTTTTTAATTTTTAAAATTGTTTCTTGATGTTTCGTAAAGTTATGAGCTCTGATTTGTCCTTCTAAATATTAAGAAATTAATTTCTTCAAGTACCTTATTTTTTCCCACTTGTGCAATTCTGTTTTTCATAGCATTCTTTTCTTCATTGGGTTTTTGTGTGTGTTTTACCATTTGGCCTCTTCTGGTTTTTAAGGTGGTTTTTTTCTTCAACACTTTTTGTGCCTACTTTACCAAGCTATTGACACTTTTTTCCCCATGATTTCCTTTCATCACTCATTTTTCTTCCCAATTTTTCCTCTACCCCTCTTCCTTGTTATTGTTTAAATAAAAAGCTTTTTTATTATTTTCCAGTGATATATAAAGATGGCTTTCAACATTTGTTTCCATAGGATTTGTAGTTCCACATTTTTCTCCCACCCTCCCTCCCTTCCCCCCTCCCCAAGACAGCAAGCAATCTGATATAGGTTATATATGTACAATCACATTAAACATGTTTCTGCATTAGTCATGCTGTGAAAGAAGAATCAGGGAATAAGGAAAAAAACTTCAAAAAAGAAGGGGAAAAAAACAGCCCCAAAGTAGAAACAGTATGGTTCAATCTGCATTCATAGTCCACAGTTCTTTTTTCTGGATGTTGAGAACATTTTTTATCATGAGATCTTTGAAATTGTTTTGGATCATTGTACTGCTGAGAAGAGACAAGTCTATCACCATTGTTCATCACACAATGTTGCTGTTACTGTGTACAATGTTCTCCTGGTTTTACTACTCCCAGTCAGCATCAGTTCATGCAAGCCCTTCCAGGTTTCTCTGAACTCCTGCTCATTGTTTCTTACAGCACAATAGTATTCCATTACATCCATATACCACAACTTGTTTAGCCATCCCCCAATTGATGAGCATTCCCTTGATTCCAAGGTGGTATGAACTAGGGATAAGTATGTTTACTACTCTCCTGTACTTTCATTGGTTTGTGAGTGACTACAAGCACTGTTCTCCACCCTGGAACTCTGTCCAGGGTCCCCACTCCTCTGGGGCCATGAGTTCTGCTGTGATAGTAGTCTCCTCCTTGCCCTGGAACTTTGAATCCAAATAAAGTTTGGATAATATAAAAGAGTCCTGCCCCTGGTGCCAGCAAATAGACCCCTGTAATCTTCTGACCAGTTGTCTGAGGCCCTAGTCTTCTGTGGGCTGAGAGGTTTGGTAACCTCTACTGCTGCCACTGATTCATTTATCCCCAAGTCCTGTTGCTTGTTTGCTGTGGTCTGGTCTGAACTGAAGTGGCATGTGTTGGACTTTGTTGTTCACTCTCACCCTGATGCCACAGACCTTTCCTGCTGATCTTCTAAGTTGTCTTGATTTGGAAAATTGTTTCACTCTGTCATATTGTGGTGTCTGCTACTCTAGAATTTATTTTGAAGCATTATTTTTAAAAATTTTTTTTAGTGAGGCAATTGGGGTTAAGTGACTTTCCCAGGGTTACACAGATAGTAAGTGTTAAGTCTCTGAGGCTGGATTTGAACTCAGGTACTCCTGACTCCAGGGCCGGTGTTCTATCCACTGTGCTACTCAGCTGCCCCTGAAGCATTATATAAAGGTGTTTGGAGTAGTTTTGGGGAGAGCTCAGGTGAGTAACTGCCTTTTCTCCACCATGTTCTACCTCTACTCCAGTATTATTGCCTAGAAAACCTAAAATGGGGTCACAAAGAGTCAGCCATAATTGAAATGATTGAACAATAAGTAATTAACAAACACTCTATCATCCATCTATCCATCCATCCATCTATCGTATATTAAATTTTCCTTAATTATTATTATTATTATCATATTTTATCTTCCCTATTTGTCTGCAAGTTCCTTGAGGGTAGAAACTATTTCTCATTTATTTTTGTATTCTTCTGGTAAATAGTACAGTACCTGATACATAGGATACGTAAGTTGGTGTTGAATTGAGTTGAGTAGTGTAAACTACATTAATGAACAGGGCATCTTCATTTTTCCAAATACACCTCTTATAATAGACTTCTTTTTGACCTTTATCCAACCGTATGATTTCTGGGTTAATTTACTTGCATAATTATTTATTTATTTATTTCATCTAGTTCAAGGCAGTTAGCTATATTCTCTTTATACTTTAAACATACAAAATTACAATCTTCACTTATCATCGGAATTTTAGGATTCCTTGGTAAATAACTGAACAATTATCTTTGTTAGTGATGTTTTATAACTGTAAATTATGAAAATGCTATTAACCTTACCAAAAACTTTCAAGTTCATGAAATTAGCAGTGTTTTTTAAAATATTAGCTACATGCCAATGGATCATAGCTTACTACTAACTATCTCCTTAGGATCCTTCTGCAGCTCATTTTTCTATGTCAACTTGTATACAGTTCTCTCCAACCCAGAAATTCAATAATTTTTAAATTGTGTGATAAAGCCCATGCTAATTTACATATCAAAGTTGCTATAGCAACATCTAAGCATGTTACTACAGGCAACTTACTGACTCTAACCTTTATCTTTATGAGAACAATATATTTTATAGGTGCATGGGAGTTGTATGACTCATTTCCTCAAGCCCTTTAGATATATAATGAAGTCAAAATAATTTAAATTTGATCTCATGATTTCTTGCTCAAGAATGATGACTTCTCTTATGAACTAACCAAAGAGAATATAATAAGCTAAGTCTGTAGGTAATAAGTGCCCTTTTACTGAAGTTCTTGAAGCAAAACTGAAATGATCACTTGTTCAATAGGTTGTAGAGGGGTTTTTTATTCACATAATTGTTATAGTAGAAGGCCTTTGAGGTTCCTTCCAACTATAAGATTTTGTGATTCTGTGACTACTTTCCTATGTGCTATTAAAGTACTAGAGAACATAACCAATAAGATATTTCTACATATTTCCTTTTCTCTTTTAAGCTATTTGGATTTTATTTAAATCCATCTAACTTGGGTTTTTGCCCCTTCTGAGTCTTTTCCTGAATTTTCTGTACTGTTTTGTGTACAAAATATGACTACAAAGTGAAGCCTAGAAGTTACTCATATATTTTCATAATTATCTCAAAGAATAAAGAGTAAAGAGCTGAATTCTCTGATGCTCCCTTATGCCACATATATATGCTGACACTGATATATACTGATGTTGGCATACAAGAGATTATTAAAATAATATTCAGGGGGCAGCTAGGTGGCACAGTGGATAAAGCACCAGCCCTGGATTCAGGAGGACCTGAGTTCAAATCTGGCCACAGACACTTGACACTTACTAGCTGTGTGACCCTGGCCAAGTCACTTAACCCTTATTGCTCTGCAAAAAAAAAAAAAAAAGATAATATTCAAAGAAGTATTGGTAGTTTATGAACTCCTACTGAGGGCTACTGAGACAATGGCATTTTCATTACTTGAGAACAATGGATTAAGTCTCTTTATCACATTATATTCTGTAATTGGGATTATTTATGTTTATCTCGTTTTCTTTAAATCCATAACTTGCTTCAAGAACCAGCTAATTTCTTACTGCAAGAAGTCTTTCTTAATTTTCTCAGTTCATAGTGCTTTCCTTTTCATATGAAATATTTTTTCTTTACTTTGGATATATATATTTGTGGACATGTTTCAATTCAGTAGAATTTAAGCTCCTTATATTAAAAAATCAATACAAAAAGTAGAAAAAATAAATCTACTTTTCATAACTTAATTGTGAATGGACTCAACAAACCAATAAAATGAAAGAGAGTGACATAGTCAATAATAAAATACAGTATTGTTGCAAATATAAGAAACATATAAGAATATAGACACAGAATGAAACTGGACAAAAATTTAGTATATGTGAGCTGATTCAGAAAAAGCAGAAATTGCACTTTTGCTATCTGCTATGACAAAATTAAAAAAAAAAAAAAACAAGTTGGCAGGAGGGTTCCAGAACTAGATTTTGCTTCTATATTCCAAACATGGAAACTTCATTTTTTTTTTTTTGGTGAGGCAATTGGGGTTAAGTGACTTGCCTAGGGTCACACAGCTAGTAAGTGTAAAGTGTCTGAGGTAGGATTTGAACTCAGATCCTTCTGAATCCCGGGCTGGTGCTCTATCCATTGCACCACCTAGATGCCCTGGAAACTTCATTTTTTAAAGGTACCATGGACAAATTGTATCAGTATGAAAATATTAAATGAATTAAAAATGTTAAATAAAAAATATAACTATTCAATATACATGAATCAATTTTCATAGCATATATTTTATAAAGAAAAGCTAATTAAATTTAGCAAAAATATATAGGTAGCAATGCAATAATTGTACAGTAAACTTTATTCTTCCTCTCTCAGAGCCAAGTCAATCAAACAGAAAAATAAACAAAAATGGAAATAGAAATGAACAGACTAGTGAGGAAGTTTTTATCTGAAAATCATACTACATTTTTAATGGGAACAACAAAGGATATACTTTTTTTTTGAGAACTATATGACATAGTTTCAGAATTTGATCAGATACTACAGAATAGTAAATTTAAAAATTAATTAAAAAAACAGAAATATTAAATATCCTTGGCAGATCAGAACAAAATAAAAATTATAACTGTTACATGGAATGCAAGAAAATATGTATGTATGAATGATGACTAAATAATTACTTTCTGTTTGAGTGGGTCAAGGAATAAATCACAGAAGCAATTAAAAAGAAAACAAAAGAGAATGATCATAGTGAGAAAATGTACTAAAACTTTTGGAATGTAGCTAACATAGCCCTTTGATAAAAGATACCTCTGAAAAAATATCAAGTGAAATAGTGAAAAACAAAAGAATTAGTTAGCTAATCATGGATTTGAAAGTTTTAAAAGTACAAAATGCAAAATGAAGAAAAATAAATCTTAGAAATAGAGTAGAAATGTATAATATATAAAACAAAGAAAATATAAATAATTTTAAATGAGATTTAAAAAATATAGAAAACCAGGGGGGCAGCTAGGTGGCACAGTGAATAAAGCACCAACCCTGGATTCAGGAGAACCTGAGTTCAAATCTGGCCTCAGACACTTGACACTTACTAACTATGTGACCTTGGGCAAGTCACTTAACCCTCATCGCCTCATTTAATAAAATTAAATTAAAACAAATAGAAAACCAGTATTTTTTTAGAATAAGATAGTAGTTTATTTAGAGGAAGGGGAAGGGGAAGGGGAAGGGAAGGGAAGGGAAGGGAAGGGAAGGGAGGGAAGGGAAGGGAAGGGAAGGGAAGGGAAGGGAAGGGAAGGGAAGGGAAGGGAAGGGAAGGGAAGGGAAGGGAAGGGAAGGGAAGGGAAGGGAAGGGAAGGGAAGGGAAGGGAAACCATGAAAGAAATCCTTGGACTTCTCATGGGGAGAAAGGCATGGCAGAGTGTGACTCTGAGTTCTCAATCTCCTCAAGCAGGACACTGGCAGGTACTTTTTTAGAGGAGTTATGGGAGTTACCATCTGACTGGAAAGTTCCTTTAGTGAGGGAGGACCAACCCCCAATGGTGGTGGCTAGAGGAATTGGTTGAGGGGTGGCTGCAGATCTCTCAAGCCATCTCTCTCCTCAGGACACAAAGTAAGCAGCTACACCTAATCATATCGTCATAGGGTTGAGGGAGACTAGCATGAAGGGTGGGGGTCCCAGAGCTAGCTCAGTTCCATCTGGTTCCCTTATCTCTCTAGTCGTGTCTGTCCTCTGGTTTAATTTCTCAAGGAGAAGGTTCTTTGATGAGCCCCATAGAACTTCTGGGGTGCTATGGGCCCATAACATTCACCACTTCTCTATATATAAGGAAAGGGGATGACTATTCTTCTGAAAATACTTCAAGCTGAGTGGGGTCAAAGAAATCACAGCACTGGGGAGGGGAAGGGGAGAAGTGGAGAAGGTCTGGTTCCCAGTGTGAGGAGCTGTGAGGTTCAGAGGGTCCAGAGGGTGTGAGGTGACACATAGGTACATTGCCATGAATCCTTGAGCCTAGATGGAACAGGCTTAAACAAAGATGTTAAAAGAAACCAAAGACTGCTACCCCTCCCCCACCCACCTCCCAGATTAACCTGGCTCCTCTACCCAATCCTCTGGCTCCACCTCCACCTGACCCACCTCCCCAACCAGCTTTACCCAGTTGTCTACCAGCATCTCCCACTGCTCCCCTGCTTCCATTAAGGGAATTTTCCATTGGGAAGGGTAAAACACTAATCCATGTTCCTTTTTCCAGGAGCAGTTTATCTCAGATTAAAGAGAAATTCAGGGTTAGTCAGAGAACTCCACAAAGTTCATAGATGGCTTTGTGTCTGTGACAGTGCAGAAAATCATCAATATTGGCTTCAAATGACCTTTTTTTTTGTGTGTGTGCCTCTGTGTGTGGGTGTGTGCGAGAGAATGAGAGGTGGGGGAGGGAAAGAAAGATAAAACAGAGATAGATATACAGAGGGAGAGAGAGATACAGAGAAAGAGACAGGAAGAGCTAATGATAATGATGAATTTCAGTGAACATAGAGGAAATAAAATAAAACATCACTACCAACAATATGCAAAAATTTTTAACAAAAATAAAAATTTAAAGGAAATGGGTAATCATGCACAAATACAAACTATCTAATTATCAAAAGAATAGTTGAAACACATGCAAAAATTAATGATATCAAGTATTTAATGAGCAAAACCAAATTCTTATATCACAAAAATGCTTTGAATTATTGTGTAAGCATTTTACCAAAGTAATTTTTTTGGGGGGAGGGGGCAAATATAGTATGAATACATAAAGCCAGAAGGAATAAAGCTGAGAAATTTAACTGGAGATTAACAAAGTCAGATATTAATATTGAACTAAGTATTATATTTCCAGTTTGATGACCCAGGGGATAGAGTCCTGGCCTGTAGTAAAAAAAGAGTTGAGTTCAAATTTGGCTTTAGAAACTTAAGTAACTGTGTGATCCTGGGCAAGTTATTAAACCTTTACCTGCCTCCATTTCAATTGTCAAATGGGGAGATAATAGTACCTAGCACCCATGGCTATTGTGTAGATCAAATGCAATAACATTTTTAAAGTTCAATTCATGGTGCCTTGCACACAGTATGTGCTTAATAACTGCATTTTTCCTTTCCACTTTTATTTTATGCTAATCTCCCATGCACTCTAGGCCCCAGTGAATGTTGAATATTGGTAATTTTTGACCTGATACTATCCCCTTTTTTTCCTGATGATGTTATGCCTACAACTTATTGCTTTCTTTCCCAGTCTTTTCTTTATTTTCCTTTCATTTTAATTTTGTTTTTTCAATTACATATAAACAATAATTTTAACTTCGAAAAAAATTGAGTTCCGTATTCCATTCCCCTCTCCACTCCTCTCTCTGAGAAGGCAAGCAATTTAATATAGATTGTACATGTGCAGTAGTACAAAACATTTTCATATTAGCCATGTTGCAATTTTCTTTATTTTCTACTTAACTTTTCTGACAGTTTTCTATATCACAGGTATTTCTGGATGTCCTTTTCCCAAAATCCATTATCCACCCTCCTTCTCTAACAGTGAGCTTTTTCTTAGTGCAACCAAAAAGAGTTCGATGAAACCAGTGATCCCATCTGACAATTTATGCAGAATAGTACACCAGTATTCACTCACTTCTCCAACAAAAGGAAGGTCATCTATTTTCTGGGGTCAACACTAGTCATTATCATCAGGTCATGAAGTGTTTTGCACTCTTAATGAAGCTTAGAATAAAGCCTTCTTTAGACTACACTGGTGCTCATTTAACCTTTTTACTGAGACTCACCAAAGGATACAGGAATCACTTATGAATGATATAAATTCAGACCCAATAGGAGTTTATCAGGGGACAGTCTCCCCATGCTATTCTCCATGGTCCTCACAGAAAGACTTGTTGTAGACCTAGATAACAGCAACCTCTGTGAGATGAGGATCTAACAAGACCTAATAAGATCAAAAATGAATTGCTTTTATCACCTAATGCTGAATATTGTGTCAGTCATGAAGTTGCTGAAGATAATATTCAAAATAAAATCTATATATCCTGAAACTGCCTGTGACTAGTCTCACCTTTCCTGAATTTACAAACTTGTTTTTCTGATTTTCTTACTTTAAAGTTTCTTTCACTATTTCTACTTAGTGATATTCTTAGATACTAGACTCTCTAGCCTTGTAACATATAATCATTCTATATTCACATGTAGAAATTGAATCTTCTTTGGATTGTATCAGGAACTAGCCCAAGCCTTTTACGCTTTCAAACACACTGACCTCGTTTGAGTCCTCAGAATAGGCATTATTGACTTCACCTCTGATCACATTGCCATATTAATATAGTCTATGGTAGAGAATGTTACTGTTCATGTCATTTCAGTTATTTCTGACTCTCTATTACCCCATTTGGGGCTTTCTTGGTAAAGATACTGCAGTTATTTGTCATTTCCTTTTCCAGATAATTTTAGAGATGAGGATACTGAGGCAAAAAGAGTTGTGATGTGTCCAAGTTCACAAAGCTAGTAAGTATCTGAGGCCAGATTTGAACTCAGGTCTTCCTCACTCAAAACCCAGTGCTCTATCCTCTCAATTTGTTGTGCCACCTAGATGCCCTGAAGAATGCTAGGAACAACTATTAAAAAACTATTAGATTTTAAAGGTGATAGGTTGATTCTTACAAATCATATGGTTCTCCAGTACTCCTTGCATTTTGTCTCCCAATCCATTATTGCCACCTCCTATGCCCACCAGGGCACAATAATAAAATAAGGAAATTAAAAAGAATTGAGTATATGTTGACTTGAAATTTATCTAATTCTATAGGAAAAGATAATTTGTTTTGAGTGAAGTATAAATCAATTCAATTCAGTACATGTTTATTGCAGGCTTAAAGGTTAGGTTCCAATTAGTGAGAATAATGAAACTGGTACTGTGGTCACATGTATTTGAATTCATCATAGTCAAAGTTAAAATCATGTAAAATGTGGTTCTAGCCTAATGGAAATATTCAGTGTGAATTCAAATAATGTGACCCCTTCATGTAATCTAATATTTACACAAATGGGGACCAAGCTTTACCTCTTGCAAGAAAATGTATTAGGAGTTAGTGATACAATGATGACAAAGACATAGTCCATAGTTTCACAGAGTTTTTAGTGTCATATGAGTGATAAGACAAATATACAAATGAGTATAGTAGAAATGCCATATGATAATAAAAGTATTGAGTAAACTCCTCCTCTCCTTTTTGCTTCTTTCTGTACTTTTACTTCCCTCATTAGATTGTGAGCCAAGGAGGCAATGGATATGTGGAAATATGTTTAAGAGTTTATTTCATGTTGCAGAATTATGAATGTGTGGAGAAAATTAAGTCCAGGAAGGCTTTGGTTTCAAAAATAATTGGGTGAATTCCCTGAGAGTTCTCTTTATTTGGTGAAGTATCTGGAAGGAGGTCTCCAATGTCATCCTTCTCCTTTTCCGTCTCCTTCTTCATCATATGTTTTTTTTTCCTGTTCTTATTCTTCTTGTTCTTGTTCTTATTCTTCATCACATGTTGTTCCCCTCTCCACTTGGGGCATTATAGCCTTACATGTTGGTGATTTGTCCAAAGGAATATAACTGGTCACTTATATAATGTAAGATATCTTGGTTACAGCGGATAAAACACTGGCCCAGGATTCGACAGGACCTGAGTTCAAATTCAGCCTCAGACACTTGACAATTACTAACTGTGTGACCTTGGGCAAGTCATTTAACCCTCATTACACTGCAATAACAAACAAAAACCAAAAAAGATATATTGGGATTTGAGGGATAGATTTAAAAAAAAATTTCTATTTATTTAAAAAAATCTGAGCCAATTTACTCTTTGTCTCACACAGTTTTTATTTATGAGTTTTTAAAATATAGCTCTGAAAAAAAACAGGTTTTAAGAAACCCCACTTTATGGGGGCAGCTAAGTGGCACAGTGTATAGAGCACTGGCTCTGGATTCAGGAGGACCTGATTTCAAATTTGGCCTCAGACACTTGACACTTACTAGCTGTGTGACTCTGGGCAAGTCACTTAATACTCATTGTCCTGAAAAAAAATTATTTAAAGCCCACTGTGGTTCAATTGGAACTACTTAATGGTTTAAACCCAAATCATTCTGTCTTTCATTAAATGGTTAATAATAGGACAAAGCCCAAACCCTTGGCTAATTGCTTGAGTTTTGACAGCTTAGCATGAGTGGGAATAGCAATTATTTTGTTTGGGCCAGAAATTCTGGGGGTTTTCCCTTCCCAGATTGATATGTTGTATGATAAATTAGTCCATTTTTTTGTCTCAATTCTTACCTAGCCCTTAGTCACTGAATGGGAGTTGCCTCCAACAGACTGAAACTTGAGACAGACCTTAATTTTTTTTCAGGAATTGCTTTGTTTATATTTGTCTTTTTTTTAGACTTTTATTTTCCAAATTACATGCAAAAGCAAATTTTGACATCTATATTTTTAAAACTTTGTGTTCCAACTCCTCTTCCTCTCTCCCCTCCCACACCCACCCCAAGAACTCAAACAATTCAACATAAATTATACACAAGTATTCATGGCAAACAATTCTACATTATCTAGGCTGTAAGAGAAAAGAGATAAAAATGAAACTTCACATTAAGGAACTGTCAAAAAAAATGTGTTTCAAGAAACAGACCTTAATTTAAAAAGAGCAAGGTCACCTACCATATCCTAGGCTATCACTAGTACTCTTGATTCTTGTCTTCTCACTGGACTCCAGTGATTCTGGAGGAGAGAGTGAGTCTGCCTCATTTAAATCCAATTAATGCACAAATTAAGATGTCACCCTCATGATGTTATTGGTCCTCTTTAAGAAATAAGGACAAAGGAGTATCTAGGTGAACATTTACTAGCTGTGTGACCCTGGGCAAGTCACTTAACCCCAATTGCCTCACCAAAAAAAAGAAAAGAAAAGAAAAAAGAAAGAAATAAGGACAAACCAGGGGAATAGGGTACTGGAAACGCAGGAGTTTCAGAGTTTATTTCATCTTTTATAATAATCAGTTTCTGCAGATCATGAAGTTCAGGAAAGCAGCCAGATGGAAAATGATGAGGTTAATTGTAAGAGAACCATCCTGTGATTACATTAATTGGGGTGGGTATAGAAATCACTTATATTCATATATGAAGGATTTTGAAACCCAGACTAAGGAGTCTGGATGATATAACTAAGAAAACACTCAACATCTTGGGGCATGAGAGTGACAAGTTTCTCTCCACCACAGATGACGTAGATCCAAAGAATTTTTAACCTGGAGCCTATGAATTTTTCTTCCATTTTTTATCTTTATAATATAATTGGTTTCCTTGGAATCTTTGTGCATTTTATTTTATGCATTTAAAAAATGTTATAAGAAGGCATACATAATACAAAAATAAGGTTAATCATTTCTGGCGTTAGAGGAAAAATTGCTTTGAGTTTATTTGGTATGTTGCTGATGATGAAATAAATCTACCACAAATATAGGTTAAAATACAGGTTTTATT
Organism: Dromiciops gliroides; assembly: GCF_019393635.1. Taxonomy (NCBI): domain Eukaryota; kingdom Metazoa; phylum Chordata; class Mammalia; order Microbiotheria; family Microbiotheriidae; genus Dromiciops; species Dromiciops gliroides. Next base: position 128,457,416 of record NC_057861.1, on the reverse strand, counting down.
ATGTTAAAGAACAGGTTTAGGATTTTAAAAAAATTGACCATGGATTGGAGTTTCAGACAAACATTTATAAAAAAAAAATATGTGACAAAGAATTGGAAATAGAGGGAATGCCCATCAATTGGGGAATGACTAAATAAGTTGTGGTATATGAATTTAATGGAATACTATTGTGCTGTAAGAAACAATGAGCAGGAGGATTTCAGAGAAAACTGGAAGGACTTACATGAACTCATGCTGAGCAAGATGAGCAGAACACAGAGAACATTATACACAGAAAGAGCAACATTGTGTGATAATCACCTGTGATTGACTTGGCTTTTCTCAGCAGTGTAATGATCCAAAAAAATTTCAAAGAACTCATGATAGAAAATGTACTCCACATCCAGAAAAAAAAAATTGTGGATTCTGAATGCATATGGAACCATACTGTTTCTCCTTCTTTACTGTTTTTTTTCTCTTTTATGAGGTTTTTCCCTTGTGTCCTATTTCTTTTTTCACAATATGATAAATGCAGAAAGATATGTGATTTTACATATATAAATTATATCAGATTGCTTTCCTTCTTGGGGGAGGTGGAAGGGAAGGGAGGGTGGGAGAAAACTCTGGAACCAAAAATACTATAAAACAAATATTGAAAACTATCATTATGTGTAACTGGAAAATAATAAAATACTTTTATGATTAAAAAGAAAAAAAAGATAAATATGTCAGAGAGACAGAGAAATAAATTATTTTACCTATTGCAATCTAGTTCATTCTTTTAGGTTATAAAAGTTAAAAAAAGACAGACTCATAATCTCTTTCTTCCTTAAATGTCAAAAAAGTAAAACAGATATAGTTAAACAAAATAAAAATCTCATGCATCCTCTATGGAAGCAAACCTAGTTAAACAGATTTTATAGGTAAACTAAGTCAGCTTACCGATTAGATAAATTTTAAAAGGTTCTCAATGCACTTATTGAGAGTGGGGATTTATATGCCTACAGAGTTGGGACAGTCTTTCCCAAAGAACTAAATCACTTTGGGGAGTTCAAGCTCCCTTTCGGCTTTTTAATTGAGGAATATCAAAAAGTCTTCTATTAATTCTATTATTCCATGAGTCAGGTTTTAGCCAAGTGAGATTAATGTTAACAAGAGATAATTTGTCAAATATCTATGAGAAATGGCATAATAAAATGTAATAAAAGGAAAACAAAAGATTCCCATATTACTGGCATAGGATATGTAAAACACAGTGTCTGGTATAGGGAAAAACAAATATAGAAATAACACATACCCTGTTCTTAAAGAGTTTATAGTCTGATGGAGGGTAGGACAAGTACATAAATAACTATGACATAAGGAAAAGTAGGAAAAATGCAAAAGAGATGTCTTATGAGAAATTTGAGAAGGAAAAAATTACTTTTAGCTGGGGTTGTCAGGGAAACTTCATAAAGATGTCTGAATTGACCTTTGATCAGAGATAGACATTAGGAAAAAAAATAGATCTGGTAGCTGATACAATAGAATTGGAAAGGACTAGAGGTAGGAAGACCAATTAGAAAGCTATTGCAATGGTAGGTTAAAGATGAACGTCATTATGGGAGAAATGTAATGCATATGTGTGTATGTATGCATGCATGCATATATGAAAACACATGTGTATATGTACTGTATATAGATATAGATATAGATGGTTATATCTATCTATATATATCAACACTGTCTATATAGATATCTCTGTATATGATACTGTCTTATAGGATCGTAAATTTAGAGCCAGAAGGGACCTTGGAGTTCATCTAGCCCAACTGTGTTATTTTACAGATGAAGAGAACAGGGTAATGCAGTTATTTTTCAAAGGTTATAATAAAAAAGTATGTATCTTAGAGCCAGGATTTCAACCTAGATTCTCTGATCCCAGATTCAGTAGTCTTCAGAGGATACCTGATCATGCCTGTCCTTAGCTCCTAAGTGAAGAAAAACAAAGTCATTGTATACAGATGGAGGATGGGGGTAGTAAAGAACAGAGATTGTTACAATTTTAATCTTGCCTCCTTTTCTTCTCTCTTCCAGATTCTTTATCTTAAAAGGAACAAGAATTGGCAGAAATCAGTATATTAGCACACACATGTATATTTTTATGCATATATGTATATGAATACATGCATATAAATATGTGTGTGTTCTAGAGTCCTGACCTCATGAAATGAGGATAATAAAAAAAAGAATCACTTAACTAAGATATTAATGAGAAGCAAATCATCCCTCTTCTTCCCTGCCTAAGAGAAACAAAGCTAAAGCTAGAAGCCTAGCAACAAGAGTGTCAAATCCAAAGGAAATGATTTGTTAAGAAAAATTCTTGCCTTGAAGAATCAACCACCATATAGACCAATTCAATGATTATTTTTCTCTTTTTCATTTCTAGGATTCAAGATGACCAATATTAGAAAAGAAGATAAAGTTCTGAAAGCCTAGGACTATTTAACGATTTGTTGTACATTTGGGTTATTTATATACTTTTTAAAAAATATAGCAATATTTGTTTTGAAGTATAGAAATATAATTTTCTTCAAATCACAGAAATGTAAAGTGCTCAGTTAGAAAAAGTTAAAAAGGTCAAAAAGAGGAGAGAGAGAGAGAGAGAGAGAGAGAGAGAGAGAGAGAGAGAGATCATTTGTAAAGAGCTCTGCCTTGTTCCTGCTCTCTCATCTCATATTTTCAATTTAATTCAATAAAATTCAAAATATATTTCTTAAGTGAATACTATGTGCCAGGCATTGTGATATATCCTGGGGATACAAATAAGAAAAAGATGGTTCTTATGCTCAAGGACCTTACAATCAAATGGGGGAAGACAATATACAAAAGGAAGAGGAAGAGTGGGAAGAGGCACCAGGAGTACCTGGTGTGGGGTCATGATGTTCCATGGAGTCAAAACCAAGCTGAGCTGCTGATCAGGAATGGAGAGTCACTTTAAAAGTTCTGAAAGTTCTGAGTCCTCCCTAAAGGAAGGTTTTGTGATGAACCTACTGCTCTACCCTCTAGCTCTCCAATAAGAAAAGAAACACAAATGAGGGAGTTGAGAAACTCAGTTAATCTGCATAGTGATGAGATTTCAGGTGATCAGTTTATCCTAGGAGAGGTATGATATTGTCTAAAATCAAAAACAAGCTGAACTGCTGCCATCTTTCCCCACTATGTTCTTGTTTACTCCTATCTCATGTGAAGATATAGTATTTCTCCTTACCAAGGTCAAACTCTCTACATATACCTTTGATCTTGTCATTTCTTGATTTATCTAACAGTTTGCACCCATTATGATACCACTCTCTCTCTGATCTTCAATCTCTCTATATATTGTTTCCTTCCTCACTGCTTACAAGCATAGCCATTTCCTCCATTCATAAAAATGCCTTCTTAGATTCTACCTGAGGCAGCTGGTGGATACAACAGAGCCATTATCTTATTCTTGAGAGTGCATACACAGATATATTTTATTAAAAGTAGGTTAAGGGTCAGCTAGGTGGCCCAGTGAATAAAGCACCGGTCCTGGATTCAGGAGGACCTGAGTTCAAATCTGGCCTCAGACACTTCACACTTGCTAGCTGTGTGACCCTGGGCAAGTCACTTAACCCTCATTGTCCCGCAAAAACAAACAAACAAAAAAGTAGGGCGAAAGTAAGTATGCTTTCTCTTCTAAACTGAGATAAGTGAATGTATCTACTAAAGTACAAAAGTAAGGTGGCATATAAACATTTCTCTAAGATTACAAGTTGCAGAGAAGGTGCACACCTGCATCGGTAGAATGAGTTTATTCATCTTTGAAGGTCTGTAGATTAGCAAAATCACAAGTTCAGGTCCCATGTCTCTGTTAAAAAGGTAGGTGATAGATTATGTACTGATTTGGTTTGCCACAGTATATTTGCAGAAAAGTTATTGAGGCTTTTAAACAATCTTTCATGCAATGGGAATCATTTCCAAACTTGGGGAAGTCAAATGTTGTTTGTAGCAATTAAGTCGAATTTGCTGATTTAAGTCTTCAGTCTAATTAGTTTAAAGGCTCTGAATGTACTACATGACCTCTTGATCAGTTAAAACCTTGAATAGTTGGGGGGGGGTGTTGTATGTCCTCTTTCTAGGATCTTACACATTTAATATATCAAAATCCTTTCTGATTTACTTTTTATTAAAGTTCTGTCCGTAAGATAAAGCTTAGGTTAGGAAAAGAACAGTTAAGCTGAATCAGATTATTAAACTTGACATTTATCAGTGCATCTCTATATTCCTTAGTCAATATATATAAACATGGAAATATAGTGTAATGGAAGTAGAGATTGGGAAAAAAAATTTTTTTTGCCTTTCATGAGTTTTTGTCTAATTAAAAAAAATTGGGAAGTTAAAATAGGAAATACTGCAAAAGACATAAAAGATGTCATTAATATACTATTTTTTTCTGCAAATGTCCAAAATATTTTAATATGTTCAAAGAAAATGTGGTAAAATTAGAATTTGGCTGACTTTGAGAGGGGTCACACCTGGCCCGCCCCAAAGTTACATATGCTACTGAGGTCAGAAGGAGAAATCTCTCTCCATTGGCAGTATTTGAAGGACCTCTGCTTTTGGGGGAGGAAAATTGGATGGTAGCTGAGGGGAGGCTGTGTCTCTTCTGAAGTTCTCTCTCTTCCCTCTTCCTCCCTTTCTGGTGGCAGGAGCAGGAGGAACAGCAGTTGAGTCACTCAAGCCTGGTTGTAATTTGTGCTTTCCATTGAAGCTACAAATTCCAGGTGGTAAGGAACTCTGCTCTTTTGAAAAGACTTAGGTTAGAGCTAGGAGGATTCTTCATATTTCTTTTTCCCTATTTCCTTGTCTTTGATTTCACCTTTTCTGTTTTTTGGCCCCCACAAAGAAATATCAACAGATCCAGGACTCCATCTCAAGTGAACCAGCAAATCACTAATTTACCTTAAAGAATTTGCCTATCATCACTGTCTTGATCAATTCTGTTGGTCAACATCAGGGTACCATGATTTCTGCCTTCATGGTACATCTAATCTCTAAAACAGGCATTGATGGGAAATGAAAGAAAGACTCAGAAGATATTAGCTAAGATGTATCTGTTGCTGAAAACATAAATTCATCAAAAAACAAACCTGTTTCTTTGGATAACTTTCAGCATAGTTTCAGCACAGTGCTTCTTAATTTTTTTCCACTTATGACCCCTTTTCACCTGAGAAATTTTTATGTGACTCCAGGAGCATAGGTATATAAAATAGGAATACATAACCTTTTACTGTGGCCAAATTTTTGTGTCCACTGCATTCAGTTATATGACCCCTTATGGTGTCATATTCTGCATTTTAAGAAGCTGGGGTCTAGCATACAAAAATTCCCCAGGCAGACATAACATAAAAGGAAATGAAGACATGGTAAAGATCATGTAGAGACAATAAACCCTGGTGGCTACCCTATCCTAACACAAAGAAGTCTCTCTGAATCACTTTCTCTCCTTTTAATCCAATCAGCTCTCTTTTAAAATAGTTATTAAATACTAGAAATAGCCCCAATCTCTCAATGTAAGCTTTTGTAAGCTTGTAAGAGGCAGTCAGCAGTAACTGTTTTGCTCTTCCATATTTCAAATGAGTTGTCTTTCTTTATAGTGGTTACATGTAAAATGCTTCCAGATCACTGTTCCAAAAATGCTGGTCAAATATACAGGGAAAGGACTATCATAAAAAAACAAAACAAAACAAAACAAAAAAAAAACTGGATGTGCACAGTTTTAACATGAGATAATTAGATATACCTATACAAAGAAAACATACAATGGGATTTACCTCATCATTTCTCCAGCTTTACCATGAATAAGTTTTACCACTAAAATACACCAGGGAACAAATTCATTGATTCAATGTGACCAGAAAAAATTATACATGAGCAATAATTTAGTCATACCTACTGAGACTATTCATTAAGAAAACCAAATGTAAGAAGTCTTTTATGATTTTATTAAATTTTTCCATAAATGATGTTCCCCACTCCTATCTTTCTTGTTTCTATCAATGGTAACAACTTTTTAAGTCTAAAAGCTTCCAAATTATGTTATATTCTCCCCGTTAATCTCCTAAATTCTATCAGTTCTTCATAATATAGTCCCTTCCTTTTCTTCCCACTGTAATCAATCTTCTTCAAAAAAGACTTTATTACTTCACGCCTATACTGTTTCAATAATGGATCTCCAATTTCAGTATTTCATTACCTCTAATTCACCACACACATGACTATTATATTAATCTTCCCAAAAGACTGTTGGTGTGAAATCATTTTCTTAAGGATAGACTTTTTCTTTAGTCCTAATTTCCTCCAGAATAGAGAGCAAATTTTTCTAGCCTAGCATTGGAAGGCCTAAATGATCTATCCCAAACTCTTATGAATTTTCTTCTTCAGTGCCATTTCTGGTTGGGAAAAATTGAAGATAATGGCATTACAATTGCTACTCAGAAGTACATCACCAATTAAAATAACAAGAGAATCAATGAGGATTAAGATGACTCTGTGGATAGAGCACTGGTCCTGGAATCAGGAATACCTGAGTTCAAATTCATCCTCAGACACTTACTAGCTTTTTGACCATAGACAAGTCATTTACTGTTTCTTTGCCTTAATACACTGAAGATGGGAATTCCAAACAATTCCAGTATCTTTGCCAAGAAAATCCCATGGATATTATAATCCACAGGGTCAAAAAATGGCTGAACAGCAACAAAACAACCAGAGTAAAAAGTTTAATGGCTTTTTCTCAGGAAATAAAATTCATTATGAGGAAAAGATAGAGAAAAAAAAAAGAACCTTAGTTCTAATGCAAAACTTCCATCTCCTCTATCTTGAATTTGGCCTTATATCTTGGCAATATCACTCTAATTCAAGGTTTCTTAGATCTTTTGTTTGTGTATTGGACCACCCTTTTTCTTTTGGCAATTTGGTGAAGGCCATGAATCCCTTCTGAGAATAATTTTTAGCATAAGGGAGAGCAATTCTTTAATACATGAAAATAGGAAATTGCTAAAGAGACAACAAATACGTCTACTAAGAGAGTTCATCAACTAGCTCAGATTTTTAACATCCAGGAACAGAAGATGGAATAGAGGGTCTATAAAGATGCATTAATATACAAGCTTGGAACACTTCTTTTAAAATATTTTTACAAGTGCTAAAACTTAGAATAAGGTTTAGATGGTTGAAATAAATAACCAAAAAAAAAGATAAAACAAGAAAATCTTGGATGAGCTATTTTAGACAAAAGAGGAAGACTAAAGAAAAGTTAGGAGAGAGAGGGGTGGCAGTATTTATTAAGTATCTAGTGTATGTCAGGCACTGCACTAAGCATTTACACATATTATCTCAATTGATCCTTTCAACAACCATGGGATATGTGTGCTATTGTTATCCTTATTCTACAGTTGAGAAAACTGAGACAAACAGAGGCTGACTTTACTCCAGGGACACACAATTGGTTAGTGTCTGAACTCAGTCAGGTCTTCATGACTCCAAGCCCAGCTCTCTATTCACTGTGGCAACCTATCAATTTAGGACTGTTACTTAAGGTAGATGGTACTATGATAAATGACACAAGGCAGGGGTTGTCAACTGAGACAGAATCTCTATGTGGAGAGAACAAAGGGTTGCTTAACTAATAATTTGTTAACAGTTTTCCTTCTTGTTTTTTTTTTTATTGTAAGTTCTTTTCTTTTTATAGGCTTATTGGGTGTTAAAAACCAAACTACATACTAAGATGATAATAAAAGAACAACTAATGGCACCAGCTCATGATGAGTTCAAGTCACCAAACCAAATGAACTATATCAAAAGCTAATGAAAGAATTGTAGGACATGATTGCTGAATCAATGTCAATGATCTTTGAAAAATGATGGAGAATTAGAGAAATACTGCACAATTGGGAATGGACATTTTTTTCTCAATATTTAAAGGGAAAAATGAAATGTGAAAACTATAGGACTGAATATAAATAAACAAATCCCACAACCAATCTGGGATGGTCAGATGATGGGAAGAGCTATCAACACTGAAGAAGGCCTGTTCCCCTGGCCTTTGGTTATTACCTATCTAGGCTTCTTTACACCTCATAAGACTTGGGTTAGACCCTTTATTTCAGTGAGGATTAGCAATTCTTAGCATTTTTCCTGCCACTTCATCCCAAGGTCGATTAGGCATTATTGTTAATAACTTTCCATGTGGTGGCTTGATCTCACAGGGTCAATGAACTTGGATTGGGGAAAAAATCATTATTTTTAATAGCTTTTAACTAAAATTTAACATTTTCTTCAAGTATTTAAAAATTCTCTCAGAAGGCATCCAAATCTTCACAAGGTGTTGAAGGAAGCTAGTGACACAGTGGATAGAGATTTCACCTTTCTTGCAGAGTTGTTATGAGGATGAATAAGATAATATATGTAAGAGTATTATATATACATACACACTGCCTGGTACACAGTAAGCACTATATAAATGCTTATTCTCTTCCCTTTACTTACACCAGATTGGCAAAGATATAATGTCACAAAAAGTTTACGAAGCACTGATCTATAATCCTAATACTATTATCTGAACTGCTTATGTAACTAAGGAACCTTGGGCCTTGCCAACTTCCCCACTGATGAATTCCTAGGAATTCATAGCCTTTCCATCCAGCTGAACTTTCTTTTATTTATTCATTTCCCACAACTAGAATGTGACTTTCTTGAGAGCAAGACATCTCTCTTTTCCTGTTGTTATCCCTGATGTTTACAATAGTGATTGTTAAATAGTAGCACTTAAAAAAATGTGCATTCATTAATAGGACATTTATTGAACACATAGAAAAGAAAGTAGATGATCACAAGAAACTAGCATGGCTTCATGAAAAAAGTTATTTACTTTTTCACATATGTTACTAGTCTGGTAGATCAAGGAAATGTTACAGAATTTGTCTACCTAGATTTTAACAAAAGAGTTGTCAGTCTTTCATGCTTTTCTTTTGAGTTACAATAAAATATGATAAAGTAATTGTTTTTAGCATAGTACCTGCCACATTTTAGATGCTTGATAAATATTTTTTGATTAATTGCCTGGTTCTATTTCCATGCCCTTACTTGCACAATCTATCATGCATGAAATAGGTTCCTCCCACTATCCATCTGTCAAAGCCCCTACATTCTGTCAAGATCCAAGTCAGATGATTCCTTATTCTTGGAGAAATGTGGAATAACACAATGTGTATGGTGGACATGACAAAGACTTTGGATTCATATTTCATCCTTCCCACTTACTTTTTTATGATCTCAGATAAAATTCACTTAACTGCCCTAGGCTTCAGTGTCCTCCTCTGTAAAATGAGAAGTCTGGAATCGATAATCTCTAATACCACTCCTGGTTCTAAATCTATGAGCCTATGTCTTCTCTGACAATTACCTCCAACTTGATCTGCCCCCATCTCTTTCTCTGTCCCCAGTGAAAAAAGATTTCTCCTACTTCATATACCCTTAGCATTTTGCCTGGATCTCTCTTTTGTATTTATCATTATCTTCTCTCTTAGCCAATTAGAAGCACACTATGTTTTTTGAACAATTAAAAAAATCCCCTGGGGAAATAGGATAAATGCCTGGTCTGGAGTCAGGAAGACCTAAATTCAAATTTGCTTTCAAACATTTACTAGCTGTGTGACCCTGGGCAAGTCACTTAACTTGTTTGCCTCATTTTCCTCAACTGTAAAATGAGTTGGAAAGGGGGAGTGACGGCCACTCTAGTTTCTTTGCCAAGGACTCTGCTCCCCATAAAAGGGGTCATAAAGTGTCAGATGTGACTGAAAAAATGATTGAACAACAATGACATGTTTTCCCCACTATTAGATTACAAGTTCCCTGACAATTATGTCTCTCATTTATATTTTTATACAATGCTTAACCTATAATACTTGCATATTATAAGGGTAAAAATAAATGTATTTCATTGAATTCATGTAGGTGGTCTTATAATAATAGTAATTATTATTCACTGTCTTTCCCTCTCTAAGTTTGGGTATTCCTAAATTTTAGTCTTTGATTCTAAGTTTTTCTATTTATATACATTCTCTTAGGGAACTCACCCAACCTTGTTGGCTTCAGTGTTAACTCTTTGTCTATAAATTTCTAAGGAAGTCTGCATCTATGCCTCACTTCTCTCATAATTTAATAGTCTTGCTCAGCACCTCAAATTTTCCCCTGAATCATATGTAGCTTGTTATGATACACAAAAATATACATAAAATTTGAGAGCAAATAAAATCTGTGTGTGTATGTGAAAAGCTCTCACTGATAGAAAGTTGTGATTTAACCTAACAGTGAAAGTTAGAAGAAATACAAAATTATTTGCAGTCATTCATCATTGTACATCAGTAATTTCACAATAGTCAGAATTTAGGAAGCAAAATGGGACTCTCCAAATCCCTCAAGGCCCCTGAAATCTCTTAAATTCTTCTCTTGGACAATTCTCTCTATCAAAAATTTTAAAGTGCCATTCTGTTGGTTAATAACTTTTAGATTGCAAAGTCTATATCATTCAAGACCATATAAATTTTATTTTCACATAAAATATTATTTATTTCTACTTATTTCCTCTGATTAATCAATCAATCATTCAATCAACAATTATTTGTTGTGTCTATTATACCAGGTAAATTGGTTGCTAGTGAGGATATAAGTACAAAAAAATGGAACAATCCTTATTGACAATTAATGCTCATATTATATGCCAATTTTAATAAGACATCATGAAATTATTAGCATTATAAATCATGAAGTCTTAGTGAAATTTTTTTAAACTTTGAGTTATATAGAATTAATTTAGATTTTTCCAAATTGTATATTTAAATATTTAATGGAAGGTTGGAATTTTTTGTACATTTCTGGGTTTTTGTTTTTTTTTTTTGGTGAGGCAATTGGGGTTAAATGACTTGCCCAGGGTCACACAGCTAGTAAATGTTAAGTGTCTGAGGCTGGATTTTGACTCAGGTCCTCCTGACTCCAGGGCTGATGCTCTATCTACTGTACCACCTAGCTGCCCCATTTTTGTACATTTCTGACAAGATACAAGATGTACATCTGGACTTGGTAGTCTAAGATTTACTACTGAGTTTCAAAACAAAATAGGTTTAGGTTGGAAGGGACTTTGAATCTCATACAATCCAAACTTCTCTCACCCTACCCCTTTTGGAAGGTGAGGGATTTTGTTGGCAATGTTTATAGATCAAGCAGAAGTTGTGGGGGCAGGGAGGATAGGATGGCAAATAAGTAGGAGAAAGGTGGAATTAAGTTATAAAGTATATTCTTGGGTTTTGGGTTCAAAAGGATTTTTCCAAGTTATGAAGCACAGCTTCTTTCCTGTTCTCCCCTTTTAAGGTCTCTTCTGGTCCCTCCCTCTTCTGAGGGATATGGGGAAGGCAGAATTAAGGTATGGGTATAAGCAACAGCTATAGGTGTGGGGTGGCTAGAAAGGGAGAAGCAGGTCCAGGTGACTTCTCTATATATACAAACATGGCCACATTGCTTGAATTTATCTCCCCAGGTCAAGACCAGTTCCAGGAACAGTCCTACTGCTTTGGTTGTTTCAATTGCATTTTAGAATCTGTTGGGCTGCAAAGAGTTTCTGACAGCTTGAGGAGTCACCTGACTTTCCACTCACGGGGCAGTTCTCTTTGTTCTCCAGACTAATTGATTGTCCTGAGAATTTCTTGAAATAGCAGAGTTGACACATAGAGTGATATTTGTCACTCAACCTTTTTTCTCCACCCCTAGTCTCTTAATAATAAGAAGAATAAGAATAAGCAGCTTCCCTGAATCACCCCATGCACACTGCTGTCAGTTTCACCACACTTTCTGCCAGTGGCACCAAATTCAGTATATTCCCAAACGCCATTCTCTGAAAGCTCCCATCCAGTGCAACTACAATCATAGTCTTCCCAGCATTTGCCATGGTTTCACTAAATTCCACAATGTCTGGAAAAAAACCAAAACTGTCCCTCATCAATGCCAATGAAAGTCACAGCCAGAGCATCCTGGACTATGTCCTGAAGCAAGCAGGCTGGGAGTGCTTCCATAGTGTTCCGGTCATGTGTGGAGAAACTTTTGTCATATTGAGTGTCTTTGGCATACTTGGTCATGAGGCACTTATACTGGGCAATCTGAAATCACCAACTCTTCATATGAGTTCTGTGCTTTTGGCAGAGAACATGGAGCCCAGGATCACCTGGATCTGCCCCCTGATCTTGCTGGTGGACCCAGGCAGCACGGTGGGCAGATTAATGCAGCTCATCCTGTGTCCACAGCTAGCAGAGAAGCAGAGTATCCTGGTCAGCTTGGCTGTACTCCCACCCCAAACTTCTCTTTTTAAAGAGGAGAAAACTAAAGCTTATGGAGTTTGACTAACTCACACATGATCACTTGGGTACATAGCAAGTGCTTATTGAACTAAGTGCATATCTTAGATTAGTGTTAGTAGAAAGCACATCTTTTATATTTTGAAAACATTCATTGGAAAATAATTACAAAGATCATAGTTTTCATTTTCATAGTGAATGAAAATAGGACACATTTGCATAGGTTGACATTGCTGGACAACTTTAAATATTACTAGAAAATCTGCCCAAATGATAACCTGATATCAGAGAAGTTTAGTAATGAAAATGCGCCATAACATATTTACATCATTCTAAATGCACAAAACTTTTAGTTGAAGTTTTATAATAGGAAGGTTGTGTTATAAGAGGATTTTTTCCGTACTGGCTTTAGTATTTTAGTTTCCTTTAGAAAGCAAATCACAAACCTAGCTGAAGCTTTTTGAATTAGCTGAGAACTCAAACTTTTTTTCACATGATTAATTGGTTAGGGATAGAAAAATTTCTGGCTTGCCTTTATTAATTCTATTTATTTATAATGAGTATTTCCTGTCACTAACTAGTTCTAGTATTAATGGATAGTCTAGAGCTTGCAATTAGATCCTCTAGTGCTTGCTGATCAGCTTATTACTTTATCTGATATGGATCTTCACCAAATATATCTCTTCTTTGACATGCAAATCTTTACCCTGCCCATCAGTCCTCTAAGAAATTCTACTTGCCTCCCTCTTGCCTTGTTGATGAGAATATTTATAAAGTTGATGAAAATATTTTCTCATGAAATGTTGTGTTTTGTTTTGTTTTTGCAGGGCAATGAGGGCTAAGTGACTTGCCCAGGGTCACACAGCTAGGAAATATAAGTATCTGAGGCCAGATTTGAACTCAGGTCCTCCTGAATCCAGGGTCTGTGCTTTAAGCACTGCACCACCTAGCTGCCCCAAGGCACATTGGTTTTTGTGTATGACAGGACTATGTTCTAAGCCTATAATAAAGTGGTTATTAAAATGTTCCTGTGTATTAAGATTGATTAATAACAGTATCTATTAATGAATCCTTAGACTATTTTCATATCAGTTGTAAATGACATCATCATTGTTATTAAGCATTGAGTTTGTCATATTAAATTCTATAATAGAAAAAACAGCTTGGAAAATATGTTCAGTTTTATATATTGACAGGGTAAAACAAATCCATTCAAATGAAATATTTTCTTTGTTGGGATGTAACCAAGAAAACACATTTTTCAAAACTTATTAATGAAAAGCATTTTTTGAAAAATGTTCAAAGTCAGATTTTATTCCATATTACCAGTTCTATCCATATTTTCTCTTGGGGAAAAAAGTAATCTTTATCACTTTTCACTTTCACTTCCTTTGCACTGAGTAACAGGAAGTAGAATTTGATTGTACTCTGATTTCCCCCTCCTTAACTTTCTAGTTTTTCACTGTCTTGATTTTTTTTTTGTGGGGCAATGGGGGTTAAGTGACTTGCCCAGGGTCACACAGCTAGTAAGTGTCAAGTGTCTGAGGCTGGATTTGAACTCAGGAACTCCTGAATCCAGGGCCAGTGCTTTTTCCACTGCACCACCTAGCTGCCCCTTTCACTGTCTTTTAACTCATTTGACTCATACAAAATTTGATGTCTGAGTCCTCTATCATTATCATCACCACCACCACCAGCTGCAGCAGCAGCAATTATGTAATCTAATAGATTAGTTTTATTATGTTGATAAATATTTTAAATCATTTTCCTCTTCCCCATTGCTAAATTCATGCTGTCCTTTCTTTTTTGAAGCTTGTTACTGTGACTTTACCACAATCCTACATTATAAGAGAAAATTATTTATCAGAGTTCTGAATTTTGCTTTCAGTTCAGTAAAAAGGACCATGTTGTTTTAAATAATTCTTATGCCCACTTCTGTCTAACCTTTTTCTCTTGCAATAACTGTCTATGAGATCCTTACTTTATCAAGGATCTGAAAAACTACTATCTTTATCTATCAATGTATTTATCTAGTCACATCTTAATTAAAGATGAGAGTCAGTTAATATTAATAGCATAGGAAAACAATAGTAAATTAATGAGTTTGTTTCTGTTTCTACTAATTAAATTAATTGGTTAAAAACAATATGATCTGCTTTTTTATCATTAGAATGTGAATTCCTTGAGGGCAGGTATCATTTTGACACTTTTTGTAATGTACAATTTAAATATTTAATAAATAGTTGTTGACTTATTGTTGACTTTTCAGCAGTATTGGAACATTATAATGCTGAAGGAGGTTGACTCCCTCCTAAGGGATCAAAGCATCTTTGCAAAGTATTATCATCAATAATATTAAGATAGCATCTAACTTAAACAACAATTATAAGTCAAAATATAGACAGGCTATCTTGTATATGCTCATTTTTGTTCCCTGTTTTGGGGTATTACCTTATCATTGGTGTTACTCTGTAATAAATACTCTATAAATAAATACATCTGTGAGCATTTATGTGTATACTTAATGTAACAAATGCATTTTATTTCTTTAGTATATAAATTCATGAAATCACTGAATGTTTGGCATTAGGAAATATCATTCCTGTACCTCATTTGACATGCAGATATATCTTCATGAATTGAACCTAACAAATAATCAGCCTTAGTACAATTAGGCCATGCTGGTGCATTCACAGTTTGTGTGGTCCTATTATAGGTAAAAGCTCAGTCTACATTCTTTTGAAGTTTGGAAATCCATAATTACTTAATATTCATTTCCATCCAAATACTAATATTATCAATTATTAATCTGTTGTTCACCAACTCATGCCAAGTATCCATATAAAATTAAGGCTGTGATGATGCTGGTTAGTCAAAATGATTCCAAAAAGGTTTCATCTGAAATTTATTATAGATTAGGTCTAGTCTACAGAGGGTTTAAATATTATTTACAGTTTGGAAGCATTGTTGAGATTTTTTGGCCATTAACATTTGTCTTATTTCTTTCTTTTTAAATATGATTGAAACATGTTAAAATGATAGCTTCTGCACCCTGTTAAAATCACAGAATCAACAAATTTGAGACTTGAAAAGTAACTCAGAAATTATTTGATACAATCCATGTACTAAAAGGATACCTATGACAATATATCTGAGAAGTTCTATTTCTCTTTCTGCTTGAAGAACTCTAAGGAAGGGAACCCATTGCATTTTTGGACAGATCAGATTATTAGGAAGTTTTGTTTCTCACAACAAGTCTAGACTGACCTCTTTACAACTTCCATGCACTTCTTCTGATTCAGTACTCTAGGACCAATAAAACAAATACAAATCCATCTCCACATGACAACCCTTTGAATATTTTAACATAGCTATTTTATTGTCGCCTACTCTTTTCTTCAAACTAAAAATCACCACATTTTCAACCAATGAATGTACAAAATACTTTTGAAACCTCAATAAGAGGAACTGAAAAATAGCGTATTTGAATGAATTATGTATTTAATCTGGTAATTTTATAACAGCTCTGTCAGAGAGAATACACATTCATTATTTTCTGGGCCAATAAGCCATCCAATGGCTTGTCCTTTCCCATCCTAATTCCATAGGCACTTAGAAGCAAAAGCACCCATATTTGGTAATGAAATGCCTCTTGCTTAGAGATCTTAAAACTTTTCTATGTTGGAACTCATTTCTTTCTTTCATTCCCCCTCTTTTCCATTTTGTGTCTACTCAGAATCAGCTTTGCTTAGTGTTACCTCTGTGTCTAACTCTTGATGGGGATTATCTCCCATACAATTTTTAAGTTTTAGAACATAAACAAGTAATTCTCAGATATTAATTGTATAATACTTTATTTCTTTTGTCTGTATTTATTTTTAAAAACCCTAGCCCTCTTCTGTACCTATGTGATGGGTAAATTCCTAGTATTTCTAAATATATTATTCTTATTTTCTTATTTCATTGTGATTTGCTTATACATGGAAATCCATATTGGATAGTTCGAAATAAGTAATTACTAGTTATAAAGGAACAAAATCTGAGCCTTCAAACTTTTCCCCCCAAAATATATAATTGGAGAGAGGCTGTTGACAAAAGATAGGATTTTTAACAGAACCCAAAGCATATGTAACCTGACTTCCAACTGTGAGAAAATAATTATTAATAATGGATTTCTTGGGGGAACCAGGAGGCACCCAGTCATTGGTTGGCTTTCTAACCCCACCCACACCCCCACCCCACATATACTTCAGAGATCAATTTTTAGGAGAGAGCTCTAATACTATGAAGGGCATGCAGCACATACAATAGAGGTCAAGGATAGACTCTTTGACTATCTCGGTGAACTGATGGGATTAAGCCACACCTATCTGAATGGCCTATGCCCCTCAGGAAGTCTGTCTCCCACTAGACCCTGAAGTCAACACTGTACATCTCATTTTAATATGGACCACCCTCAGGTCATGTCAACCAAAGGAATTAAATGATGCTAGCCAATTAGCTTTGATCAGTGTGTAAAGAGGTGCCTCTATCAAAAGGAGGAAAAAGACAGACTCTGAGGTGATTGTTATTCTTGGCTTGCACTCTAGGCTTACAAAGGCTGTCTGGTTGGTGAGCACTCTCGTCTTAGGCCAGTGCAGGTAATGTAGGGCTTCTGAATTCTGTTTGGGTCCATGTGCTTTCTTAGAGACAATATAAAGCTGGGTTTTTTTTCCAGCTGGTGTTAACTGCCACATAATTAATATGGTTTCATTTTTTTTTGAACACTTACATATTCTAATTCCCAGTTACATGTAAAGGTAGTTTTCAAGATTCATTTTCACAAGATTTAGAGTTCCAAAATTTTCTCCCTCCCTCCTTTTCTTCCCCCTTCCACAAGACAGCAACCAATGTAATATAGGTTATATATGTACAGTGCACAAGTACTCTTTTATTTCTTTTGTCTGTGTTCAATCAATATTAGTTCTTTCCCTGGAAGTGGATAAGATGCTTCATCAATAGCCCTTTGGGATTTTCTCAGATAATTGCATTGCTGAGAGTAGACAAGTCATTCACAATTCACAATTCCTTATAGAACAATGTTGCTTTCATTGGGCACAATGTCCTGGCTCTGCTCACTTCAGTATACATCAGTTGATAATGAGTCATTCCAGGTTTTTCTGAAATCATCCTACTTGTCATTTCTTATAGCACAATAATATTCCATTGAAATTATATGCCACAGTTTCTTAAATCATTCCCTAATTGATGGGCGTTCCTTTGATTTACAATTCTTGGCACCACAAAGAGTTGCTATAAATATTTTTTGTGCATTTTTCCCCTTTTCTCTTATTCACAATTCCTATTGTTAACTGTTTCCCATCCTATTCCCTTCCCCCATGATATTAACTCTATTATCTATTTTCTTTCACCCTATCCCTACTCAAAAAGGATTTGCTTCTGAATGTCCCCTCCCTCAATCTGCCCTCCTTCTTTTGCCTCTCCCTCTTTATCCCCTTACCCTCCTATTTTCCTGAAGGGTTAGATAGATTATTCCACACAATTCGGTGTGTATGTTAATCCCTCCTTGAGCCAACTCTGATGAAATTAAGGTCTCTGAGCCTATTCTGATGAGTGTCAAGTGCATTTACTACCCTGCTCTTCCTCCATCTCTCCTCCCACTCCATATGCCCTTTCCTATTTCTTTCATGTAGGATTTCACCCCATTCTACCTCTACCCTTTCCCCTCCCCCAGTGCATTCCTCTTACCTATCAATTTTACCCTAAAAATGTCATCATGGGGCAGCTAGGTGACACAGTGGACAAAGTACCCACCCTGAACCCAGGAGGATCCCAGCCCAAATCTGGCCTCAAACACAAGACACTCACCCACTGTAGGACCCTAGCCATTTCCTCCAACTCCAACCACCACACAAAGAGAGATAAACAAAAAATAAATACTTTGCAGATATCATCTCTTCATAAACAATTCCCACCTGTGCCCTCTGTCTAAATTTATTTTTT
Source organism: Dromiciops gliroides (assembly GCF_019393635.1). Lineage (NCBI taxonomy): Eukaryota > Metazoa > Chordata > Mammalia > Microbiotheria > Microbiotheriidae > Dromiciops > Dromiciops gliroides. The sequence continues at coordinate 128,439,024 of NC_057861.1, read as the reverse complement.
ATCATCTGTCCTAATACTGAGGAAGTTCTTATGAGTTAGATGTATCATCTTCCCATGTGGGAATGTAAACAGTTTAACCTTTTAACATCCCTCTTAATTTCTTTTTCTTGTTTACCTTTTTATGGTTCTCTAGGGTCTTGTATTGGAAAGTCAAATTTTCCATTCAGTTCAGGTCTTTTCATCATGAATACCTGAAATTCCTCTTTTTCATTGAAGTCCCATTTTTTTCCTTTGAAAGATTGTAATCAGTTTTGCTGGATAGGTGATTATTGGTTGCATTCCCAATTCCTTTGCCCTCAGGAATATCATGTTCCATGCCCTCTTATCCTTTAATGTAGAAACTGCTCGACTTGTGCTATCCTGACTGGGGCTCTGCAGTACTTGAATTCTTTCTTTTTGGCTGCTTGTAATATTTTCTGATCTGGGAGCTCTGGAATTTGGCTATAATATTCCTGGGAGTTTTCATTTTGTGATGTTTTTCAGGAGGTGATTGGTGGATTCTTCCAATTTCTATTTTACCTTCTGCTTCTAGAATATGAAAATTTTCCCAGACAATTTCCTTTAAGATGATGTATAAGCTCTTTCCTTTTTCATGGTTTTCAGGTAGTCCAATGATTTTCAAATGATCTCTCCTGGATGTATTTTCCAGGTCAGCAGTTTTTCCAAGAAGATATTTCACATTGCCCTCTAGGTTTTTATTCATTTGGATTTGTTTTATTATGTTTTGGTTTCTCATAAATTCAGTAGCTTAAATTTGTCCAATCCTAATTCTTAGGCAATTATTTTCATCAGAGAAAATTTCAATTTGGCTTTTCAAGCTGTTCACATTTTTCTTGTGTTTTTTCAGCATCATCCTCATTTATCTTTCCATTTTTTCCTCTACCTCTCTGATTTTATCTTCAAAATCCTTTTTGAGTGCCTCTATGGCCTGAGACCAATTCATATTTTTCTTGGAAGCTTTGGATGTAGGAGCCTTGATATTGCTATCCACTTCTGAGGGTGTACCTTGATCTTCTTTGTCACAAAAGAAACTTTCAATGGTCCTAAGCTTTCTCTGCCTGCTCATGTTGCCTGTCTTTTGTTTTTTTGTTTTTTGGTGGGTCAATGAGGGTTAAGTGACTTGCCCAGGGTCACACAGCTAGTAAGTGTCAAGTGTCTGAGGCCGGATTTGAACTCAGGTCCTCTTGACTCCAGGGCCAGTGTTTATCCACTGCACCACCTAGCTGCCCCATGTTGCCTGTCTTTTACTTGACTTTTAGCTCCTTAAAGTGGGGCACTGTTTGCAGGCTGCTCTGTCTCAAGCTTCATAGGGTCCCAGGTGGTATGATTTAAGGAGGGGCAGGTTCTTCACTTGCCTGGACTTTTCCCTGGTCCATAGATAACCCTAGGCCAACTTGCTAATTAAAAAGAGAGCAAAGCTTTATGTGCTGTGATTGTTAGCTCTGGCAAGACTGTGCCCTTCCCTGACCTGGGCTACTGCTACTCAAGCCAATGTCCTGGTTCCCAGCAGGGGTGAAAAGCCCAAGTTCAGCCTCAGGACCAACAGAGAACCCTATAATCTTCACCCTGCTAAGGGCTCAGCTTTCTCACAAGACAGGGAGCTTAGTTCTAGATGACACTGGTCCTGCTGTCGATTCAGAAGCTCTTGGGGTCTCCTTCCCAGGCTTGGCCTGCATGGGACTGGATCTGTGTCAGTGTGACTATGGGATTGGTCTCCACTCGTTTTAAGCCATCTTTGGTTGGAAAATGATCTCAGCATATTCTTCTCTGGGTTTTCAAGCTCCAGGAATTGTCCTATGACATTATTTGGTGGTTTTTTGGAGTGATCATGTCCTGAGTTCAAGAGCTCACTCATGGTCAATATTCTTTGCTAATTTTTAATGTAGTTTGCTATTAATATTTGCTGCCACAAATGGGTGCAATAGCTCTCAATTTGTAAGTAGCAATATTTTATAAAAGCCAGTCTGCCCCCATTAATTCAGCTAAAAACAATCTAGCTACCCCAATATTTTAAATAACATACATCCAACCTAGGAATATTTCTGTGTTGCATTCTGCCTGAAAAATACAATTCAAGTTTAGTGGAGAGAATATAGATGTTGCCTTTTTTAAGGGAGACCATGTGATGTACAATGTTGATGCAAGAGTCTTTAAGTAGATACATTTTCATTCCTTTTTCAAGAGATGTATGTTTTTCTAGACACTCTTTGAGGAGAAACCTGTGAAGAAAGACAAAAGATTTTAGAAAAGACAGATTTGTAGACACTGGCTCCTCAACATGTCCTTGATTCCTGGATTGTAGTCTTTGTGACTCTGGGGACTCTCTCCTTGGACAGTGTGTATGTGTGTGTGTGTTTCTTTGATTTCTATTTTACCCTTGCTTGAATTGTTTTATTTGGTATTGGAGAATTTTGATGTTCTTTTGTCTAACTAGAATTTGTTTTGAAGGGGCCAAGCTTGTGAGTGTAAGTTTTGGATATCATTCTCCTTTAAGGGATAGCAATCAGGGCAGCTTTTGAACCAAAAAAATTGTACCTTTTCACCAAAAGTGTTTAGATGGTATTCATGTATATGTGTATATCCACGTGTATGGGCATGTACATTACATATATATATGTGTGTGTGTGTGTGTGTGTGTGTTTATACATATTTATATATATATATATACACACATATATACATACATATACACACACAGAGGCACATGCACTCATGCTTCTAGTCTCTTATGTTTCTCTCATAAAAGGACAGAATGGCCAGTTTTGTGGTTCCTCAAGGCAGGAAACAAATACTCTCTAGGAGAGGGGTGGGGAAGATTACAGCGATCACTATCAATTCCTTCTCTTGAGCAGCCTGTCTCTGTTTACTTTTCACATGTGGATATATTCAGGGCAGCGCATACCTTATAAATATTCCAAGAGTGGGAGCAGCTATCAACTTATTTTGGAGACTGTTTAGATGGGTTATTAACAGTTTGACATATACTATGTGAGGAATGATGATTAAAACTAGAGTTAGGTTTTTACTCATTAATTAAAAATATATCTACTTTTTCTTCAACCTTAACTTGAATACTTTCCAATTAAAACTTAAGAGCCCTTGAGGAGTGAGCATATACTTTTAGGTACAGTATGATCAAGGAATGAGAGGAATAAAGAGGAAAAAAAAAACAAGAGGATTTTCAACAACATGAAGAAACAGAGAAAGAATGGTGTAGGTTGTACTTCTGTACTAAGCTGGATATGTAGTAGGTCCTCAATTGTGTGGAGGGGTGAAAGGGATCAGACATGTGATTTCATTTGTATACGGAACTTCAGTTGAGGTTACTACCTTTCCCAATACAGATGAATGCTCTACAATTTACAATCTAGATCTTCCTAGGGTCTCAAAGATTTTCACAGGGTTACTAAGCCGAATGAGTCAGACGTGGAACTTGAGCCTAGATCTCCCTGAACCTGAGGCTAGCTCTCTATAACTACTGCCATACTGCCTCTCATTGAATTAAATACAAATGTGTTAATTCATGATTCAAATCAAGGATTTATTTTCAATAATAGAATATTCTAGTTGAAGTATTGTGTTATTTCCATAACTTCTAGAGGATCCACGTGAAATATTATAGAGAAGCCACCATTTGAGAAATGGAGAGGGTTGATTTTTCCCTTCTGTGATCTTTGGAACAAACTTACTGAAGGTTTAGAGTCATGGATTTAACTCCAAGTTATTCTATTTAGCAGTTGTATCAGGTTCTCTGATAAGAGTGGACAAAGGGAGAAAAACTCATTTTGTGAACCTGTCACTTGTGAGTAGGGGTCTGCTCGACTGGATCTGGATAGGTAAGCAGCAGGAAGAAGTGAACCAAACCTACAGAAGTCTAATTCAATTATTTTTCTTCTCATGTGTCTTTTGGCCTTCCCATCCAATATCTATTATTTGAGAGTCTTTCTGGTTTTCACCTTCAGCAAGTATCTCCTAAAGACCTAGTATTGTTATTAAACATTCTTTTTGAGCAATATTTGTACATTTATTTCAGTTTGCTGCCAACAAAGAATGCCATTTTGTTGCCTCCTGTATATTAACTTTGTGGTTTTTACATCTTAAGTGCATTTTTCTGGGAGTGACATGCAGTTGCTATAGTTACATTCTCATTCAGCTTCTATTTTTGCCTTGAAGAGGCCACGTGGTTCCAAATGAAAACAAAAGTAAAGGATGAGCAGCTCTGCCAGAATGTTCATGAGGTCAGTTTTGTTTTTAATCCCATCTTACTTTCCCCGCAGCTTGAAGTTAATTAAGCTATTAATTATGATGCTGCTGTAGCCCATCGGTACAGTAAATATAGTGAGTGAGTTTCCTATTTCCTTCTTTTTTCTAGTGTTCACAAAGTCAGGCAGGCTTACATACTATCTTTTCATTGGGTCTTATTGAGCCATTGACCAAAGTCTCAGGGACTTGATAGGCACCTCTATGGGCAAAAACAGTTCTACAATTCCACAAAGCATCTCAGTTAAGTACAGGCTTATACTTGGCTTCCAAAAACCAAATACGGGACAGGAATAAAAGATTAGAAGACCTGAGTTTAAAGCCTGCCTCTGACACTTACTAGCTATGTAATGTGAGATTTAAAATTGGATATTAGATCATAAATCTCCCCTACTTAACCTTTCCCTTAATTTATCTCCCAAACTAGTAAATGGAAGAAGCTTTTGGTTTTCTAGATAGACCTTTTTATTTATTGTTATGGTAGTCACAAGGTGATGTTGATTAGAAGGATAGGAAAGTAGAAACACAATACAAATCATCTTAAGTCTAAGCTTAGTCTATATTCCTTATAAAAACTCACCAAACTGAAAAGGCCACCTTTGGAGAGAGCCCGTCTGTGCCGCACCGTCAGGAGTCCCGCCAAGCAGGCAAAAGCCCCTACTTCCGTTCTCTCCACCCCGGAAGTCAAGTGCCCCGCAGGCAGTCTGACATGCGCAGCAGGCGGACTGTTCATCTCCTCCCCAAAAGGGTGGTCCTTGAAAAACTGGCGTCTTTCAGTTATCCTAACCGACTGTTAAAAACTTTCATATTTTACCACATTTCCCCCCTTTGCTTCCTCAAGAAACAGAATGTTTCCTTGATGGAACAGTAAAAAGAATATAATAACTATTGCTAACTAATAATATGTGAACAACAATATAGAAAAGGAAGAGAGGAAAGTTTTGTCCAGAGGGGCGATTTTTTTTTTTGTCCTCATGAACCGACGCTTTGACATTAGTCTTGCAAAGGGAGAGCCTCTGCAGAGGGTACATGTTACAGATAGTATATAACAGAAAGGAGATAGTAAAAGCTAATAAAGCAAAACAGTTCATATAAAGTCTCTGAGTTCTCTTGTCTTCTTGAAGTGGTAAGATGTCATCAGGAGGAAACTGGATTCTGGTCTGGAAAACTGGATTCTGGACTCTGGTCTGGATTCTGGACTCTGAACTCTGGTCTGGAATCCTTATAAAAACTCACCAAACCGAAAAGGTCACCTTTGGAGAGAGCCCGTCTGTGCCGCGCCATCAGGAGTCCCGCCAAGCAGGCAAAAGCCCCTACTTCCGTTCTCTCCACCCCGGAAGTCAAGTGCCCCGCAGGCAGTCTGACATGCGCAGCAGGCAGACTGTTCATCTCCTCCCCAAAAGGGTGGTCCTTGAAAAACTGGCGTCTTTCAGTTATCCTAACCGACTGTTAAAAACTTTCATATTTTACCACATTTCCCCCCTTTGCTTCCTCAAGAAACAGAATGTTTCCTTGATGGAACAGTAAAAAGAATATAATAACTATTGCTAACTAATAATATGTGAACAACAATATAGAAAAGGAAGAGAGGAAAGTTTTGTCCAGAGGGGCGATTTTTTTTTTGTCCTCATGAACCGACGCTTTGACATTAGTCTTGCAAAGGGAGAGCCTCTGCAGAGGGTCCATGTTACAGATAGTATATAACAGAAAGGAGATAGTAAAAGCTAATAAAGCAAAACAGTTCATATAAAGTCTCTGAGTTCTCTTGTCTTCTTGAAGTGGTAAGATGTCATCAGGAGGAAACTGGATTCTGGTCTGGAAAACTGGATTCTGGACTCTGGTCTGGATTCTGGACTCTGGTCTGGATTATGGACTCTGGACTCTGGTCTGGAATCCTTATAAAAACTCACCAAACCGAAAAGGTCACCTTTGGAGAGAGCCCGTCTGTGCCGCGCCATCAGGAGTCCCGCCAAGCAGGCAAAAGCCCCTACTTCCGTTCTCTCCACCCCGGAAGTCAAGTGCCCCGCAGGCAGTCTGACATGCGCAGCAGGTGGACTGTTCATCTCCTCCCCAAAAGGGTGGTCCTTGAAAAACTGGCATCTTTCAGTTATCCTAACCGACTGTTAAAAAACTTTCATATTTTACCACAGTAACCCAAATCAACTAATCTCTCTGGGCCCCAGTTTCTTCATGTATAAAAAATGTTGTTGTACTTGACCCTTAAGAATTATTCATAATTGACATGAATAACCTATGATACAACAAAGTCAACAGTATGGGATGGGGGGTGTTAGACTACACAGTCATTCACCTGAGATAGAGCTAAGACTTTTAGTCCACATTGATGCCAAAATAATTTTCCAATAACATAGGTTTGACCATGTGACACTCTAATCAGTAAATATTAGTGCTTCCCTCTTACCCCTTTGATAAATTGTAAATTCCTTTGTTTGGCATTTAAAGTTTTTCATAATCAGATGTCTCCATTTATTTGTACTCTAATTGGCAATTGTTCTCCTCTGCATACTCTGTGTTCCATCCATAATGGTCTACTTGCTATTCTGCACACATGACACTACATCTCCTATCTCCATGACTTGACCTGACTATTCTTCCTGCCCAAAATACTCCCTGCCACAGCTATGCCTCTTGGAATCTCCAGCTTCCTTCCAGACTCACTTCAAGTGCAACCTTCTAGTGATGCCTCTCCTGTTTTCCCTAATTGCTAGTGATATCTCCTCCAAGGTTACCTTGTATAAGACTAGTGAATGTTTTCTTTCTGGAGGATAAAGTTGGCCAGATGATCCTCAATTGTTTCTGGTCTCTCAGACCTGTTGGAAAGAAGCCAGGATGAAACCTTCCGAAGTGTTTCCTGTCTCCTCATTGCAGAAAGCTTTAGGGTGTGATATTTTCTTCAGTCACTAACCTCTCTTTTTTGCCTCTCTTATCTCTGCAGATTTGATCAATTGTACCTTCTTACAATTAGCTATCTGTTTAGCCTAAGTGAAACATAATGACTTCATATTTATGTAGTCCTTTTATCTGTTATTTTCTCGAGTTCATATAAGATAAAAAGTTATTAGTATAATCATAATAGTTCAGAGATTTGTTTTAAATCTTAACATTCAGAGGCTTGCTCTTTGCCAAAATTTTAATATTTGTTTATCCCTATCAATCCCCCCAATCTCATTATCTTTCAGTCAAATCAGGACATAAGAAATGTTTAGGTAAAAGAAGCAAGTAGAAAATATTACAATTTCTGTTATTGTACACGGGAATTTAGAGAAAGGCCAGATTGATTTAGGGAATGTCATTTAGTCTTTGAAAAGGTGAGTATACCCCATAGCCATCAGATCCTCACATCTTAGATGGCTTCAGGGATCTGATGAGCTGATGATGCTGATTAACTTCTCCATTCTTTACCATAGCTAAGCTCTCCTTTCAGGTTATCCTGCCAGATTAGTGAAGAGCCTCAAGTTCATGTCTTATGTGCATCAGTTGAAGACACTAGGGCTGTTTAGACTGAATGTGGGAAGACAGAATATGTGATTACTGAAAACTATTTTCAGATTTTTGAATGGTTGTCCAGAGAAAGAGTATTTTACTTGTTCCCCTTTGATTCCAGAAGTTAACACTTAAGGGCAGTGGGTAAATGTTGAAAAGAGGCAGGTTTTGGCTTTATTTGAGGTAAAAACAAAAACAAAAACAAAAAAAGAAACAAAGCTAACTACTTAAACGTAAACACAATCCTTCCTATTGGAGATCATCTATTACAATCTATATAAAAATTTCTTAAGCTATAGGTTGGGACCCTACATGGCATCACATAACTGAATATGGGATTTGTGAAAAATCTGGCAACATAAAAGGTAATGTATACCCATTTTATATATCTCGATTTTTTTGTGGGGAAAGGAGGGTTAAATGACTTGCCCAGGTTCACAAGCTAGTAAATGTCAAGTGTTTTAGACCAGATTTGAACTCAGGTCCTCCTGAATCCAGGGTCAGTGCTTTATCCACTGTGCCACCTAGCTGCCCCTGACCCTCATTTTCAAAGAGGACTACCATCACAGGTGATGTCTTGACCTGGGAATTAATTGAATTTAAGCGAGGCAGAGTTGTAGAAAGTTGTCACCCTTATTCTCTTTTCCTGAGACATTCTACCCTTGTTGAAGGACAAAAGCCAAGATAAATAGTGATGGCCCAGACTGCAGTGGATGAACTTGATATTTTTATTGCCCGAATAAGTACTAAGTACTCCACAATGCCCGCGCCAGCTGTCTTCATGGACTTTGGAAGAAGTTGCTCTCATCCACTCATTTCACCAGACAGGCTTCATATGCTTAGAGTTGACATCCTCCTAACTCGCAGACAGTTTGAGGCTTTTCAGTTACCCTCAACCTGGTTTAGCCCATCTGACAATATGGTTTACTGGGGTGTGGCCATTAAGCATACCACAGCTTCTCGGAACTGCAGGTGACAGTTGGGTGCATCAGGTGGACACCACAGGTAGATAAGCAGCCTTGGAAAGGGCTCAGCAAGCCCTCCCAGCAGAGATGCTAGTCCTCCTGAATATCTCATACACCCTTATAATAGCCCTATGAGCCAAGCAATGTTATTATGGACAACTGATGCAGTGGATGGAGCTTTAGATATTAAGTCAGGATGCCCTGTGTTAAAATCTGGCCACAGACACTAGCTGTGTATTCCTGGGAAATTCACATAACCTTTGTTTCAACTATAAAATGGGAATAGCAATAGTACTTATCCTCCATCAAGGGTGAAAATAGCCAATGAGATACTATTTATAAAATGCTTAGCACTTTAGTGACTGGCACACAGTAGGCATTTACTAAATACTTATTCTCTTTCCCTCATATAAATGAAGCAATAGGCCATGAGAGTTTATGCAATTTATGTATGGTCACATTCCGTTAAAATTCTTGAAAGCAAAATAATTTTCCTTCATAATATCCCATTTGGATTTCCCCTCTCCCTACTCCCCCTTTTTCCTCCTGATGGCCACAGTAACTTTTAGGAAACTATCATATGCATTATCATCACAGCCAACTTTCAACTGCCATTAGATCTGGTGAGGTTACATCACAGTGGGTCTTTATAATCATATTCGCCCAACATTTACAGGGAGCAGCCTTTGAATATGAGTGTAAAACACAGAACAGTCCTGAACATCTGTGCTATAGCTAGGAGTAGAGTCATTTATTCTTCTACAGATACACTTTTTAACAATAAATCAACATATGTTTATTAAGCACCAACTCCATGCCAGCTTTTATCATGGGCACCTGGGACACAAGTAAAAATAGTGGAAGGATGCCTACTCATTCTAATACAGGAGACTAAAGGATGTCAAACTGTGGAGTGGTCTAGGACAGGGTGGGAGAAAAGCCAGGTCTGCTACAGATGATCCTCATCCCCATGGTCAGTGCCAGCATGCTCATCCATCCAAAAACCTTTTGTTTGTCTAGCCCATGATTTACACCTTCTAAGCAAAGCCTTATGCTCTAGCCATACTTCTCAATTCTCCAGTCCATAAATATGCCTTGTGCCTTTTTGCTTTCATATCTTTTCCCTCTCTTTTTCTTTTCATGACACCCCTTTCCTTTCTACCTTCAAAGGCAAATATTATAGATTTAGAACGGAAGGGATCTGATAACATGTAGACCATTCCTTCATTTTGCAGATAAAGAAAATCAGCCCCAGAGAAGTTCAATATCTTATTCAAGTACACAGAGGCAGTTAGTTGCAGGCTCAGGATTTGAACCTAAGTCCTCTTTTTTCAAATCAAATACTTTATCCAATAATCTTCAAAATCCTACTCTTCACTTAAAATTCAGCTCAAATGATACCCTGAGATATCTAGCATGATCTTTTAGTCAGCTCAGAGCCCTTGCTCCTTTGAATGCCTAAAGTACTTTTTAGCATATAAATGACATTCAACACTTTCTGCTTCACATTATATTTATTTATAATCATCCTTGTCTTGACTACTATACCATATGCTTCATAAGGACAAGCCAATAAGCCAGCCGAAGGATTTGTCTAGCCTCCTGTTAGTGGTTAGCTCCTCAAAGAAGCATTATACCACATGGAGAACTTTCATAGTACATCAGACACAGATGGAAAAACCATGGAGTTTCTGGCCACTTGACCGTACAATTCTCTTTCTCAGGCTCAAAATGCATATCTCAGCATGTTTTTTCTTTTTTTTTTTTGGTTAATATAGTCAGGGATAGAAATACAAAGAAGAAGAAACCAGGGCCTAGAAGTACCAACTCAATTTTACCTATTTGTACACATGCTCTAGTTGTCACATAAAAACAGCTGCCACTGATGCCAGGGGATTGTAGAGACATGCCCATCACAGGAAGTGTGTGTGTGTGTGTGTGTGTGTGTGTGTGTGTGTGAGAGAGAGAGAGAGAGAGAGAGAACAAGAACTAGTTTCTCTCCTCACTCCTTCCCTTGACGTGATTTCCACCACAATCATGTGGCCCAAGAGATTGTTGTGTCTTCTCAAAATAGCAAAACCTTCATTATTGAGCATACATACATGAAATTCATCAGGAAGGCTGTCTATTTTCCATGGGATAGGCTTTAAACCTATTCTCACAATTCATTATGGAATATGCTCCATTCTACCTGCCACCAGAAACATAAAACTTCACTACTACCAATTAGGTGAGGTTTTATTGTATATTGTAGAGTTACTTTATTTAGACTCAAAAATAGCACTTTAAATTTATATTTTTATAAAAGTATTTTATTATTTTCTAGTTACATGTAGAGATAGTTTCAACATTTGTTTTCTTAAGATTTCTAGTTTCAAAATTTTCTACCTCCTTCCCCTCCCTCCCAATCCCTCCCCAAGACAGCAAACAATATGATATAGGTTATGTAGGTACAATCACATTACACATATTTCTGCATTACTCATACTGGGGAAGAAGAATTAGAGGAAAAAGGAAAAATCTCAAAAAACAAAAACAAAAAATCAAAATAGTATGGTTCAATCTACCTCTAGATTCCACAGTTGTTTTGTTTTGTTTTTTTTTTGTTGTTGTTGTTGTTGTTGTTTTTTTTTTTTTGAATTTGGAGAGCATTTTCCATCATGAGTCCTTTGGAACTATCTTGGAACATTGTACTGCTGAGAAGAGTCAAGTCTACCACAGTTGATCAACACACAATATTGTTGATACTGTACACAATGTTCTCCTGGTTCTGCTCATCTCACTCAGCATCAGATCACATAAGTCCTTCCAGGTTTCTCTGAAATCTGCCTGGTCATCATTTCTTACACCACAATAGTATTCTACTATATTCATATACCACAACTTGTTCAGCTATTCCCCAATTGATGGGCATCCCACCAATTTCCAATTCTTTGCAACCACAAAAAGAGCAGCTATAAATATTTTTGGACATGTAGGTCCTTTTCCCTTTTTTTATCTCTTTGGGAAAAAAGACCCAAAAGTGGTATTGCTGGGTCAAAGGGTAAGGATAGCTTTATAGCACTTTGGGCATAATTCCAAATTGTTCTCCAGAATGGTTGGATCAGTTCACAACTTCACCAACAATGCATTAGTGTTCCAATTTATCCACAGCTTCTCCAACATTTCTTATTTACCATTTTTGTCAAATTAGCCCATCTGATAGTTATCAGGTAGTACCTCAGAGTTTTTTATTTTGCAAATCTCTAATCAATAGGGATTTAGATAATTTTTTTAAAATATGGCAATAGATAGCTTTGATTTCTTCATCAGAAAACTGCCTGTTTATATCCTTTGAACATTTCTCAATTGGGGAATGACTTGGATTCATAAAAATTTGATTAGTTCCCAATATATTTTGGAAACGAGGCCTTTATCAGTAATATTGGCTATAAAAATGTTTCCCAGCTTTCTGCCTCCCTTCCAATTGTGGATGCATTGCTTCTGTTTGTACAAAACCTTTTTAATTTAATGTAATCAAAATCATCCATTTTGTATTTCATAATATTCTCTAACACTTGTTTAGTCATAAACTGTTCTCCTTTCCATAAATCAGAGAGGTAAACTATTCCTTCCTCTCCTAATTTAGCTATGATATCACCTTTTATATCTACATCATGTACCCATTTGGACCTCATTTTAGTATAAGTTGTAAGATGTTGTTCTATGCCTAATTTCTGCCATACTATCTTCTAGTTTCCCCAGCAGTTTTTTGTCAAATACTGAGTTCCTATCCCAGAAGCTGGAGGGAGTCTTTGAGTTTACCAAATAGTACATTACTAAAGTCATTTCCTGCTGTGTCAGCCATGCCTAACCTATTCCATTGATCCACCACTCTATTTCTTAGCCAGTACCAAATAATTTTTATGAATGCCACTTTATAGTAAGGCTTCAGATTTGGTACAGCTAGCACACCCTCTAGTGCATTTTTTTTCATTAATTCCCTCGATATTCTTGACCTTTTGTTCTTCCAGATGAATTTTGTTATAATGTTTTTCTTGCTCTTTAAATAAATTTAGGTAGTCTGATTTGTATGACACTGAATAAGTAAATTAATTAAAATAGAATTGTCATTTTTATTATATTAGCTCTGCCTATCCATGAGCAATTGATATTTTTCCAATTATTTAGATCTGATTTGATTTCTGTGAAAAGTGTTTTGTAATTGTGTTCATAGAGTTACTGGGTTTGTCTTGGCAAGTAGACTCCCAAGTATTTTATATTGTTTACTATTACTTTAAATGGGATTTCTCTTTTTATCTCTTGCTCCTGGAATTTGTTGGTCATGTATAGAAATGCTGATGATTTATGTGGATTTATTTTATATCCTGCAACTTTCCTAAAGTTGTAAATTGTTTCAGGTAATTTTTTAGTTGATTCTCTAAGTATACTATCATATCATATGTAAAGAGTGATAGTTTTGTTTCCTCCTTGCCTATTCTAATTCCTTCAATTCCTTTTTCTTCTCTTATTGCTAAAGCTAATATTTCTAGTAGAATATTAAATAATAATGGTGATAATGGAAATCCCTTTTTCACCTCTGATCTTAGTGGGAATGCCTCTAACTTATCCCCATTACATATGTTTGCTGATGCTTTTAAGTAGATACTGCTTATTATTTTAAGGAAAGCTCTACCTATTCCTATGCTCTCTAGTTATTTTATTAGGAATGAGTTCTTGTCAAAAGCTTTCTTTGCATCTATGATTTTGGTTAGTTTTCTTATTGATGTGGTTGATTATGTTGGTAGTTTTCCTAATTTTGGGGGTGGGGCAATGAGGGTTAAGTGACTTGCCCATGGTCACACAGCTAGTAAGTGTCAAGTGTCTGAGGTTAGATTTGAACTCAGGTTTTCCTGAATCCAGGGCAGGTGCTTTATCCACTGTGCCACCTAGCTACCCCATAGTTTTCCTAATGTTGAACCAGCCCTGCATTCCCAGTATGAATTCCCCATGGTCATAGTGTATAATCCTCATGATCACTTGCTATAATCTCTTTGTGAATATCTTATTTAAGATTTTCACATCAATATTTATTAGGTAAATTGGTCTATAATTTTCTTCCTCTGTTTTGGCTCTGCCTGGTTTTGGTATCAATACAATATTTGTGTCATAAAAGAAATTTGGTAGAACTCATTCTTCACCTATTTTTCCAGGTAATTTGTATGCTACTGGAATTAATTGTTCTTTTAAACATTTGGTAGAATTCACTTGTAATCCCATCTGGCCCTGGAGATTTTTTCTTAGGAAGTTCATTAATGGCTTGTTCAATTTGTTTTTCTAATATGGGCTTATTTAAGTATTCTATTTCCTCTTCAGTTAATCTGGGCAATTTCTATTTTTGTAAATACTTATCCATTTCATTTAGATTGTCCAAATTAATGGCATACAGTTGGATAAAATAGTTCCTAATTATTGCTTTAATTTCCACTTCATTGGTCATGAAATCATCCCTTTCATTTTTGAAATTGGTAATTTGGTTTTATTCTTTCTTTTTTTTTAAATCAAATTAACCAAAGTTTTATCTAATTTGTTTTTTTTTCATAAAAACATCTCTTAATTTTATTGATTACTTCTATACTTTTCTTGCTTTCTTTTTTGATTTTCAGGTTTTCTATTTTAGTATTTAATTAGGGATTTTTTTTTTTGGCTACATCCCATAAGTTTTGGTACTTTGTCTTATCATCATCATCATCATCATCATCATCATCATCATCATCATTGCAGGGCAAGGAGGGTTAAGTAACTTGATCAGAGTCACACAGCTAGTAAGTGTCAAGTATCTGAGGTCAGATTTGAACTCAGGTCCTCCTGAACTCAGGGCCCATGCTTTATACACTGATCCACCTGGATGCTTCTGTTGTCTCATTATTGTCATTCTTGTGGATGAAGTTATTGATTGTTACTCTGATTTATTGTTTGACCCACTCATTCTTTAGAATGAGATTATATACTTTCCAATAATTTTCAGTCTACTGTTCCATGGCTCTTTATTAAATGCAATTTTTGTTGCATCATGATTTGAGAAGGATGTATGTACTATTTCTGCCTTTCTACATTTGACTATGAGGTTTTTGTGTCCTAATTCATGATCAGTTTTTTAATATGTGCCATGTAGCTCTAAGAAAAAGGTATTATCCTTTCTATCCCCATTCAATTTTCTCCAGTCATCTATCATATCTAACTTTTCTAACATTCTATTTACCTCTTTAATTTCCTTCTTATTTATTTTGTGGCTAGATTTATCTAATTCTGAGAGGGAAAGATTCAAATCTCCCACTAGTACAGTTTTTATATCTATTTCCTCTTATAACTCATTTAACTTCTCTCAGAATTTGGATGCTATACCACTTGGTGCATACATGTTTAGTATTCATATTACTTCATTATCTATAGTACCTTTTAGCAAGATGTAGTTTCCTTCCTTACCTGTATTTAATTAGATCTATTTTTGCATTTGCTTTGTCTGAGATAAGGATTGCTACCCCTGCTTTTTATACTTCAGGTGAAGCATAATATATTCTGCTCCAACATTTTACCTTTACTCTGTGTGTATCTCTATGCTTCAAATGTGTTTCTTGTAAACGATATATTGTAGGATTCTGGTTTCTAATCCATTATGCTATTTGCTTCTGTTTTATGGCAGAGTTCATCACATTCACATTCACAGTTATTATTACTGTCTATTTCCCTCCATCCTATTTACCCCCTTTGTAATTTTTTTCCCTTATTTCACCCGGTTCCTCCTCACCAGCGTTTTGCTTCTTACCCCTGCCTCCCCCAATCTGTGCTCCCTTTTATCAGCCCCCCTCCCTCTTCTTTACCCTTTTCTCCCCTGCTTCTTCCCTCCCTTATATCAGTACCCCTCCCTTTTCTCTTCACCCTTTTACTTCCCTAAAAATAAGCTAGGGGCAGCTAGGGGGCACAGTGGATAAAGCACTGGCAGTGGATTCCAGAGGACCTGAGTTCAAACCGGGCCTCAGACACTTGATATTTACTAACTATGTGACCTTGGGCAAATGACTTAACCCTCATTGGCCCACAAAAAAATAAAAAGCTAAATTTCTTTATCCAAATGAATGTATATGTTGTTCCCTATTTGAACCAAATCTGATGAGAGTAAGGTTGAAACGATTCTCACCCCTCCCTTCTTTCCCTCTATTGTAGTAGGTTTTTTGTACTTCTCCATATGACGTAATTAACCCCATTCCACCTCCCCTTTCTCCTCCCCATAAACTCCTTTTTCTCCCCTTAATTTTCTTTATATCATCACATCAAGGACAATTTATATTTATATCCTCTACGTATAGTCCTTCTGTCTGCCCAAATAGAGATACAGTTCTCAAGAGTTATAAGTGTTATTTTCCTGTGTTGGGATGTAAACAGTATAACCTTATTGAGTAATTTTTACCCCCTGTTTACCTTTTAAAAATTTCTCTTGAATCTTGCATGTTAAGATCGAATTTTCTATTCAGTTTTGGTCTTTTCATCAGGAAAGCTTGAAGGTCCCCAATTTTCTGAATGTCCATCTTTTCCCCTGAAAGAGAATGATCAGTTTTGCTGGGTAGTTGATTTTTGGTTGAAATCCAAGCTCCTTTAGCTTCTGGAATATCATATGCCAAGACGTGTGATCCTTTAATGTTGAAACTGCCAGGTCCTGAGCAATACTGACTGTGGCTCCATGATATTTAAATTGCTTCTTTCTGGCTGCTTGGAGTATTTTCCCCTTCACCTGATAATTCTGGAATTTGGCTACAATTGCGGTTTTCCTTTTGGGGTCTCTTTCAGGAGGTGATCGGTGGATTCTTTCAATGATGATTTTATCCTCTGATTCGATAATATCAGGGCAGTTGTTCTTGATAATTTCCTAGAATATGGCATCTAGACTCTTTTTTTTGATCATGGCTTTCAAGCAGTTCAATAATTCTCAAATTGTCTCCCCTGGATAAATTTTCCAGGTCAGTTGTATTTCCAATGAAGTATTTCACATTTTCTTCTATTTTTTTTCATTCTTTTGATTCTACTTGATTGAGTCCTCGTGTCTCATGAAGTCATTAGCTTCCATCTGTCCAATTCGAATTTTTAAGGTATTGCTTTCTTCAGTAAGCTTTTGCACCTCCTTTTCCATTTGGCAGAATGAATTTTTTAAGGAATTGCTTTCTTCAGTCAATCATTGTACTTCCTTTTCCAAGCTGTTGATTCTTTTTTCATAATTTTCTTGTGTTGCTTTCATTTCCTTCCCCACTTTTTCTTCTACCTCTCTCAATTGATTTTTAAAATCCTTTCTGAGCTCTTCCAAGAAGGCTTTTTGGTCTTGAGGACAATTCATCTTCCCTCTTGAGGCTTCACATGTAGGAAATTTGAAAGTATTGTCCCCATATGAGTTTGTGTTTAGCTCTTCCCTGTTGACACAGGAGCTCTCAATGGCAAGAGTCCTTTTCTGTTTCTTACTCATAGCTTATTTTTTTTTAAGTTGAGGTCTGCTTCTGGGGCACAATGTTTCCTGTTTCAAGCTTCTTGTGCTGGGGGATAGGGGCTGTGGCACTGGCTTTCTACTCAGTCCTCTAATTCTTGTGGCTTTCTCACTGCCCTGTGCTTGCTACAGGTGCTGTGATGGCCCAGCCAAGTCATTCCTGTGCCATGGGACCTCCAGCTGGCAGCCTGCCCTCTCAGCTGCTACTATTGGATCTCGCACCTGGCCTGCTACCCCACCAGCTTGCTGAACCAGGATCAAGGGACCTCAGTTTCTCTGCTGTAGCCAAGAGCTTCCTGCTGTCTTCCCCAGACCCAATCTGGGCTACCCTGCAATGAACTATGCTGAGCTCCACTTTTGCTCAAGTGAGACTGACCTTTCCTGAAGTTTTCTAAATTATCTCAATTTGGAAGATTGTCTTTTTGTGGGTTTTGTAGTTTCATAATCTGTTTAGAGGCTTGATTTAATATTTATTTTTCCCTTTTTATGGGGCAATGATGGTTAAGTAACTTTCCCAGGGTCACACAGCTACTAAGTGTCAAGTGTCTGAAGCCAGATTTGAATTCAGGTCCTCCTGTATCCAGGGCCAGTGCTTTATCCACTTCACCACCTACCTACCCATTAATGTTCTTTTTGAGAGAAACACAGGAGAGCTCAGGCAACTTGTCTTCTCTCTACCATCTTGGCTCTACCAAATTTATCTTTTTCAAATTTATATTACGGGGGGGGGGGGGGGGCAGAGCCAAGATGGTGGAGAGGAAGCAGCAAACTGCCTGAGCTCTCCTTCTGTTCCCTCAAAAAGAACATTAAATCAAGCCTCTGGATTTATTCTGAAATTACAGAACCTGCAAAGGGACATAGAGACACAGTCCTCCAACCAGAGATAATTTAGAAGACTTCAGGAAAAGGTCGGTCTGACTTGGGCAAAAGGGAGGCCCAGCATAGGGCAGCAACCCAGCGCCGATGGGGTCAGGGCAAGTCAGCAGGAGCTGCGGGCCACAGCTAAACAACTGAGGCCCCTGGAACCTGGTTCAAAAATCTGGTGGCCAAGAAGGACAGTGGAAAAACCTACCTGCACCGGCCGGCAGGGCGACAAATGGGTCAGGTGGGAACTGATGCCAGGAGCGGGCGCCTGGCTGTTTGAGCGCACCCAGACAGGAAGTGCAGGGTGGGGAATCTCCACACACCATAAAGGCCTCAGAGTAAAAAGCTGGTCACACAGCACCTATACCCCTGCACAAGAAGCCCAAAACAGGGACTCTAGTACCCTGAGAGCAGACCTCAACTTAAAAAATAAATAAATAAGCTGCAATAATGAGTAAGAAGCAAAAAAGAGCCCTCTCCATTGAGAGCTTCTGTATCAATAGGGAAGAAGCCAACGCAAACTCAGATGAGGACAATACCCTCAAATTGCCTACATGTGAAGCCTCACAAGGGAAGGTGAATTGGTCTCAGGAACAAAAAGCCTTCCTGGAGGAGCTCAAAAAGGATTTTAAAAATCAATTGAGAGAGGTAGAAGAAAAAATGGGGAGAGAAATGAAAGCAAAACAAGAAAACTATGAAAAAAGAATCAGCAGCTTGGAAAAGGAAGCACAAAGATTGATTGGCCAAATGGAAAAAAAAAAAAGTACATAATTTCACTGAAGAAAACAAAGCCTTAAAAAATTCAGTCGGCCAAATGGAAAAAAAGGTGCATAATCTTACTGAAGAAAACAATGCTTTAAAAATTAAAACTGGACAGTTGGAAGATAAGGAATCCATGAGACACCAGGAATCTGTCAAGCAGAATCAAAAGAATGAAAAAATAGAAGAAAATGTGAAATACCTCATTGGAAAGACAACTGATCTGGAAAACAGATTGAGGAGAGACAATTTGAGAATCATTGGACTGCCTGAAAGCCATGACCAGAAAAAGAATCTAGACACCATATTCCAGGAAATTATTAAGGAGAACTGACCTGATATCATAGACTCAGAGAATAAAATCATAATTGAAAGAATCCACCAATCACCTCCTGAAAGAGACTCCAAAAGGAAAATTCCAAGGAATATTGTAGCCAAATTCCAGAATTATCAGGTGAAGGAGAAAATATTCCAAGCAGCCAGAAAGAAGCAATTTATATATCATGGAGCTACAGTCAGTATTGCTCAGGACCTGACAGCTTCAACATTAAAGGACCACAAGGCTTGGAATATGATATTCCGGAAGGCAAAGGAGCTTGGATTGCAGCCAAGAATCTATTACCCAGCAAAAATGTGCATTTTCATTCAGGGGAAAAGATGGACATTTAATGACATTGGGGACTTTCAATCATTCCTGGTGAAAAGACCAGAACTGAATAGAAAATTTGATCTCAACATACAAGACTCAAGAGAAGTTTAAAAAGGTAAACAGACGGGGAGAAAAAAAAAAAGTTTACCCTATTAGGTTAAACTGTTTATATGCCTACATGGGAAGATAATACTCATAACTCTTAACAACTGTAAATGTATTTGGGCAGAGAGAAGGACTTTACACAGAGGGTATAAATATAAATTGTCTTTGATGTGATGATATAAAAAAAAATTAAGGGGTTAAAAAGGGAGTCTATGGGGAGGAGAGGAAAGGGGAGGTGGGAGGGGATGAATTATATCATATCAAGAGGTGAAAAAAAAAACCTATTACAATAGAGGGAAAGAAAGGAGTGGTGAACATTTTTTCAACCCTATTCTCATTAGATTTGATTCAAAGAGGGAATAACCTATATGTTCATTGGGATAAAGAAACTTAACTCATTCTTTAGGGAATCAAAAGGGGAAGGGAAAGGGGGGGACTGATAGAAGGGAGGACAAAAGCAAGGGAGAAAAGGGTAAAGAAAAGAGAGGGGGGTGATAAAAAAGGATGGCAGATTGGGGGAGGCAGGGGTAAGAAGTAAAATGTCGGTGAGGAGGAATAGGGTGAAAGAAGGGGGGAAAAGTACAAAGGGGGTAAATAGAATGGAGGGGAATAGACAGTCAGTAATAATAACTGTGAATGTGAATGGGATGAACTCTGCTATAAAACGGAAGCGAATTGCAGAGTGGATTAAAAACCAGAACCCTACAATATGCTGTTTACAAGAAACACATTTGAAGCAGAGAGATACACACAGAGTAAAGGTAAAAGGCTGGAGCAGAATATATTATGCCTCAGCTAAAGTAAAAAGGCAGGGGTAGCAATCCTTATCTCAGACAAAGTGCAGGCAAAAATAGATCTCATTAAAAGAGATAAGGAAGGAAATTACATCTTACTTAAAGGTACTATAGATAATGAAGTAATATCAATATTGAATATGTATGTGCCAAGTGGTATAGCATCCAAGTTCTTAGAGGAGAAGTTAAATGAGTTACAAGAGGAATTAGATAGTAATACTATACTAGTGGGGGATCTGAATCTCTCCCTCTCAGAATTAGATAAATCTAGCCAAAAAATCAATAAGAAAGAAGTGAAAGACGTGAATAGATTGCTAGAAAAGTTAGACATGATAGATGTCTGGAGAAAATTGAATGGGGATAGACAGGAATATACCTTTTTCTCAGCAGTACATGGCACATTTTTAAAAATTGACCATGTATTAGGGCACAAAAACATAATAATTAAATGTAGAAAGGCAGAAATAGTAAATGCATCCTTTTCAGATCATGATGCAATAAAAATTACATGTAAGAAAGAGCCAGGGAAAAGTAGAATGTAAATCAATTGGAAACTAAATAATTTCATTCTAAAGAATGAATGGGCCAAACAAGAAATCATAGAAACAATCAATAACTATATCCAAGAAAATGACAATAATGAGACAACATACCAAACTCTATGGGATGCAGACAAAGCAGTGCTTAGGGGAAAATGTATGGCTCTAAATGCTTACATGAATAAAAAAGAGAAAGAGGAGATTAATGAATTGGCATGCAACTTAAAAAGCTAGAAAAAGAACAAATTAGAAATCCCCAATTAGATACTAAATTAGAGATCCTGAAAATCAAAGGAGAAATTAATAAGATTGAAAGCAAAAAAACTATAGAATTAATCAATAAAACTAAGAGCTGTTTTATGAAAAAAACAATAAAATAGATAAAATATTGGTTAATTTGATTAAAAAAAAGAAAGAAGAAAACCAAATTACCAGTATCAAAAACGAAAAAGGGGATGTTACCACCAATAAAGTGGAAATTAAATCAATAATTAGGAATTATTTTGCCCAACTGTATGCCAATAAATTTGACAATCTAAATGAAATGGAAGAATATTTACAAAAATACAAACTGCCCAGGTTAACTGAAGAAGAAATAAAATCCTTAAATAAACCCATATTAGAAAAATAAATTGAACAAGCCATTAATGAACTCCCTAAGTAAAAATCCCCAGGGCCAGATGGGTTTATGGGTGAATTTTACCAATCATTTAAAGAACAATTTATTCCAATATTATACAAATTATTTGGAAAAATAGGTGAAGAAGGAGTTCTACCAAATTCATTTTATGACACAAATATGGTGGTGATACGAAAGCCAGGCAAAGCAAAAACAGAGAAAGAAAATTATAGACCAATTTCCCTAATGAATATTAATGCTAAAATCTTAAATAAGATATTAGCAAGGAGATTATAGCAAGTGATCACCAGGATAATACACTATGACCAGGTGGGATTTATACCAGGAATGCAGGGCTGGTTCAACATTAGGAAAACTATTAACATAATCAACCACATCAATAAGAAAACCAACCAAAATCATATGATCATCTCAATAGATGCAGAGAAAGGTTTTGACAAAATACAACACCCATTCCTAATAAAAACACTACAGTGTTTAGGAATATGTGGAGCTTTCCTTAAAATAATAAACAGTATCTACCTAAAGCCATCAGCAACTATTATATGCAATGGAGATAAATTAGAGGCCTTCCCAATAAGATCAGGGGTGAAACAGGGATGTCCATTATCACCCCTATTATTTAATATTGTACTAGAAATGTTAGCTTTAGCAATCAGAGAAGAGAAAGGAATTAAAGGAATTAGAATAGGCAAGGAGGAAACAAAACTATCACTCTTTGCAGATGATATGATGGTATACTTAAGGAATCCTCGAGAATCAACTCAAAAATTACTTGAAACAATTAACAACTTTAGCAAAGTAGCAGGATATAAAATAAATCCACATAAATCATCAGCATTTCTATACATGACCATGTTAAGGGCTAAAATTCTAGCTAAACTGTCTAAAATATCTAATGAGTGGTTGCCAATAAATTATAAGCTTTAGCAAGAGTTAGACTTTTAAGCATTTATTAAGGAGAATAAGAATTTGGTAAAGAGAGAGAAAGGCCTAGATTCCTATCTATTAAAGGGAGAGCACATTTCTAGCTCGCTTCTCCACCAGAGTCCAGAGGAAAAAGCCCCAGAGTCAGCGCCAGTCTCTTCCTTCCTCCTCCCACTAGTCCGCGTCACTTCCTCCCGCCAAAGAAAAGACTCCTGGTCTTGCCCTCAAAGACCTTCGCTTCATGGGCAGAACTCTTCTACAGTAAGTATCCAGCAGGTGGCGTCATTCCAATCGTTACAGTCCCCCCTGTTGTTCCTCAAGAAACAAAATGTTTCCTTGACGGAACAGTAAAAACAATATAATAACTATTGCTAACTAATAATATGTGAACAACAATATAGAAAAGGAAGAGAGGAAAGTTTCGTCCAGAGGGGCGATTTTTTTTTTTGTCCTCATGAACCGACGCTTTGACATTAGTCTTGCAAAGGGAGGGCCTCTGCAGAGAATACATGTTACAGATGGTGTATATTATAACAGAAAGAGAAAAAAAAAACAACAAAAACAACAAATCAAAACTGTTCATTTAAAGTCTCTGAAAGTCTTTTCTCAGATGTCCTCTAGGTGTAGTCGTGGAATGGAAGTCTTTTCAGGGGTTGATGTGTGGATGCTGGTAATCAGCCAGGAAAATTTCCTACAAAATTGAGCTTAACACAACTTTAAAATAGCTTTGTCAATAATCAAATCAAACAATGAAAGTTCTCAAAAACATGTCTAAGGGAATTCATAATCTTAGTTGTTACACATGAAACATATAATAAAACAAAAATTGAACCATTCTTTAAAATTATAATATTACTATAGTCCCCCCCTTATGGAGGGTAATTGAGAAGACAATTGCTGCGATATTAATTATTAAAAATAATTTTTTATCTTTGTTTCATCACTTTTTGAATCATCTGCCTAATTATCCTCATGCCATTATGAGAAATTTAAAAATCTAATATAATTGGTAACAGGTGTCAAGGCCAAATTCAACACTGTATTTATCATGACACCTGAGATAATTATGGGGGTTACCATAAAAGAACAGAGAAATGATGGGATATGAGCATTCCCACACTTGAGCATTATGTACTGCCCATACAGTATGCCAGGCTTAAAATAGGTGGATGGAATATATGTTCATGCCACCGAACATATTGGAGGAAACTGAGTCAGACTTAATCAGATGCATGGGATTGAGATGTCCATGGCATCAGGCATATAGGAGGGAGCATAGAAGCCAGGTGTAGAAGTGAGATGGGTGGGATAAATACTTCCAGCCATCTGTACAATATTGTGGGGAAAAAGGGAATAAAATATTAAACCAAGAGAATCCAACCTCAACATTAGTCAAAAGCCATTCCCTCGGCCATACCTTGACTTCATGCATGTCTCCCCTCATGTGACAGTTCAGTGTCTGCTCTTGCATGTATTCCTCTTGTGATTGGATGGCATCTTGGCCAACTGGCATCTGATAACTCAGAATAAAGGCAATTAATGTCTTAAATGATAAGTTCCCATAATCCAAGTATCATATGGATTTAAAAATTGAGGATAATAAATGATTGCAAAAAATGTGAACACATCTTGACTCAGAACACAATATATAATTATGCAACAATTTCAAATAATACCCCTTTTTTTTACTTAGTATACAATTACTTTTGTGAAAAATCAGAACATATTTAAATACAAGTTAAAGCATAACAGAATCTCAAAGAAAACTTTTTTTTTGAAAAAAGAAAACTTTTACAAATGTTCCCCTCTTTTTTTTTTGGAATATGCTTATTAAAAATAATACTTCTAGAATCAATTTACACTTGCCATGGCAACCAATTTGCCAGGGAAATGCTTTAAAGAGTTTGATCAAATAATCAGTTGAGAAAAAATAACAAAAACAAACAACTCAGAATATGGGAGCACAATACTCCTAGAATTAACATTGTATTATGAAATCACAACCATCTTGCAATGTTTCAAAATTAGAGAGATGAATAAATAGAAAAAAAATATACATGGAACAATAAAAGACAATGAAATTCAAACTAGGGAAATCTAAATGATTATGAACTTAATATTAATAAGAGTATTATAAAATATAAACTTGATCACATGACTATAAAAAGCTTTTACAAATATTCTCCTTGTTTTAAAAACTAAGTATAAAATACAATCTCAAAAGCATGAAAATCTCTCAAAATAAACCCATACCATTAATTTCAAAATGTATATGTAATAGCATAGAAATCTATGTAACCTCTGAACTGACATTAATAATCTGAGTGAAGTTAGAACACTTTTGATTCTGATATCTAAAATCCCCAATACTCATATCAATACCTTGCTGCTTACTTCTACATTTCTGTAAAATATATACCCTTCCATGGCAAAAGAAGCAGAGTCTTGAACTATGTTGATTGTCATTCTTATTCAGCTTAAGTTTTTCTTCTTTAACCCCTCTATATTGTCTGTCGGGCTTTTCACCATACAAATGCTTTATAAGATTACTAATTAAAGACAAAAGCAGGTTAGCAAAATTATGAACAAAACGAGCATATCTGGAATTTAAAGGGTTTTCTAAGGGTGTCTCAGAAGCACAGCCAGGCTGGGGAAGAGCTGAGCCTGAAGCTGCAAATGTAGTTAGAGAAAGTTGAGCATGCGCATCAGTTCTCTGGACTTCCCAGGCAGGAGAAGCAATGGGCTTGGCCATGGGAGGAGTAAAGGGTGGGGTTTGGAGAGGAGGGGAGGGACCAGCGCAATTTGAATCAGACTTGATTTTGAACTCAGGCCTGGATTCCTCTTCCCCCACTTTGCCTCCGGGAGCTAGGGGATTAAAAGCTTCTAGAGGGTGGGTCATTGCCTCCAGGCATGCAAAATTAGAGCAACAATTAGTGTTAGAACTGGGAAAAGCTGCGGGAATCTCTTCATGTTTCTCTGAAAAAGCATGGTTGGGAGAGGGAGAGATATTTCCTTGTGTGAGTAAGTTGCTGGCTCTTTTAACAAAAATAAAAAGAAAAATAGAAAATCCACAAAAACAAAGCATTAACATGATCTTATCTCCCATTTGTCTGGTTAAACAGACTAAAATCAAAAATAGGATAATTAGGGAGTTTAAAAGGTCCATTCAAAAAAATTTAAAGGAAAACACAGCCAGTACACCCGTACTTAGCAATTTAAAGGGTAGGGGAAATTTCTTACCCAACCAGAAGATCAGAAGAAGACTGAGGTTTAGCTTTCCTCTTCATGGTCAGCCATCTGTTAAGGGCTAAAATTCTAGCTAAACTGTCTAAAATACCTAATGAGTGGTCGCCAATAAATTATAAGCTTTAGCAAGAGTTAGACTTTTAAGCATTTATTAAGGAGAATAAGAATTTGGTAAAGAGAGAGAAAGGCCTAGATTCCTATCTATTAAAGGGAGAGCACATTTCTAGCTCCCTTCTCCACCAGAGTCCAGAGGAAAAAGCCCCAGAGTCAGCGCCAGTCTCTTCCTTCCTCCTCCCACTAGTCCGCGTCACTTCCTCCCGCAAAAGAAAAGACTCCTGGTCTTGCCCTCAAAGACCTTCACTTCATGGGCAGAACTCTTCTACAGTAAGTATCCAGCAGGTGGCGTCATTCCAATCGTTACAACCAACAAAGTCCAGCAGCAAGAGATAGAAAGAGAAATTCCATTTAAAGTAACAGTGGATAATATAAAATACTTGGGAGTCTACTTGCCAAGACAAACCCAGGAACTCTATGAACAAAACTACCAAACACTCTTCACACAAATCAAATCAGATCTAAATAATTGGAAACATATGAATTGCTCATGGATAGGCAGAGCTAATATAGCAAAAATGACAATACTGCCTAAATTAATTTACTTATTCAGTGCCATAACAGACTACCTAAAAATTATTTTATAGAACTAGAAAGAATAATAACAAAATTCATCTGGAAAAACGAAAAATGAAGAATATCCAGGGAAATAATGAAAAAAAATTCACAGGAAGGTGGGTTAGCGGTACCAAACCTGGAGCTCTACTATAAAGCGGCAGTCATCAAAACTATCTGGTACTGGCTAAAAAATAGAGTGGTAGATCAATGAAATAGGCTAGGCTCAGGAAATGCAGTAGTAAATGACACTAGTAATGTAGTGTTTGATAAACCCAAAGACTCCAGCTTCTTGGATAGGAACTCAGTATTTGACAAAAATTGCTGGGAAACCTGGAAGATAGTATGGCAGAAATTAGGCATAGACCAACATCTTACACCTTATACTAAAATAAGGTCAAAATGGATACATGATTTAGACATAAGAGGTGATACCATAGGTAAATTAGGAGAGAAAGGAATAGTCTACCTATCAGATCTTTGGAAAGAAAAACAGTTTCTGACCAAACAAGAGATAGAGTATATTATAAAATGCAAAGTGGATGATTTTGATTACATTAAATTAAAAAAAAATTGTACAAACAGAAGCAATGCATCCAAAATTAGAAGGGAGGCAGAAAGCTGGGAAACAATTTTTGAGGCCAGTACTTCTGATAAAGGCCTCATCTCTAAAATATATAGGGAACTAAATCAAATTTCTAAGAACCCAAGTCATTCCCCAATTGAGAAATGGTCAAAGGATATGAATAGGCAATTTTCTGATGAAGAAATCAAAGCTATCTATTCCCATATGAATAAATGCTCTAAATCTCTAATGATTAGAGAGATGTAAATAAAAACAACTCTGAGGTACCACCTGATACCCATCAGATTGGCTAAAATGACAAAAATGGAAAATAATAAATATTGGAGAAGCTCTGGGACCTATATCAGATTACCTGCTGTCTAGGGGAGGGGGGAGGGGGGGAGGGAGGGAGAAAAATCTGAAATTGTAAAGCTTGTATAAACAAAGGTTGAGAACTATCTTTACATGTAACGGAAAAAAATAAAATTCTTTATTAATTAAAAAAAATTATATTACCATATTCAGCCTACCACCCCAGACCGATGGGATCTTTCTGGATACCAAGGACATCCATTATATAAGCTGATCACGACCTACTTAGATAAACTTTGACTTATAAAGACTCAGTGACAGGGCCTAGAAATAGCACTGACAGGGAGGAAATGAGATGTCCTAGAAGAATAAAAGGTGACAGTATGGTAACAAAATTCTGTTGGTACACGAAGACCCGTGGATTTTAATCTTTTTTACTAGTCACAGCTTTGGACCCTTTTCCTTCTTTAGCTTTGTCTTCTACCTGTTGACCAATTTGAACATGTCTCAATCACTGATTTGCTCTTGATTCTTGTACATGGTTCTATTTCAATCTGCTACTGCCACTGCCAATTCTGTCTTGAGCCCATAGCTATGACTCACACTTTAAAATTTGTGCTGCATGTATGAATTTTGTTAGATCTCCATCCTTACCTATTGTTGTAATTTTGTTAATGATTTATTCATTGTTAATTTGAGATTCCCCAGCACTGTTTAAGGTCTGCTGGCATAATACCTTTACTGAAAGCAGTGTGGTCATGATTGAAATTGCCTGGTACCCCCATCTCATCAGTAACCTTTGTCCCCCTAATTGGATTATCTGACTAGAAGACAGGGTCTTGGGCTATAGGACCTTTATTGAAGGTGTTAAGGGCTAAAATTCTAGCTAAACTGTCTAAAATATCTAATGAGTGGTCACCAATAAATTATAAGCTTTAGCAAGAGTTAGACTTTTAAGCATTTATTAAGGAGAATAAGAATCTGGTAAAGAGAGAGAGAAAGGCCTAGATTCTTATCTATTAAAGGGAGAGCACATTTCTAGCTCCCTTCTCCACCAGAGTCCAGAGGAAAGACCACGAGACTGAGCGCCAGTCTCTTCCTTCCTCCTCCCACTTGCCCGCGTCACTTCCTGATGCCAAAGAAAAGACTCCTGGTCTTGCCCTCAAAGACCTTTACTTCATGGGCAGAACTCTTCTACAGTAAGTCTTCAGCAGGTGGCGTCATTCCAATCATTACAAAGGAAGATGTTCTACATAGTCTTCTAATTTCCCCTAAGTTTAACTGCTATTTAGAGGCAGCTAACTGGTTCCATAGAATAAAGAATTAGGCCTAGACTCAAGAAGACCTAAATTCAAATCTTGCCTCAGACACTTACTAGCTGTGTGACCCTGGGCATGTCACTTAACCTATGTTTGCCTTAATCCACTGAAGAAGGAAATAGTAAACCACTTTAGTATCTTTGTGCCACGAAAACCCCATAGACAGTAGGATGCAAGGGGTCATGAAGAGTCAGATAAAACAAAAAAACTACATTTGGATTTCATCATAACTCTCTCAGGCCCTATTTCTTAGCTTTTTTGTGTGTTTTATCTTGCCTCATTAGATTGTAATCTCCTTGAGGGCAGGAGCTGTCTTTTTTAAACTTTTATCTGTTTACTCAGCACTTAATACAGTGTTTGATATACAGTAGGTCCTTAATAAATGTTTATTGACTCGTCTAGAACATAGCTTCTTAATTTTTTCCCTTTGTGACTCCTTTTCTCCTAAGAAATTTTTTATGTGACCCAAGGTATACAGGTAAATAAAATAAGTATTTATAACCTTTTACTGTTGCTAAATGTTTTGCAACCATTGCTTTCAGTTACAGGGTCATGACCCATAGTTTAAGAAAGTAGCGTTTTGACAAGTTCCTTAATTCTGAGCTTCTATTTTTTTAAATGAAGAAAATGGTAGAACTAAGGCGAAAATAAGATAATCTCTATAAATGTTTTGCAAACTTTCAAGTATCATATATGAGCTGCTATTATTGGTATTATCATTAGCCCCTTAATTAGTCCATAAACATTTATTAATCATTTACCATATGCCAGGAAATATGCTGAGTGTTTGTGAAAAATAAGAAAGGTAAACATCCCTGTCCTCAAGGAACTCACAGTTTAAAAGAGGAGTGAATATGCAAACAATAATGTACTAATGATCTACAGACATGTAAATTGGAAATAATGAACAAAGGGAAGGCATAAGAATTAAGGAAGATCACTAAAGGCTTCCTGTAGAAAGTAGAATTTTATCTGATATTTGAAGGAAGCCAAGGAAATCAGGAGGCAGAGACCATGAGGAAGAACATTTCAGGCATGGAAGACAGGGGTTAAAAATGCCCAGAGTAAGGAGATGGAACGTCTTGTTAGAGAAATAGCAAGAAAGCCAGTGTCTTTGGAAAGAAGCCTGTGTGGTAGAGTATAACGTAAGAAAACTGGACAGGTAAGGGGACCAGCTATGAAGGGCTTTGAATGTCATAGGATTTTCTACTTGGTCTGAAAATAAAAAAGAGTCACTGGACTTTATTGAATAGTGGAACATGGCAATATCTATAGTTTTGGAAGATCACTTTGATAGTGAATTGTATTATTGCATTACATGTCACTGTAACAAAGTCTGTACTTTGAGACCCTTTCCCATACAGAGACACTCACTTTCTCCTGCCTCCATCTGTGGATATGGTGATATTAA
This sequence comes from Dromiciops gliroides, assembly GCF_019393635.1. NCBI lineage: Eukaryota > Metazoa > Chordata > Mammalia > Microbiotheria > Microbiotheriidae > Dromiciops > Dromiciops gliroides. The sequence continues at coordinate 128,408,987 of NC_057861.1, read as the reverse complement.
CAGGTCTCAATTAGAAGTATGGGGGTAAATGTTTAAAAAGCATATCTCCAGGGGATAAAAGTCCAGGCATACATTTAAGTTTAATCTGCGTTAGTAGCATGTTTTCCATCACTTTCTCAAGAAAAGAATAAATCAAGCCCTAATTTGAAGTATCTGCTGATTTCTAAGGTATAAGTGCTCACACTGAAAATTAAATCACTGGCACTGGTTCAAATTATCTTTAGTACCCAGACTTTTAAAGAGATGGGGTTCTAACAATAATCTTGACCAATAACTGTAGACATTGTGACAAGTATGTGAAATTCATGGAAAAGGGCTCACAAGTAAGGAAAGTGAATGGGGCACACTGTTGGATGCAGCTAGGAGTAGCTCACCGGTAATGTGGTATTCTTATTGTTTCCCCCTGTGGCATTTATCTCCTAATAATATTTCTTTTTCTCTGCTTTTGATACTGCTTTATTATTATTATTTCACACACACCTATTATATTGAGGTGTGGCAGTGGAGACCTAGGTTTAGAGCAACCAAACATCTCACTGTACCATCCAGTCTTAAGTTCTATTATTTAAGTTTTGAGTGTTTTTTTAATTGAAATATGAAAACCTTCAGTAGTAACATTAACTTTAGATGTTTTAAGCTAATGCCTTACACAAGCTTAGTTAACATCTAGCTGAAGGCAAAAGGAACATCTGGGTCAGGAGTATTCAGATTGGAGAGATGGAACTTGAAATGGGAAACTAGTAGTGTCTTATAAACAGAACTCATACTTCACAACTTTGCTTAAGACCACTTGCAGAGTCTCCATTACCAACTGAGATTAAGATAATATTCCTGAGCCAAACTATATGAACTAATCTCTCACCTTGGTTCCTTCTCTATTCCATTGATATAACTGAATAACATCAAATCCAAGGTTTAAACTGGGTTTTTCCTGTGTCATGGCACAAATGCACTAATTTGAATATTCACTCAGCTGTCTTTAATAAGGGTTTTCTATTTAATTTCCAACTCCATCTTACTTTGGTCAGCCTGAGGAGGCAAATTATTTACTGTTTTGGTAGGGCAAAAAGAAAAATGCACATGGTTGAACATTTGCACAGAAAAACTAAAGTAATATGGGAAAGTCCTTTGTATCTGTTTGGCTTTTATATGACCTTGACTATGATTTGTTTTGATTCTCACAATTACACTTTTTATTAATGATGATAATCAATATCTGACAAAGTTGGGCTAGATGGTTCAGCTTTTGTTAAAGAAATGGGCTCAATATACTCACAAAATGGTAACAGGTATTTTCCATAGATACAAGCCTAGCCTGGAGGCCATAGAAATTACTCTCCCTGCCCCCAAACCTTGTTTATATAATTTTCCCTTTGCCTTAAAAAAGAACCAGACTAGTCCACTGCCTGCCATTTTCCGCATTCAGCCAGCATCAATCTCTTCATGAAAATAGGACATGAGTCAGAATTATGATGAATAAAACTCAAGATAAGTACAAAAGACACTTAAAGGTACTCATGCAAGATTCATGGAAGATGGCTGACATTTTCACATTTGGGTCTCAATAATTATTGCATTTTAGGATTAAAAAGCTCAGAGAATAGAATTCCATTAAAAGAAGCCAGAGGTATAGCTTCCAAAAGAAGCATTTCTGGACACTTCAATACAGGATAAGCAGCTGGGCCCTGGGTTGATGGCACGTTACTGGAACATTAAGTGGTATACACCAAAAGACTATGGTCTTCATATATACTGTGTAATTTAAAATTCTACATGTGGGTTCTAATCTCTCCCCCCAGTTTTGGGGGGAAACTGACATGGAATTGATTCTGAATCCTGAAATTACCAGATAAAATTTATCTTAATACTGCGATATAAAAAAAGACACTAAATCTTTGTTTTATTTTTTAGTTTAGAAATAACCATTAAGTTTCCAAGTCTTGTAAAAGCTCTCAAGGTAAATCATTTTTTAAACCAGGGTACATACACATAATCATTTATTTGAACTTCTAGAAGGTTAAGCAAAGATCCTCAAATATTTGCATTAACTACATGGAATTTAAATAGTCTGAAAAGCCTTCAGAGTATAATTTTCTTTGATACTGTCTCTGGTAATTAGGCTGAATGTAAAATGAATTTCTATAGAATCTATAACAAAAATGTGGCATGGGGCTAGACAGCTAGAATTGGAGGTAGGAATATCTAGGTTCAAATGCTATCTATTATGTATATTCTGGGACCATGACAAGCTGATTAACCTCTCACTTCCTTAGCAAAATTACAATTAATTTGCCATTCTGAATCTCTGTGTAGAGTCCTTGATAAAATCATTCTCTCTCTCTCTCTCTCTGTCTCTCTCTCCAGCTCTGTCTCTGTCTCTCTCTCTGTTTCTTTCTCTCTCTATCTCACACACAATTTTAAATTATTTTTTTTCCTTTTCTTTTTCTGGATAATCTTAAATAGATATTTAAGTTGCTGAATATGGAAAGTGGGAGTCAGCTATATGGTCTATATTTATAAAGGCTAAATTTATACTTCTTATACATCAGAATATCCAGTGCATTTAGCTACCATTAGTTTTGCATTTATACACCTTAATTTATTAATTTAAAGGGAGAATTTGGGGGAAAACATTTTCACATTAATGGTAACCCCAAAGTACATTTCATACAGTTATATCACTATTGTCATGATCAAGTACCTCAAGAGCCTGGGTGTTGATATTTTGAGGCATAAAGAAGAACTTTTCAACAAAAGGATCTGTACTCAAAATTCCATTAGTGAAAAATTCAGCTTAGCCTTTGTCCTCTGTCCATCATGGCTACCTATTTTTACATTCATTACCTGAGTTACTGTGACTCCAGTGCTCATATTCAATTACTTTCCTCAGCTTTGCTCAAGTAATTTTTCCCTGTATCATAACTAATAGGTTAAAGTTGTCCACATTCCTACCCACTCCATGGAGTCAGGGTCTTATTTTCTAGCTACTCTAGCTTCTTGGGCCTTGCCTAATTTCCTTCCATCTGAGATTTTCCCAGCAATTGTTAGGAACACTGGAATCAGAAAGACCTAAATCCAAATCCTCTCTTCTGATTCTGACTGTGGGAGGCTAGGCAAGTCATTGGACTTTTCTGAATCTCATTTTCCTCTTCTGTAAAATGAGCTCAACAGTCCTAAAAGTTCCTATCAGCTCTAAATCTACAATTCTATTAGCTCAGTCTGACTGTTACACCTCTGGCCCTGCTGAGGGATGAATGTCTTGCTCTCTATAGAGAGAGGTACAATTTAAATCCTGCCCTCTACTCCCACTCCAGTTTCCTACACTAGAGGCAGATAACAATGATCATGATTTAATGGTGTGGTGAGTAATAAATTTGTTGTAATAAGAATCCCTGTATTTAAGTCCTAACTTTCTGGTTCTGACACTGCACTATGACCCTGGGCAGATCAATTAACAATGTCCATACTCAGTGTCTTTATAGGTAACCTTAGGAGGTTGTAACAAATGGTTTACAAGATCATTTCCAGTTTTAAAATCATGTGGTCAGGGGTAGCTAGGTGGTGCAGTAGATAAAGCACTGGCCCTGGAGTCAGGAGGACCTGAGTTCAAATTTGGCCTCAGACCCTTAATACTTACTAGTTATGCAACCCTGGGCAAGTCACTTAACTCTGATTGCCTCACCCCCCAAAAAAAATCATATGGTCATCTTATAAAATATCCAGGAATGGAGATAGGATACAATGGAAAGAATATTTGGAATCATATGATTAGAATGGCATAAATTTAGAGTTGGAAAGGATCTCAGTGAAGAAAACCTATATTCATTTCTCAGCTCTATTTTCTAGCTTTGTGACTGAGAAAACCACTTACCCACACTGGGACTTAATTTCTTTGTAAAATGATAAAAGAGTTGGGTCAACGAAGGATGGCTTTAAAGAACTTTAAATCTATTTTTCTATTAGCAAGTAACTGTACCTGGGAGCAAAAGTTATTTTGTTCTCAGGATGCAGAGGAAAACCAAATGGGAAAGGATGAACCTGTATACTATTTCCTAAAATCTGTAGTTAATTCAGGTGAAATCAGGTCAGTCTGGCCACAGTTAATTACAAGAGGGAGGGAGCCAGGTGTTAAGCCCCTTTCAGTAATATATGCACAAAGGCAAGAGTTTGCTCAGCATTTCAGAAGTCAGTGTTTTCATCACTCCATTAAAGTACTTTCATTCTCTGAATTATTTAAATAGGTTTTGGCTGGCCTGCTTATTTGGTAAGAGTACCTGCATGGTGATTGAAGCCAAGGTCATGAGTTCAATCCCTAGACAAGCTCATTAGCATCTCTCTTTTCCAAGGACACAGACTGCTCCCATCAACCCTGCCAGCTGTCTTGAAAATGCATGTTCATATTCACAAGGATATCCAGGTGGCAGAGTCTTTATGGATCAATGCAAACCCATCCCCTCTACCGAGCTGAAACCAAATAAACAAAGCAAACAAACAAAACACAAAAGCAACAACAAAACTCCAAACTAGAAAATCTCAAATCACACTGCCTTTATGGAAGTCAGTCATATATATATATATACATACATTTATATATATATATAAATGTATGCATGTATATATATGTATATATATATATATATAATTATTATTTTAATTTATATATAATATAAAGTCTTAGAAAGAGCCAACATATCTTAGGGGATGAGAGCTAGTCTTAGAGTCAGTCTAATCTCAGGAACAAATACTGATTATGTGATCCTGAATGAGTCCTTTAATCTATGTCTTATGCAACTCTAAAACTAAATTTAAGAGAAGGTGTATATCCAGATTGTTAGATTAAATTTCCTTATCTGAGAGTTACTTATACCAAAGAAATCACATGTTCAGTACCTACCCTTTCTATAGTCTTCCAGATTCTGTCAATCTGGGACCTTTTTTGTTCTCATTTGTTTTAAGGTTATACATGCAAAATAATGTTAAACATTCCACATTAGTCATGTTGTGAAAAAAGAATCAGAAACAAAGGGAAAAACCATAAGAAAAAAACAAATAAACAAACAAAAAGTTAAAATAGTATGTTTTGATATGCATATAGACTCCATAGTTCTTTCTCTGAATGTGGAGAGAGTCTTTTGGAATTGTCTTGGATCATTGTATTGCTGAGAAGAGCTAAGTCAGTCATAATTGATCATTGCACAATGTTGCTGTTATTGTATATGTTTTCCTGGTTATGCTCACTTCACACAGCATTAGTTCATGCACATTTTTCCTGGGTTTTTTCTGAAATCTGCCTACATATTATTTCTAATTGCACAATAGTATTCCATCACATCCATATATCACAACTTTTTCAGCCATTCCACAATTGATGGGTATGCCTTTAATTTCCAATTCTTTGACAACACAAAAAGAGTTTCTTTAAATATTTTTGTACCTATGGGTCCTTTTCCTTTTTTTATGATCTCTTTGGGATATAGAACTAGTACTGGTATTTCTGGATCAAAACATACATATGGATTTATAGACCTTTGGGCATAGTTCCAAATTGCTCTCCAGAATGGTTGGATCAGTTCACAACTCCACCAAAGATGCATTAATGTTTCAATTTTTCACATCTTCTCCAACATTTATCATTTTCACTTTTTTGGTCATATTAGCCAATTAGTACATCACAGATGTTTTTATTTGTATTTATCTAATTAATAGTGATTTAGAACACTTTTTTCATATGTCTTTTTCTCATTTACTTAAATGAGGGGTGGACCTAGATGTTCTCTATGGATTTTTCCATTATAACTTTTATGACTTTTCATGAATGACCTTCCTCTCTCTCTCCTTCTTCAATGTTGAAACTATACCTTTGTTTTAAATCCCATCATTTGCAAACTAAATAGAATAAGAAACAAGTCTTATTCATTTTTAAAGTCCTTAAAATGCCTTGAACATAATAGGTATATAATAAATGATTTCTAATTTTGACTGAAGTAAATTCCCATGAAATAGACTGCATTTTTAATAGGAACAATGCCAGAATTGGGAGGGAGGGGTGCATTCCTGACCAATAATATGAAATCAAAAACATAAATTATTTGGATTTTTCCTATAAAAGAAAAAAATACTGTAATCCCTTGCACTGTATACTTTGATGGATATATTAATTCATTACTATAGGTACCCCCATTAACAAAAGTGAATGCAACCCTTCTAATCCTGTGAAATTCTTTTTGATGTCTTTCCATAATTACTAATAGGGGATCCTCCCAATATGCTGCGGTGCCTTCTTTTACTCTTGGTATATTAATTTCAGTGCCTAGTTGTTATTCCTAATTCGTCAACAAGTTCATCCTATCTCCATTTATTTTTTCAATTATACTTACACTCCAGAAAGGCCTTCATGTTACATCTTTCTTTCAGGTCATTGAAGGTAACATGATTCAGCCAAATTACATCCATCATGCACCTAAGATGTAACTTAGATATTTCTGGGGTTTTGATCCATATACATATAATAGCATTGGTAAAATATTGCCATTAAAGATATTCTAGTGGGGCAGCTAGATGGCACAGTAGATAGAGCACCAGCCCTGGAGTCAGCAGGACCTGAGTTCGGATCTGGCCTCAGACACTTAACACTTACTAGCTGTGTGACCCTAGGCAAGTCACTTAACCCCAATTGCCTCACCAAAAAAAAAAATATGCTAGCACTGAAGAGTTTGGAAAGTTGAAAATGTCACACATAATTCTAAATGTAATGCTGCCTGATCTTTCTCATTTAATTCTGCAGCCATCCAATCTCTCTGCAACATTTTCAGAATATGATAAGCCAGACAGTTAGATATACTCAGTGGGTCACACATGTAACTAACTATACATCACAGTCTTGGCAACATTGATCTTTCACCATTTTCTTTATGTAGATAGTACAATTTCTTTAGAACTGCAAAAACCTGCAATTGCTTTTGTATTGTTGATTTCATGAATAAAACTGTAGTGTTCTGGGACTAGATCCAATTAGGCCAATGTTATTTGCAAATAGGAACATTTAGAGAATTTCAATCCCAATAGGCAGTGGAATTTTTGAGGAAAATATTTAAAACTGAAATAAATACTATGATGTATAAAAAGTTCAAGAGACAGCTTCTGGATCATTGGTCATTTTGTTAATCATGCTAGCAATCATTAATAAAAGAGGTCAGTGGCACTCTCAAATACCAAAGAACCCTCATGGAACCCACTCAAAACATATGCCTTTGGAAGAATGAGTGTTCCTGAGGGTATCAATCAACTCTTATTGGTTACAATTAATGAGAAAAATGAACATTATAATGAGAGGTGGGCCTATTCTGATGAGGGAGTGGGGAGGGGCATGTCTCTGATCACTCAGTCTTAGAAAAAGAGAATTTTATCTTTTATCTAGATTACCTCACCTAGGGCAATCAAGACAAAAGTCCAACTCTGTTCAGATCTGGCTGAGAGGAACACAATGGCCCAGAACTGACCTTAAATTAAATTTTTTGTAAGGTTCTCTAGTTGCAGGTGGGGAGGGGGGGGAGGTAAGTTTCCAACCCATTTTTGAAAGGCATTTGCCCTGGAGAGCTGGGTAATGTTATACATCAACAATGCCCTTTAGAAACTGAACAACCTACAGACTCCCCAAAACATCCTGGTCCTAATTAAAAAATTAATTAATATGAGAGAAATAATAATTTCTCTCAATATAAATACTAAAATGTCTATATCATAGATTACTTGAAGAAGAGTAAAATATAAAAGATCTAGGAAGGGAGCTAAGACTAGGCTCTGGAAGACTTTAGATAACAAATAAAAGAGTTTATCTTTGCTCCTAAAATTATAGGGAGCTATGGGAGTTTATTGAATAGGGAAGTGGTACAGTCATATTTATGCCTAGAAAATTAATGAGATGCATGGAAGATGAATTGGAATGTAGAGATTCGATTCAAAGAGACCAATTAAAAGGCTATTTATATATTCTGTATGTGAAGTAGTGTTATATAAACTTCATTGGATCAAAGCTAGCATTGCTTTTAGATAGCATGTTAGGTAGAGGATGGGGTGGGACAAGTGAAAAAGTATAAAAGCTCAGAGTCAGGAGCAGATCTGGGAGAAAAGTAATGAGCTGGGGCAGCTAGATGGTGCAGTGGATAGAGCATTGGCCCTGAAGTCAGGAGGACCTGAGTTCAAATCCGAGCTCAGACACTTAACACTTACTAGCTGTGTGACGCTGGGCAAATCACTTAACCCCAACTGCCTCACCAAAAAAAAAAAGAAGAAAAAAATATGGTAATAAGCTTCTGTGGCCATTTCCATAAATAGAGGTTCTAGTCAGGAATTCATCATAGCTGACATTTTATATTGATTTAAAGTTTGTAAAGTGCTTTACAGGCATTCTTTCATATGATCCTCCCAGATACCATCTGAGGCAAGCACTGTGCATATTATCATTCCCATTTAAAAATGATGAAAATGAAATGGAAAGGTTATAGAATGTAATCTCCATATTGACATGGATGGCTTCATTTTTATATCTGTATTCCCCATGGGTGCCTAGTACTTTGCACATGATAAACATTTAATGGAAACCCCTTAGGGGCAGTTAGGTGGTATAGTGGATACAGCATGGGCCCTGGAGTCAGGAGGACCTGAGTTTAAATCCAGCCTTTGGCACTTACTAGCTGTATGACCCTGGGTAAGTCACTTAACCCCAATTGCCTCAAACATCTGGGTCATCTTCAATCATCTTGATGTATATCTTGCTGCTGGACCCAGATGGCTATGGAGGAGAGGGTGAGGCTGGTGACTTTGCACAGGCCTCCCTCACTTAAATTCAATTTACTATAAGTTATGATATCACCTCCTGTTGTCTTAGTATTCTTCAAGAATGAAGGACAAGCAGGGCAGCTAGGTGATACAGTCGATAAAGCACTGGCTCTGGATTCAGGAGGACTTCAGTTCAAATCTTGCCTCAGACACTTGACACTTACTAGCTTTTGTGGCCCTGGGCAAATCACTTAACCCTCATTGCCCCACCAAAAAAAAGAAAAGAATGAAGGACAAGCAACATCAACTAAACTCATTAATTAATTTGAAGTAAATGATTTAGTACAAGTTTCTTGAGAACAAAGATTATCTTTTTTTACTTATGTAACATTCAAAGTATGTATGACATACTTCCTATGACATACAATCTTATGTATATAAACACCCTTACAATGGTACTTGGAATAAGTGAATAATGAGATTCGACCTATGATTTCATTAGTCTGGGAAAATCTCACATGAGGAAATTCTTCTACCAATATGGGTTGTAACCTTCTCTGAAACATATATAGTTTTAGAGAGGTTCCTTGAGAAATAAAACTTGTTATCTGGCCTGGAGACACACAAGCTACATATATCAGAAGACTTAAAACTAAATCTTCTATCACCAAGGCCAGTTCTGTATATACTACACACCATGCTGCTTTTAACAAAGTAGGTATTCCATAAATGTTTCTTAAGTAAATGCTCATTGGATTAATAAAATAGATGCTATTGTACAAAGCAATAGTAATCTTATCTGTGTTCTATTTGCGTAATTAACAGTAGAAGGGAATCAGGAAATAAAATATTCTTTCTGGTCAGCTCCACCAATTTCCAGGCTTTGATACATGTGGGAATCAATGAACTCTGTTTTTAATTTTTAAAATTTTATTTATGGATTTATGTATTTATTTGTTTATTTTTGATGAACTCTCCTAACTATTAATCACCTGCTTTGTAACTGAGCATATAATTATCAAAGCCCAAGTCAGCTACCCAAAATAAGAGAATGAAAGCAACTGGAACAATTCATGTAGCACTGACATGCAAATTGCCACTTTGAATTTAAGTTTATGTTATTGATGGAGGATCTAAACCTTATAGACTGGAGTTGATAAATATGAGGTGAATTATTTGAAATGATGTTATCAGACCTTCCCAAAAGGTTGTTTGTGAACAATTTTTCATAAGGCCCAAAGACATAAAAAAAAACCCCTTAATTAAGTAGTGGCCCAAACCACAATCAGGTGAAGGCCTTGGTATGTCAGAGATCTTTCTGCTCTCCTTTTCTGAAGTTCAAGCAACAAAAAAGAACTAGTATTAATGCAAAGGATCCTCTATAGGCACTATACATCTAATGTCCCACAGTGTTCAATTAATTATTCACATTGTTTTCATATTGATGGGTAGTTTTTAGAAGAGATCTTCACCTTGCTACTCTTGGTTCATCATTTATTTCAGTGGCTAAACATGTCAAAGCCCATGGTATCTGGGCTATAAGTCTCATAGAGTTGGCTCAGCCAATTCATGTAAATAGGGATCTATTTGGTTACTTGTCTTTTTTTTTCTTCTCTTCCCTTCACAATTCCAAGTAATTATTTAGCTACTAAAATGCTTATTGACTATTTTTTTCTTCTTTCCTTACTTCTATCCTTCCTTAATTCTATCCTTCCTTTTTCTTTCTTTCCTTTCTTTCCTCCCTTCCTCCTCCCTTCTTCCTTCCTTGATCTCTCCCTCCCTTCTTTTTCTTCCTTCCTTCCTTCTTTCTTCTCTCCCTCCCCTTCTTTCCTTCCTTCTTCCTTCCTTTCTGTTTTTCTGACACCCCTTAATTCATATGCTTGATATACCTCAGTGTATCAGTAGTGTGATACATATAGCAAATTTATAAAACAATATAAGCTCTCATCTCTGACATCTTGTCTCAGTAGGGAGGGAAGACAGAGATATGCAGTCTATCTTCCCAGTGTAAAAGCAGCTTATTGACTACAGGGATTTTTCAGTGCTTTTATAATTTCCTTTGTTTCTCTGACACCCAAGTTTGTATATCATAGCAAGGATGATGATTAGGATGATAACACACTTATAAATGCTTTCTATATTTCAGGTTCTAGGAATACAAATACAAACAAGCAAGATAGTTCTTGACCTAAAGAATCTTATTTTCTTTCTTTTTTGGGGGGGGGCAAGACAATGGGGGTTAAGTGACTTGCCCAGGGTCACACAGCTAGTAAGTGTCAAGTGTTTGAGACTGGATTTGAACTCAGGTACTCCTGAATCCAGTGCTGGTGCTTAATCCACTGCGCCACCTAGCTGCCCCAAGAATCTTATTTTCGAATGGGGAAATGCAACACAAAAAGGAACTATCTCATAACTAAACAGGGAAGATAAATTAAAAGTTTACCTATCAGAGACTAGGTACCTGGGGAAGAGTCAGGAGATTCTGGTACAAAAGAATTGAGTGGAGAAGCATGATCTGTAAATGACTAAAAAGTGACATTAAAGCCTGGTTCTGGGCAACTATGCTGAGTAGAGTGGAAATTTCATGAAGCAAAATAAAAGAAGTTTCTAAGCAGATAACTGTTGTCAATAATCATTACCTATTTCTTTGCACACTCCCTAAATGCTTTTTCTCCAAAGTTCTTTCCTGAGTTGTCTTCTTTCCCTATTTTTTCCTTCAAAATTCTCATTTACCATCATAGCATTAAATTTTTTTCTCTACCTATGATGCCAAAATATGTACAATGACTCCTGACTTCTCTGAAAAATTAGACCTGGTTTTCCAACAGACAGCTAGACAGTTTAACCTTGATATCCCACTAGTATCTCAATATATTTACACAGACTCATTCTCAAAAGCATTTTCCCCTTATGGTAGCACATTTTGTTAATGGTAAAACCATACTTCTAGTCACTTGGGATAAAATGTTTAGAACGATTTTAGCTAGCCCCTTTCCTCCATCAGACTCTCACATACCCAGTAATTTATAAATTCCTATTCATTCATCTTTTATAATTTTCCTTGCATTATCTGCTTCATTTGCATTTTTTCTGTCACTACCCTGGGTCAGAACCTAATTAACATAGGCTTACACTATTATAATAGAATAATAACTCATCTCCTTGTCTCTGCTCTCTTCCCACTCTAATTTTTCCAATATTTCAGAAGTAGGATAATTCTCCAAATGCCTTATTTTGACAATAGTAATCCTCCTGATCAAAAATTTTCAACACTTCACCTACAAGATAAAAATCTTAGAAAAATAGTATTTTAGAACCAGAATAGACGTTCAAGATCATGCACCTCAATTCCTTTATTTTGTAAAGAAAATGGATCCAAAGGGTTTAACTATCTTTTCTAACATTACCCACTTAGTTATTGCATAGCCAGAACAATAAACAAATTCTTATAGCAATGTAAAGCTCTTCTTCCATTATACCATATTGCCATAGTTACAGCATTTTCCATGACTCCTTTATTTTGTAGGAGCCTTACATTTTACTGTCACTTAAACCAAACTATACTATGGCCCAAATCTGCCTTTCTAACCTTGTTTCCATCCTTATGTGAACCTTTACTTGTTTAGCCATAGTGTTCTTCAAATAGTCCAGAAATGATTCAACCAGGATTTTAGCAAGCAAGAATTTAACTAATAACTCCTATTTATGTAGTACTTTAATATTTCAAAAATAATTTCTTCCCAATAATTTCTTCAAAAATGGAATGGGTGAACAAATAATGATACATGAATGCAATGGAATAATGTACCATTAGAAACAACAAAGGGAAGATTTCAAAGAAACCTAGAATTAGGCTTTTGTGGTGACAAAGTCTGTTTAGTCATTCTGGTGCAGGAATAATGTAGGGATGGAGTCACCTCTCCTGAGAAGCCTATTCTAATTCCCTTAGTTATTAGTGTTCTCTCTTTCCTTAAGCTGCCATAGTTAAGCTGCTTACAAATTGCTTTTGCCTCAGCAGAATGTAAGCTTCTTAAGGACAGGGACTTTAAAGAATGCTGTGTATCCTGCAATGCCTAGCATCATCTAGCACTAAATGCTTACTAAATTGGATTGGATTGTATCAGATTTGCTTGGACTGAAGATCTTTGGAATCAATGGGGTATAAGGAACTTTGGGATCAAAATTTTTAAGGATCATTGACAAGTTTGCTGAAGTTACTGAGAATAATGGTAGGAGATGAATAATGTACATATGAACATTTTGCTCCAATTTATAAGATTTTAAACTAAAGGATTACAAAAGAAGCACATTATTAAAGCTGGCATTTTCAGCTTAAATGAATGCTAGGTTGTGTTCTTATATGTGGATATAACCTACTCAATTTTCCCTCTGGTTTATAATTCTACTCTTACTTGCTTCCCACTTATAAATAAATGTCTGACAAAAGAAGTAGTCTCTGAGGCAATGCAAGTGCCTCTCACTATCTCAGATAAGAAATAGTCCTTCTATTTCTGTTTTGTTTTGTTTTACATTTGAGGTGAACTCTTTCACTGGAAGTGTCAGTGGTTTTCTTTGAGTACCATCATCTCCCAGAATTTTCAATTCTTAAGAGATATAGATGCTTAAAGTTTTGATCCATTGGAAGAGTTCACATAAAAACTCTCAAAAATAGTCATCTATGAAACTGAGTCTTCAGATTTGAAGAAACACATTCTTTCAAGGATTCAGTATTTTACATTCATGCCAAGCTGGGGATTTTCAATGCCTCACAATCCCTTTTGGCTTTGTTTTCCCAAATTACTGTTAACATCCCTGTATTAGAGACATATACTTTGTGAACCTCCTCAAAGGGAGGAAGATGCTCACTAAAAGCTGGAAACAGATAATGACTAGGGCTGCTGACCTAATTTCTTTTTTTTTTCTTTCCTGAATCATGTTCTTCTTGAAATCCACTAAGTGCCAAATGGCATGGTCATTTGAGTTTAGATGGCCTCAAATTAGAGGCCACCTTATCTTTAGACTGCTACTCTAAAGCAAGTCTTTCCACTTATAAGAAGATTCATGTCGCATTTTTTTTTTTTACTGCACAGAGATGCTAGGAGGATATGGAAGATCGAACATGTAGAGTACTCATAGCTCCTGGAAGTAGTCTCCTTATTGATTTAGAATGTTATACTGTAAAGGAATGCCTTGACATTTCACCAGCAGCAAACCCAGGAGATGGAACCATAAAGAACAGAGTCTCTATATATAGCTCTTAGAACTCACTCTAAAAATGACTTCATTGTACATGGGGGTTGGGAGGGGGGGAAGAGAGTGTGGTAATCCTTTCCCTCAGTTCCTATGCTTTGAATACTTGTGAAGTAGACAATCAAAAGGATGTTAGTTGCATTAGAACCTAAGGTTTTGCTTTTTTATTTTATACTAAATCTCCACAAGGAATCATATAGTTGAGAAAACTCATCATTAGCTTTCTTTAAATCTTTCTTTTTGATTAACATTAAGTCACAGAAGAAGAGACCATATCTCAAATAATTTGTTTATAAAATTTGGTGCAGAGTGGGAGCTTATAGTAGAGTCAGTGTGTGTGTGTGTGTGTGTGTGTGTGTGTGTGTGTGTGTGTGTGTGTGTGTGTAACTAGAACTATAATGTGAACTGTAATCTTTCTTTGAAATAGAAAGTAGAGAAAAAAGGAAATGGAGTGTAAGAAGAATCATATTAAATCTATTCCTCTCAATGGAAATAATTTCCTCAGTGGAGATAGTTTTCCCACTGCTTGTTGTATTCCAACCCTGTGACCTGGGGTCATAAAAATTTCTTTCTGGGGAAGAGATTAATTCCTGGAGGCTCTAGGGCACTGCATAGATTTCTTAGCAGAGTCCAGCTCTACTCTCCAGAAAGGTTCCCCTAGTTCAGGGAAGCCCTGTTGTCAAGTACAAACATATATTTAGATTTTATTCTTTTACTCCATCAGGTAGCAAATGGAAAGGACAGTGATGGAAGGATGCATGTTATGTGGGGGGTGGGGAGAGTTACAAATACATCAAGTGCATGAATTAAAGGAGTGAAAAAAAAATACCCTGCTTTTTTTCTTATCTCATGAAGACCAAGAGATACTGCTAGCTCTGGGTAGTCTAAAGAATAACAGTTCTAAATTTGGAACTAAACAAATGGTAAGAAGAACATTTCTTCTAAGCTACTTTTCTTTTCATGACCCCCTTTTTATTTTTACTCATAACCCTTTGAAATCAACTTTAATGTCTGCATCTACGTATGTTTTATAGTATATATGCTAACTCAATTTATAATCATGTCACATGAAACACAGTTAGGAACAATAGCTAACGGATATAGCCCATGTGCAGTTTTCATGTGAAATTGTTTAAATAATCAGATTTTCTTTGAAAAATTCAAAAGTATGTGCATTGTAATATTACACTGAAGCAATATATAGTTGACAAACTTCCCATGTTCTTTCTAGATGATAGCATAAACACAGAAGAAATATGAACCATGTAAATCCAAAGACACCTCCATCACAACATGTGGTAGAGCCTTCTGAAATCATGTTGGACTGATCAGTCACAGCCAAACACACCATACCTCAACGTTATTATGTCATTCGTCCTCTTTTAAAACAAAAGACAAATAATTTTATTAATCATATATATATACACATATGTATGCAAAATGTATATTTAAGCGTGCACATACATAGACATGAAGTTATATACATATATGTGTTTATATACATACAAACATATACATACACTTGTGGCAGGATGGAATGATAGAGTCATTGCTTTTGGGGGGGGCAGGGCAGTTAGGGTTAAGTGACTTGCCCAGGGTCACATACCAGTAAGTGTTATGTGTCTGAGGCTAGATTTGAACTCAGGCCCTCCTGAATCCAGGGCTGGTGGTTTATCCACTGTACCATCTAGCTGGCCCAGAGGCATTGCTTTTTAATCAGGAAAATCTTGGTTCAAGTCTTATCTATATGACACATACTAGCTATAATGCAATATCATTAGACTTCTTAAAGTCCTGGGGAACTTCCTAAAACTATTTCACATGAGTCACTAATCTGCGTTGGCTGAATGACTTTCCACTCTTGTGTTCCTTATATGAATGAAATACAGACTGGGACCCAAAATAGCTAAAAAGTTTTATAAAATATTATATAATGACTCTTTCCACTTACCAACTTGAAACAGATCTGATACTTATTGGAGAGTTTAAAATTTTTCATATTCAATTTGTTCCTTTTCTTAGTAACAAATTTCTGTAAAATTTAAGATTTGATTGTTGTTCTATGCTGATCATCATCTTTCTTTTTTCTCTTTTTACCATATATTGTAATTTATTATTTTCAATATGTACACAGATGAAAACTGTAAAATGACCACAATTCTCAATACAATAGATGGCTATCTCATGAGAGGGGAAAGTGTTTAAATATTTAATTTCCTCTAATAACATAAAGATACACACACACACATACACATATATGTGTGTATATATATATATATATACATATATATATATCATATATATCTACCCACATAATGTCACATTTTAAAATGTTTAGGTTCAAAAAGATAATACTGTTCAAGAGAAATGTTTTTACTTAAATAAACAAAGAACAATGTTTGAAAGGAATTCAGAAATAACATTGTTCAATTCCCTCATTTTACAAATGCAGAAAATGTTATTGAGAAAAAATAAATAATTATAAACAAGGGGCAAAGCTGGGGCCCTTGTTATTTCTAACATACCAGCTTCAGAGCTCATATTTAAAATTAAGCAGACTTGAAATTTCAGCTTCTTGGAAAACAAATATAATAATCCCTCTGGTTTATTCCCCCCCCCCATTTAAACTGATCATCTTTTTTTTTTCTTCTGAACATCTTTGTTAATGTGATTCATATTCATTAACATAGTTAAGGCTATCATTCCATGTGGAATAAAATAAAATATGGGAATTCCTGATGTCTATATTATGATATTCAGTTGGATTGGCTGACCATTAAATTAATCTTTTATAGGCACTGCAGATGGACAATGAGCTGGGCTTACAATGCAATAGGAAGAAAAGAGTAAACTGTATTGTTCTTGGGAAATTATTATGCATTGTCAATTAAGCTGTTTCTCTAAAATCAACAAAACAGCAAAAACAACAACAAAATGGAATGTTTTAAATGATAATCTTCATAGAGACATGCTAAGGCCTGAAATAATAGGACATTATACTCTCCAATGTATCAAAATTATAGGGGAAGCCAAAGCAAAGGATGAGAAGTATCCTGGATATAAGTAGTTTTCTGGGTGCTCCAACCTTTGAGTTATGCACAAGCAGTGGCATATAAAAGAACTCATCCAGAATATACATGATCAGAAATGAAAGTGGTATATGAAGGAAGGGGCATCCCAAATACTATACAATACTCAGAAATAAGAAAGAAAGTACTTGCCAGCTGGCCAGCTCCACCTTGGGTGGAGTTTGTACAAAGAATTTATTAAAGAAACTGGATATCGGCTCCAGACTAACAGAGATAGAATCATAGAATGTCAAGAAAAGAGTTGAAAGGGATCTCAGAGGTCATCTATTCAACATTTTACCTCAAAAACGAATCTTTTTATGATATTATGCACAAGTGGCCATTCAGTTCTGACTGAAGACCACAATGAGAGAAACTCATTATCATTCAAAAACAATCCATTCTGCTTTTGATACCTCTAACTTTGTAGAAGTTGTTATAAGTTGAGACAAAATATTCCTCTTTGCTACTTCCACGCCTTCTTTCTTGGATCTGCCTAGTTAAGCTTGTTATGCTATTATTATTTTCATATCAGTTTCTAACTTGGGCTTGAATTCCCCATTAGCTAATTTTCTTTTGCACTTTTGAAGTCTAGAGATAATTTCTCCAGAAAGAAAGAACAGATGAAAATTTAAGAACTTAATAGTTTTGCATTTGCATTTCTATTAGGCAGCTAGGTGGAGGAGTGGATATCTTTTGGGCCTGGAATCAGGGAAACCTGGCTTCAAATCCAGTCAAATACTGAAAAAGTGTGTGACTCTGGGCAAGTCACTTAATCTCTGTTCATCTCAGTTTTTTTAACTGTTAAATTGGAATAATAATAGCTCCTATTCCCCATCATTGTTGTGAGAAAGGACAAAATGAGATAATATTTACAAGGCACATTTTAATGTCTGAATCATGTGGATTCTTAGAGGAACCATAGGAGAACAAATTGTACATGTTTTTAATTGTAGCAAAAGTAATATTGGAGACTGAAAGAAATGTGGGAGGAAGCTAGGTTAGTTGCATAGAAAATATGAGGGAATATCTAATAGAAAA
This sequence comes from Dromiciops gliroides, assembly GCF_019393635.1. Lineage (NCBI taxonomy): Eukaryota > Metazoa > Chordata > Mammalia > Microbiotheria > Microbiotheriidae > Dromiciops > Dromiciops gliroides. Next base: position 128,390,850 of record NC_057861.1, on the reverse strand, counting down.
CTTTTTTGCTCATCTGGTATATTACCTCATTTGATCCTCATATCAGCCTTCTGAGGAAAGTGCTATTATTGTTTCCATTTTATAGAAGAGGAAACTGAGGCCTAGACAGGTCAAGTGACTTGCCCAGGATCACATAGCTAGCAAGTTTCTGAAGCAGGACTCAATTCAGATTTTATGACATAAATAAAGTAACAAGCACTTGATCCCTTGTAATCCATATCACATTACAAGATGAGGGAAGTGCGACTACATAGGAATTGGCATAAAAAATTTATAGTCTTTAAGCTCAGTAAGTATCAAGAGTAAGGTATCACAGTCAAGAAAGCTTATGAAAAAATAAACTACCAGTTGTGTCATTTGAAATATTGGGGAGAAGCCTGTCCCTGTTCTAACATATTGGGGAGTTTAGCTGGGGTTTCTAATATATTGCTACTTTTAAAGTAGAGGTGAGTGCACCAATTTTTGGCATTAAACATTTATTAATCATATTAAATGTTAGTAAAGAGAGAGCACATGGCTCCAAATTAGAGTTCAGAAAACCTACATTACCTAGCTAGATAGGAGAGTGAGGGGTGGGGGGTAGAACAAGTGACTGCTTCCTCCAGTTTCCCAGCCAAGAGAGAGAATGAGAAAGTGTAAACCCCTTGGGGACCAGACAAGAGGCAGCCCTTACACACTGTTCAGAGATAACTGGCTAGCATCTTTCAAATCCATTGGTTTATAGGACCTGAGGGTGGACCATATTAAAATAAGCTGTACGTGCTGAGGTCAGTGTCTTGCTGAACTCAGGGTCCCATGAAAGACAGACCCTCTGAGGGCAGAGGCTTTTAGAGAGGTGTGGTTTCCACTGTCTACTAAGAAACTGATTTCCATTTTTAAGGATTCTGGACTGGCTCTGAGAAACTAGCCAGAGTTTCTGAGTGTGTGTGTGTGTGTGTGTGTGTGTGTGTGTGTGTGTGTGTGTGTGTGTGTCTTGGTCCCCCCCAAAAAAAAAACCACATTATTATTAATTATTTTCTCACACAGTAAATAACACATAATGTTGAGGAATAAGGAGAGTATAGTCTCCTTTCACCTGTGATGGTTCCATATTAGGAATGATATGGTCACTTCTGGAAATCACAGTTTAACAAGGACATTGATAAGCCATAGAGTGTACAGAGGAGGGCATTGAGGACAATGAAGGTCCTTGAGTTCACACCTTATTAGGATCATTTGAAAAAGTACTGGTTATGCTTAGATTGGAAAAGAGAAACTTTACCACGGATATCTTCAGGTATTTGAAGGTCTTTCATGAGGATTTTACTTGTTTTAACCCACAACAGAAAAAGCATGTCCAATACAAAGAAATTGATTAAGGATCATCCTACTTTTCCCTGAAGATCTGCGATGAGGGGGAACCTGCTATTTCTTGAGGCTGCTCATTCCATTTTTGAACAAATTTTATTGTTATGGATTTGTCGTGTACATTCATCTGTTCCCAGTTATACCTTCAAAAACTAATCAGAGGGGGTAGCTAGGTGGTGCAGTGGATAAAGCACTGGCCCTGGATCCAGGAGGACCTGAGTTCAAATCCAGCCTCAGACACTTGACACTTACTAGCTGTGTGACCCTGGGCAAGTCACTTAACCCTTATTGCCCTGCAAAAAAAAAAAAAAAAGCACCAACTAATCAAAAGTAGTAAATGATACTCCATTCTTGTTTCAGAACATGGTCAGCAGTTGAAAAAAAGTTTCATCAGAAGAGCTGCCAATACTTATATAAACCTTCTTAATCCACATTTCCATTTCCATCTAGGTGAAATCTATTTATACTTCAAATGTCAGAGGACCTTTTTTTAAAGTGTCAAATTAATTCACCTGCTAGAGTAACCCCCTGGTTCATGAAATACTGGATAAAGCCAAGGAAAAAGAAGAAAGGGGGAGAAGGGACTAAATAAATTAAGTAAAGATAAATTAAGTAAACTAAGTAAAAGATCTCTGGTCACAGCTTGACAGGGGCACTCTGTCAACAGAAATGCCTAAGGCATTGGCAGTTCCAGTCATTACATCCCACTAGCTATTCAAAAACATCCATAAACTCAGTAAGAGTTCTCTCTCTCTTTCTCTCTCTCTCTCTCTCTCTCTCTCTCTCTCTCTCTCTCTCTCTCTCTCTCTCTCTCTCTCTCTCTCTCTCTCTCTCTCTCTCTCTCTCTCTCTCTCTCTCTCTCTCTCTCTCTCTCTCTCTCTCTCTCTCTCTCCCTTTCTCACTAGTAGCAGAGAGCAATATTCATTGGAGTCTATGTACCCTATCTAGAGACCAATGAGAACCAGTCTAACCTATCCCCCTTGCATTTATATTTTCCAAGAGACCAACAGGGAACAAGGCAGAAATGTACTCACTGGATACACTAGGGCTGGTGGGAGCAGACCCAATTAGAACAATGTGATGGCATGACCAGGAAACATAAATGTTCCTGACAAAATGGATGTGTCAGCTGTTCCTTCATGTCTCCACATGTTCCCTCATGTGTACTTTTCTTGTACGATCTCTACATGTGTTCACTCTCCACAGATGGTGTGTGCATTAGTGGAAGAGTGCACCTCAGAGCTATGGGAGAAATATGCCATTGTAAATCTTCATACTATGATGTTTCATTAAATGCTTTTGCTTTGAACTAATTGATTCCTCTGGCTGAGTAGTAAAAAAACAAAGAAAGTAAATGAAATATGTCCCCAGAAACTTAATTAATAAAACTTTAGGTTTTAATATCTTACAATTGCACTAAGACTTTTAGGACACTCTGTATGTTGGTATGGCTTGTAGGCTGTGGTTCTGAGTAGAAGCCCATTAAAAGAATTCTTTGAGTTTGGAGTAGCTAATCTGGGTGCCCCACATGATAGGGAAGTGCCCCAGTAAATGAACAAACCATTTGTTATTTAGAATGCTTGAAGCAAATAGGGCAGAAGAGGTTTCTAGCTTCTCCTTTTATGTAATGTTTTTTTTTTTTTTGCACTTGCTGATTATACTACAGTCACAAATTAAGGGTTAGACACGCCCATGACTCTGAAAACTGGGTGGAGTTGAAACTGTTACTGGCATTGTGACTATTGCTGTCTTTAATCAATCCATATAAGGCATAAGGACGAGGAATCTGAGCTAACATTGGCAAAAGCTGTGATCTCAGGCTTGGGATATAGGGTTGATTGCTATAGACAGGTTCTATTAATATACAGCCTTGGGCAGTAATAGATAGGTAGCAATTTTGATCTTGTTATTAAGATGTAATTTAGAGGCACTATTTGATCTGGATTCTGAGTATGTTGAATTATGAAGCATTATACTGTGCTCAGATTGTGTATATAGAAAGTAGTACAGTACCTATTAGACGTTTCAATGGAACTACTGATAAAGGTGAACTGTAACACTAAAATGAAAATTGAATTATTGCCTGATTTACAAGCTGAATGGACCACTAACCAGGATGTGGGGAGTACTTTGCACATGAATGCATTTGGAATCAAGTCTAATTTTTAAAATCACTTTTCTCCTCAGACATGATTACATTCCTAGTTTACAAACTTTGTCTTTGGAATGGTTGCTGATATCCTGGGATGCAGGTGGGTTCATGAAGTTGAAAAATGATTTCTAAATTATATATTTATTCCATAAATTTCCAGTAGTTCCCACAATCAGTTCAGACATACTCACTACCAAGCTGAGATTTGCTGTTTCCTTTTTGGTGTCATTCCAGTACACCTGCAAAGCAAACATTCACTTGGGATATTATTTTTAATTATTTGAAAATATGTGAGCATACACTACGAACAAATTTCACTGAACCTTACATTAAAATGTACTTTATTATATTTATGAAGTTGTTTGGTTTTATTTTGTGATTTCCTTTCTGAAATGTTAGAACTATTACACTGTAGTGTAGTGTAGTAGATAGAGTGCTAGACCTGGAAGGAGGAAGACCTGGAATCAAATGCCACCTACCCCTTACTAGCTCAGTAACCACATGCAAACCTCTCCAATCTTCACTCTCCTCATTCTTTAAACATTGCTACTACTAACTATAGTCTCTACCTTACAGGCTTGTTGTCAGTCAACTATCAACAAACACATTAAGTGTTTACTGTATGCCTGGCACTGTAATAAACTCTAGAGACATGAAAAGAGGTAAAAATAGTCTCATATTCTAATGGGGGGATGCAACATCTAAATAACTAGTTATAAGATCTATAGAGTTTTGAGTCAAATGAAAATATGTAAAGTGCTTCAGAAAGTATAAAACATTACATGTTTGTCACTTAATATTTTAATCTTTGTTACTAATCCAAATTACTGATTCAGGGGATGATAATAATTGAAAAATCCAGGACACTTTGATTCTGTGAGAAATATTGTTGTTGCACACAATAGGGAAAAGTAGGTATGTCTTTTGAAATGAACATAAAGTTTTCAGTACATTATACTAATTGAACAGATTGAAGCATGCTATTTTTCACTTTCATTTTTTAAAATTAAGTTTTCATATACAAAATCAAAAATATGGTAATGTTTTATATAATCATACATATATAACCCATATCTGATTGTTTGCCACTGCAGGGAGGGAGGGAAAGAGGGATAAAAATTGGAACCACAAACTACAAACAAAAATGTTTATTCTTATTATTTTAAAAATTCAGTATCCATATAATTTGTATTCATCATTTCATTGGGGTGTACTTCCTTCACTGATATATGTCACAATTTGACACTATCTATTAATCTTATGCAATACTTGTCCATGCCCTTTCATAAAGCCTCAATGGAGGATCCATTCAACCACTGTGCTGAAGGTCATGTGATTGTTCCATTATGTGAGTCTACAAATTTGTCATCAGTTTCCCCTTCTCACTTTATGATGAACTCACCACATTTTCAGGTCATAAATTGGTAAATGTACTTTGTGCCTCCCTGCCCCATTGTTAATAAGCCACTGAAGTAATGGTATCTACTATATGTTCTTCCATTATCTTTTGAGTCCTTTACTATCTTATTTGTTCTAAGATAATGGTGTTTCATGATTAATAGTATTATAACATCAAGGAAGTCCAGTAGATACTGGATCTGGAATCAGGAAGACCTAAATTCAAACCTGGCCTCAGACACATATTAATTGTGTGATTTTGGAAAAGTCAGTTAACCTCCATTTGCCTCAGTTTCTTCATCTGTAAAATGGGTGTAATAATAGCACCTACCTCCCAGGGTTGTTGTAAGAATTAACTTAGTTAATATTTATAAAATGCATAGCCAAGTGCCTGTCATATAATAGATGCTATATAAATACTAGCTATCATCATTACCATCATCATGCTCATTACCAGATGAGATCAGGTGCGTTCAGGGTGTTATGGCCGTAGTGGATTTAGTTCAATGAGAGCCAGTGGTGATATGAGGCATCCCCAAAAGCTAATGAATTCTCAGCCTATTGTAGAAGCATTCTTTCTTTTTTGGGTAATGTTTTATTTTATTCTATTTTCCAATTACATGTAGAGATTGTTTTCAACATTCATTTTTGTAAGATTTTGAAATCCAAATATTTTTCTCTCTCCTTCCTCTCCCCTCCCCAAGATTGCAGTCAGACATACATACACACAATATGTATATGCATATATTAACACCCCCTATAGAATTATATAATAACATACATGTTGTTTGTAGAAATACACCCATATATACATATAAAAACAAATATCTGATGGCTTGGCATCTTGTGGAGGGGGGAGGGAAGGAAGGGAGGGAGAAAAGTTTGGATTTCAAAATCCTACAAAAATGTAGAAATATGTCATGAGGGAAATAAATGGTAGGGGTCTTAAAAAAATAAAGTATTACCAGAGAAAATAGTAGTATTAAAGAGATAATTTTTGAGGCACTAAGAGAACATTATACAATTTTCTCCAAAGCAAACTACTTTGACTCCCTTTCTTTTTTTTTCCCCACTTCAGTGACTAAGTGATTGCCTATCTGTTGCACCTTTGAAGCTGCAGATATTCGATAGATAAACTTAATGGCTTGCTTATCCAGTAGAATGTAAAATATAGTCAACATGTAACATCATCTTAAACTCAGAATGAACCTCAGAAATATTTTAGTCCAATGTATACTTGAAGAGGGTTACTCTCTAGGATATCTCCAACAAGTAGTTTTCTAGTCTTTGCTGGACAGACTTCAGTGAAAGAGAATACATTACATCCTGAGGAAATTTACTCTGTTTTTAGCCACTCTAATTATTAGAAAATTCTACTTTACATCAAACTGAAATCTACCTCTGTACCTTCTACCCACTGATTCAAGTTTTCCCATATAGGGCTAAGTAAACCATCCACTGCCAATGTCTTCCCTCTGAGATTACTTCTCATTTACACTAAACATATAGTGTATGTACATAGCTATATTATTTCTGGTTTTGCCTTTCAGTTTATTCCTAGTGTTTAGCAAAGCATCTGACATATAGTCACTTCAATACATGTATTAGGCACCTACTATGATCTGGGCACTGTACTAACTGCTATTCATATAAAGAAAAGCAAAAAATATAAAATAAACCTCTCCCTGCTCTAAAGAACATCAGCATTTAATAGGTATGTATATAACAAATGCTCATTGACTGACTTCATGGTCATGATTTTTCCTCTAAGCAATTGGTTGTAGTTAAAAATAACTCATTGTTCTTTCACATGTTAGCTCTCCAAATAATGGAAAACAGTTATCAAGCCTATTCCAGAGCTTTCTTTTCTTGTGGCTAAATTCCCTAAGCTCCCTAATAATAAAAGTGAATGTCATACAAGACTGATTTTTTACCATGCTGGTTGCCTTTTATCTTTTCAATGGCCTTCCTAAAATATGACTCCTAGAACAGAAGGCCCTATTCTACTCTGATGTAACCAAGACAGTTTTCGAAAATACTGTCACTTTCCTAGAACCTGGATACTATTCCTTGTTTAATTCCACTTAAGTTTGTATTAGCTTTTTGGGTATCATGCCACTAAAATTTCTAAGTTATTTTTGGACATATCAGTCTCATCCTATATTTATACAGCTTATTATTAATTCTATTGAATATTAAAATATAGCTTTTGTATCTGCCTGTCTCCTAGAAACAGATCAGAGAAATAATGATTATTTTCTCCTACAAATAAAGAGATCAGAGAAATTATATCGTATAATATCTCCTACTAACTAGAAAGAGAACATGATATCCATACCTATCTTCCTATGAAACAGATCAGTGAAAGACAGAAAAAAACATAATATCAGTTTCATATTTTATTGTCCCAAGAAGAAAGATAACATGACATGATCATGTGGAAACTTCCCTCCTAAAAGAGAAGCTTGGAGGACTCCCCATTTCTGAGGGTATATATGGTTTTAATCCACTCGTTACAGGACATTGTCACTTTCAATAGTATGATACAGAAATCAACCCAGAAACAAAAAGCAGTTTAACAATTTCAGTTATAACAAGTATGGAGGAAATACAGAAGCATCATGATAAGACCACAGGATTTTAAAAAAGGTTTTGTCAAGGATGAGGATGCCCAGATGTTACTGTAAGATAGAGACTTAATATCCAGAGGGAAAAGAAGTCACTAGGTAGAGTCTTTTATCTGCTAACTATCTGGGTTCAGGATTGGAGTTTAGTTGAAGGATATTTTGCTCTGAATAATTCTATTTTTTTTTTTTAGTGAGGCAATTGGGGTTAAGTGACTTGCTGAGGGTCACACAGCTAGTAAGTATTAAGTGTCTGAGGCCGGATTTGAACCCAGGTACTCCTGACTTCAGGGCCGGTGCTCTATCCACTGCACCACCTAGCTGCCCCCTCTTATTCATTTTATTAATCCAGGGTTTCATAAAACTCTTCTTGGAGGATAAGGTACCTCCATCAAATTCAATTGATCCACATACTCATATTAACAATTCCAAGTATATAGCTTAACATTTATCCCATGTAAATTCAATTTTATTATACGTTGTCCATCATTCTTTCTTGTTAAGATATTTTTGTTGAATTTATCATAAAATATACAACATGTTAGCTATCTATCCCAACTTTGTGTTAACCACAAATTATGTCATCTATTTTTTCATCAAAATAATTGATAAAAATTCATGTAACTTCCTTGAGGCCGGGGCTTAATGTTGGTTATACTTTATTTGCTAGCATCTAGTTTGGGGTTTCATTCAATTACTTTTAATTTCTTTTAGGATTGGATATTATACAGCATAGAGCTAAGAATAATTCCCTGAGGAATACATTTTTCCTCCAAATTAACATTAATACCTATTTTTGTATTTAGATATTAAATAGTTACAAATCCACCTAAATGTATTGTCATTTCCCTACACTTCTCCATCTTTCCCACAAGGAAAACTTTAGAAATGTGGTTAAATATGTTGCTGAAATCTAAATACAGGCACACTTAAAACAACTGGTTAGCACTGAGTAGACAAAATATTCAGTTAAAATGTTTTAGGGTATAGCCACAGCCCAAAGACCCCAATGAGAATATGTACATAGATATAGTAGTAGTAATTGTGTGTGTGTGTGTGTGTGTGTGTGTGTGTGTGTGTGTCCTTTTAAGACTAACACTTGGTTTTTTCCACTCTGGCCAATTCTATCCAGAAATTACTGATTTTGAGCTCTGTACAAAGGAATTCCTCTGAGAACATTTCCTCCCATCTTGGTTTATTAGGATGAACATTACCCTTAGTATCCATACTTAGTTTGAGGACTTGTTTCCATACTTACTAGTTGTAAAACTATGGTTTACAAATAAACTCAGTGAATTTCAGGTTCCTCATCTTTAAAATTGGGGTAATATTCTTACAGATGGGAAGATTGTGTTATAATGTGATTTATGGATGTCAGTGATTAACAGTGTTGAAAAGGTATTCATCTAGAAGTATATGTTGATTTTCAATTTTCATGTTAGATAAACCATTCAGTATAAACCACCAAGGAGGGCACATACAATAAATTGATACACAAATCGCATAAATGATAAATGTTTTTTCAAGTTCTTAATATGTACAACATAAGAGTAAAGGGAAAATATAAGGTTTTATAAATGTCTAATTCATTTGGCTTAAAGACAGATATCTTTTAAACCAGTATTACTTAGAACAAAAAAAACCCCACAACTATATACATATGCTCATTGTAAGAATCATGAGTGAACCATTCAGTCAACAAAAAAATAAGAGCTTACTATATGTCAGGCAATGGGCTAAGTTTTGGGGATACAAGGAATGACAAAAGCATGGTCACTGGCCTCAAGAAGCTAACATTGTAATAAAGAACAAAACATACAAATGGCTAGGAACAAACAAGATATATGCAGTGTAAATGGAGAGCTAATTTCAGAAGGGAGGTACTAGCGTGGCGGGGGTGGTTAAGAGAGGGCAGGAAAGGCCTCTTATAGAAGGTAGGATTTGAAATGCTTTGAAGGGAGTCTGGGAAGCCAGGTGGAGGAGAGAAGGGAGAGTTCCAGGATATGGAGTAGGGAAATGGAGTATCTTGTGCAAAGAATAGCAAGTAGACCAATGTTGCTGGAGCATAGCTAAATTTAATTTCACTTTCTGCCAAAATGATGAAAGATTTTGGGCTCTTATCTATCATACACCAAGTGAACAAAACCCAGAAAACTGGATCCTATTTTTGTATTTTTTGTTTGGGTTTTTTTGCAGGTCAATGTAGGTTAAGTGACTTGCCCAGGGTCACAAAGCTACCAAGTGTCAAATGTCTGAGGCCAGATTGGAGCTTAAGTCCTCCTGAATCCAGGATCCGTGCTTTATCCACTGTGCCACCTAGCTGCCCATGAGAATTGGATTTTATAAAACATTGTTGGAATGGTTTTCTAATGGGTCCTCTGACCAGGTTGCTTATCTTTATGAAGAGATGTTGAAATATTTGGATTTTATTTCTTGGTCTCTAAATTTTATACCCACACAATATTTTATTTTCCCCCAATTGAATGTTAAATTTTCTTTAACCTTTTTATGTTTTGATTTCCAAATTCTATTCTTCCCTACACCAAGACAGTAAGCAATCATATATCACTTATACATGTACAAGCATGTAAAACATTTCCATATTAGTTATTTTCTACAAGAAGACTCTAATAAAAAAGAACAAAAGAAAGTGAAAAGGAGCATGCTTCAGTCTGTATCCAGACAATATCAGTTCTTTCTATGAAGGTGGATAAAATGCTTCATCATTAGTCCTACTGTATATGATGTTCTCCTGGTTCTGCTCACTTCATTTTGCATCAGTTCATGTAAGTCTTTTCAGGCTTTTCTGAAATCATCCTGCTTGTAATTTCTTTCAGCACAATAATGTTCCATCACAATCATATACCACAACTTGTTTAGCAATTGCCCAATTTTGGAGCATGGCTTCAATTTCCAATTCTTAGCCACTACAAAAAGAGCTACTACAAATATTTTTATACAAATATGTCTATAATCTTTTGTGATATCTTTGGGATATAGACTTAATAGTCATATTACTGGAAAGATTATACAGAGTTTTATATCTCTTTGGGAATACTTCCAAATTGCTCACTGGAATGACTAGGTAAGCTCCCAACTAAACCAACAGTGCATTAGTGTGTCCCAGTTTTTCTGTAACCCCTTAAACATTTATCATTTTCCTTTTTTTAGTTATATTAGTCAATCCAATAAGTATAAGGTGGTACCTCATAATTGTTTTAATTTGCATTTTTTATATTAATAGTGATTTAGAACAATTTTTTTTATATAACTATAGATAGCTGTGATTTCTTTGTCTGCAAACTGCCTGTTTATGTCCTTTGGCTATGTATCAATTCAGGAATGACTGGTGTTTTTATAAATTTAACATAATTCTGTATATATTTGAGAAATGAGGTCTTTATCAGAAATACTTGTGAAATTTTTCCCCACCTTTTTTTTTTTGCTTTTCTTTTAATTTTGGTTTCGTTGGTTTTGTTTGTGCAAAAAGTTTTTAGTTTTATACAATCAAAATTACCTATTTTATATTTTGTAATGGTCTCTGTGTTTTCTTTGTTAATAAACTCTTCCCTTACCCATAGATCTTACAAATAAACTACTCCATGCTCTTCTAAATTGTTTATTGTATCACCTTTATGTGTAAATCATGTAAACATTTCAACCTTATCTTGGAATAAGGTATGAGATTTTAGCCTACATCCACTTTATTTCATACTGTTTTCCAGTTTTGGTTCTCTTAAATTCTTAACTACCTCTCTGTTATTTTTCCTGGACATGTCAAACAAAATCCAATGATTGCTACTAATCTATTAAAAAATGAAACTATAGAACTGTTTCCCTATTGCTTTTTCTTACTTTCTAGTTGTTTTGTGTTGTTTAAAATCTAATTGTGGGTTCTAATCTGCCCCACCCCAGGTTTTTGGGGGAAGCTGGCTAAAATCACTGATAAATTTAGGCTTTTAAGGATTTATTAAAATATATTATAAGTTAGTGAAGAGGGGCAGCTAGATGGCTAAATGGTTAAAGCCCCAGCCCCCATTTCCTGAAAAAACAATTAGTAGAGAAAGAGAGAGAGAGAGATTGAGAAGAGGTTCCTTATAGAATGGAAATCCTAGAGTGGATCTATTCAGTATAGCCAGAGAGAAAGAACCCTTCTTCCTTTCCTAGCAGCCCACATGAAATCCCTCACCATGCTGAAAGTCCTGGACTACCAGGGGGACCCTCGTTTTTCTCCCATCTACTGCCATGCTGGTTCCTCAATGAAAAAGAGACTGCTTTAGCCAGTGAGCTTCCATTTCCTGGTTCTTGTCTCCCTCCCTGAAAGGGGAGGTCCTTCAAGCTGATTGGTTGAGAGTGGTCTCTTGCTGATGTCAGTAGTACCCCACATCTGAGAACACCATGTCACTCAGGGCTAGCCAGGTGTGATCTCCATACAATCACCCTTATGTAGGTACTTAGTTTCTCAGTCTCACCCAATTCAAATAATTATAAATCAATCCTCAGGTGGGACCCCTGGGCATCTGCCAAATCCCATTATTTTATCACAGTTTATTCCTATATTATTTATGAGATACAGTTCATGTTTCTTCTTCACTGGAGTACAATTTGTGTTTCTTTCAGTGTTTTTTTTTTTCAGTAAAGTTTTTCCTTAAAAAATTAAATTGCAAGAACTACAGGGACTTGAAGGCATTTGGAATTAGCAATCCAGAAAAGTGATGTAAAAACAAATGTTTATGCACTTGCTGAGGTGAAAGATGATTGTGGTCCAAAATGAGTTATTTTTTATTCACTCCCTAGCAGTACAAAGTAGCCTGAAGATGAACTTTGGTTTCTATTTAGGAAATTAGATGGTATCATCTCATTATTTCTCAATACAACTCCATTGTGATTAGAGACACATTTTTCTTTTTGTCAACTCAAAGATATTAACATCCACATTTTTTACTAGGTGGAAGCTAGAAAATTTTAGTTCAGTCCAAATTTATGCTTGATTCTTGTAACCTGATCATTCTCTTACATTTTGAGTTATCTGAAGGAGGTCTGTCTACAGTTATTGTCACAAATCTGGCAGTCAACAAAAGCTCCTTGAATTATTTTATTTAATGAAAGATTTTAAGTGTTTTAAATTTGATGATAAATGGAATATTATTTAAAATACACAAAATGGTTCCCAATCCTTGCTCTTCCATTGAGACACTATGCCACTCTGGACATTAGTTAATATTTTATGACATCAGTTTCCTCATCTAAAAAAAATGATGGGATGAGGAGTAGATAAATACAATATTCCTTTCTAAGTCTAATATCATCTGACTCTTACTACTCTTTAATAGTATAATTAAATATTTCAGAAGTAATTTGCTTCAATATTTCAAAAAATAAAATCAATTTTATTTTATACCTATACTATATATTACTGTTTCTGTATGCTTTTGGTAATGCACCATTATCCCTCTAGCTGATGGAGAGTCACAATCTTGGTTTTGTCTTTAACTCTTACTTCTCCCTCTCCACAGTCTCATATTCAACCAGTCACTAACACTTATCCGTTCTACCTCCACAACATGTCACATTTCTCTCTACTAACGTGGATACTACCCTGGCCTGACCTTCCTTAACTTATGCAAGCTCTTCCTAATTGATCTCTCTTTCTGAAGACACTTCCTACTTTATCCCTGCTATGTCTAATTCATCCTCCACACAGCTAGCAAAATAATATTCATAAGTACAAGTCTGTTCATGTCACCTTCCTACTCAAAAATCTCCAATGCTTTCCCTTCCTCCAGTATAAAAAAATGCAAACTTCTCAAAATTTAGTTTGTATACACAATTTGTTTTCAACTACCTATCTTTTTTATTACCCAGCTTACTCTTCATGTTCTAGACAAAAAATCCAGAGGTGTCATGGTAAATGTTTAATGATTAAATATTAAACAAGCCCCAATATGTAGTATTTGCTGATTTCCAATATGTAAATGCACCCACTAAAAATTGAGAGATGGCCTAAGCATATTTCTGAACCAAGTCTAATTTCTGTTCCCCAAATTCTATATTCTGTCTCTTGTCTCTATGATTTTGTACAAAAAGTCTTCCATACCTAAAATCACCCTTGCCATTTCCACCTTCTAAGATCCCTGGAATTTTTCAAGGCTCTGTTCAATTCATATTTTCTCTGAGGAATTTTATTTGTTCCCACCTATGAGTTATTATTTTTATCTTTTTAAAAATTATTTTTGTAGATATTTCTCTCTCTTTCCCTAATATGTATACACACAACCACACAAAAAATATATGTGTGTGTGGTTTCTATATTAAAATGTATATATTATTATATATACATGTATATCATATATATATTATATACACACATACCTCTATCTCTACACATATCTATGTATATATACATACATATGTATATGTGTGTGTATGTATATATATATATATATATAAATGTATATATGGCTACCACCCTCTCCCAGGAGAAAGAATATAAGATAATTGAAGGCAGGGACTGCTTTCATTTGTTTTTTGCATTTTTAGAGTTTAGCATAGCATATTGTAGGCCTTAAAAAAGTAGTCACTGCATTAACTTGAAGAACTTACTTCAAGAAATATGGCCTGAAAATTACTGACTCATGTATTTCCCAGATGTCTTAGAAATCATCTTGCTTAAATGATTTCCAACTGAAATTATCTTCATTGAATATGCTAAAACCTCACATCCACAGAGGATTAATGAATGCTATAACTCATAAAATAGAAAGAGATAAGGATCATGTTGAATGCTTCTTTTGTTCTAGGACCTAAGGTCTCATCATTTTTTCTTGTACCTCAGAATTTCTTTTCAAATGAACCTGATTACAGAATTAAATTTGCAGAAACTTATTTTTTTAAATGTTATAAATCTAGAATTGACTTTAGGTCTATTGCATGCATATTATGTGGGGCAAAACACATAGTTTTGTTTGTTTGTTTGTTTCTTTTACTCTTTATTTAGTTTGTGGCTGCTAAAGACTCACTTCAGTGTTATTATCAGTTATTTGGATTTGGAAGTGTATACAATTGGAGTGATGCCACCTGCTGGAGATTTATCTGTAGGAAAAGCTCCACCATGAGGAGAAGGCCTCTGAGGGCAAGGCCATGCAGCTTTTCTTTGGCATCAGGAAGTGATGTTTGCTTGTGGGAGGAAGAGGTGGCGAGGCTGGCTCTCTTGGCTCTCTGTCTGTCTAAAATATCTAATGAGTGGTCACCAGAGAAATTATAAGCTTTAGCAAGAGTTAGACTTTTAAGCATTTATGAAGGAGAATAAGCATTTGGTAAAGAGAAAGAGAAGCCTAGATTCATCTATCTATTAAGGGAGAGTGCATTTCTACCTCCTTTCTCTACCAGTGTCCTGAGGAAGAGAGCGAGAGCGCCAGCCTCCTGTTTCTACCTGCTCACAAGCAAACATCACTTCCTGATGCCAAAGAAAAAGCTGCATGGGCCTTGCCCTCTGAGACTGTCTCACTCATGTGGAGCTTTCTACAGTAAGTCTCCAGTAGGTGGCATGATTCTAATTGTTACACAAGGCCAAGGACTTGTACTTTAATCATAAGGGCTTTCCTTACTATCGCTGTAAGTTTATTGTCACTCCTCTTTCTGGGACTAATTAAGGAGTTTGTAGTAAGTAGACTATGAAAGCCTTTCTAATTCTCAAACACATGGCCCTTTGAAACACTAAAGAGCTAACATGTAAGAGGTACTAAACTGTTTATCAATCTAAAAAGCTACCCCAAAGTAGAACCAGCTTGGTGTAGTGTAGAAGATATTGAATTTGACATAAGCAGGGCCTGGATTCAAGCCTTACTGCTGATATTTCCTCTCATTGTGAACAGGAACATATGACATAAGCTCTCTGAAACTTGTCTTTCCCCCAAAAAAATCCTTGCTGGGAAAATTGAAAAGCATTTTGGCGGAAGCTAGATATAAACTAACATGATGGGTAAAACTAATTATGTGGTGGTCCCAAGTGTAGTGTAAGGGGCTAAAATTCTAGCTATACTATCTAAAATATAATGAGTGGTCACCAATAAATTATAAGCTTTAGTAAGAGTATTTAAGTGTTTAAGTATTTATTAGAGAGCGTTAGGATTAGAGACAAAGGTAAAAATCTAACTATTTCTAAGAGACCCTTTCATCCAACCCACCATGACGAGGTCAGGAAACAAAAGAGAGCGAGAACCCCTCTCCAGTGTCTGCTTTCCTACTTTGTGTCCTCCTCCCAGAAATGGGAAGTTTTCTGAAGCTGATTGGCTGGTAGCTTTGATAGACAATACCCATGAGCAAAACATCACTTCCTGACACCAAAGAAAAGCCGCATGGCCTTGCCCTTAGAGGCCCTTTCTCCTCATGGTGGAGCTTTTCTACAGTGAGTCAGCCAGGCAGGTGGCATCATTCCAATCATTACAGTAGGGAAAAATAGTTTTTACTTATAAATTAGGAGCTTTAGACTATTTGGGGGCATATTATTATTTTTTTTTTTTTGGTGAGGCTATTGGGGTTAAGTGACTTGCCCAGGGTCACACAGCTAGTAAGTGTTAAGTGTCTGAGGCTGGATTTGAACTCAGGTACTCCAGACTCCCAGGGCCCATACTCTATCTACTGTGCCACCTAGCTGCCCCACATTAAACATTTGTTAAGAGGAGTAAAGAGAGAACATATGGAGTTAAGAAAGTTAAGAAACCATCTACCCTGGAGCGAGATAAGAGTTCAGCCTGGCCTGGTCGTTCTCCCAAGTCTTCTGCCACCAAACATGTTCGAAAGACCCAAACTGCCAGAGTTTAACTTCCTCTCTGTCCCAAGAGAGGTGGTTCCTTCCACCCTGCTTCAAGCTAATTGGCTAGCATCACCGAAATCCATTGGTTCATTGGACTTGAGGATGTCTTGTGTTGAGGTCAAAGTTCACAACTTCTGAGAACAATACCCTCTTGAGGCTGGGCAGGTGTTGGTTTCAATTGAATTAACTTAAAGTACATTAATCAGTGCAGTCTATCAATCTCACTCAATCCAATCAATCCAAATCAATCCCAGCAGTGGCCTTTGGGAGTTAGCAAAGCCCATAAGTCCATTATTTTCTTACACTAACTAATCTCTAATTATATACTTAGACACACTCCAACTGGAAATGTGGTTTGGAATATAAGGTTATGTCATAAATTAAAGAACAAAAAAGAAATTATTTGTAAGAGCTATATTCAGGGGGAGGAGTTCATAAATAAACAAGAAATTGAAAGGACGACAGAAGTCAAACTGGGCAATTTTGATTACATAAAAGATTTTGCATAAACTAAACCAATGACGATTAATCATAAGAGAAAAATAGGTAAATGTTTTGCAGTGAATTTCTTTGATAAAGGCCTTATTTTTAAGACACCAAAGGGACTGATTCAAATTTCTAAGAGTAAAAGCCATTCAACAATTGGTAAATGATCAAAAGATATGAATAAGCAGTTTTTAGAGGAAGAAATCAAAGCTATTGATAATGATAGGAAAATGCCCCAGGTGATTAGTAGAAAATGCAAATTAAAAACAATTCTGAGGAAATTAATTTCTATCAGAGTGACAAAGATGACAAAAAACAACAAAAAAAGAAAAGGAAAACAAAAATACTGGAGATGTTATGGAAAAAATAGGTACTTTGGTGTTAATAACCATGAATTTGTTGAAATCAATCTTGAAAGTAATTTGGAAATATGCCCCCAAAGCTATTAAAATGGTTCATACCCTTTCACCCAGAAATACCACAACTATATCTGAACCCCAAAGACAGAGGGAAATATCATTTATATAGTAAAACCCACTCATAGCGCTTCGTGGTGCAAAGAAATTGGAAACTGGGGAGGGGGTACCCATTAATTGGAGAAGAACTGAATAAGTTATGGTATAAGTATCTACCCATAGTATTTTAAACACACGTATACACACATGTCATGGAACACTATTGTTCTGTAAGAAATGATGAAGAGGAGTAGTTTCAAAGAATTATGGGAAGACCTATCTGATGTAATACAGTATTCAAGTTTGCCGAACCAGGAGAACAATTTAAGCAATAACATAAATACTGTAAAGAAAATCAGTGTTTGAAAGCTTAGGCATGTTGATGAACACAAGTACTCAACTACAGTTTTATAGGACTAAAGATGAAACATGTTACCCACTTCCAGAGAGAGATACAGTAGACTTGGAGTGCAGGTGGAGGCTTTTTTTTTTAGATGTGATTACTTTATGAATTTGTTTTGCTCAACTATATGTTTGCAACAGGAGCATTGTTTTCCCTTTGCTTTAACAATTAGTGTGTGTAGGGGAGGTGGAAGGGGGAGAATGCAGATTCAAAAATGAAATAAAATGTAATTAAAAATACAAAGATATTGGCAATTATACTGAGCATCTTATTCTCTACTGATTCATATGTTTTATCTAGTACTATAGGGAAAAAGTGAAAGTGAACAAGGCCATCTTTGAAAGGAAACAATGATACAAACAATAACTTACACAAGTAGCAATTTGTGCCTACAAGATACTTCACCTGTATTATACGAGTTTGTCCTCGAACAACCCTGTGAGCTATTATCCCTATTTTATAAAGATGAATAAACTGAGTCTCACAAAGGCTCAATGACTTGTTCAAGGTCACTTGGTAGGGTGGCCAAGCAGTAGATGTGAAAGAGGAATAGATTTACAATAGAAATCTGAAGAGATTGTGGACTCTAATGCTAGTTTAAAAATGAGAAACCAACACCCAGAGAGTCAATGGATTCATATACGGTCACAAAGCAGTAAAAATAAGACTGGGGGTTTGAACTTGGGTCTTTCTGTGTCTAAAGACAGCATGTTCTTTAACAGCATGCCACCTAGCCTTTTTTTTTGTAATAGTTGGGATATGAACTTCCAGTCAACTGAGAGGTATGTGGAGTAACTGACAGGTGTACTCTTAATATTTTACTTTGACCATATGAAGGTTGTTGGCAGTTGGTCTATTACTGCCCCTCCCTTCTTCCTCATTTTTCCCCTTATCCTTTTGTGTGCTCTTCCCCGTCTTTCCCCTTCTCCTTTCCCCTTCTCTTCCTACCCTCATCACTCTCTCTACTCCCTCCTCTCTATCTTGCTGTTTTCATTCTCTTTTTTCCTCCCTCCTTCCCTGTCTGCTCCCTCTTTTTCTCCTTCCTCTTCTCTCCCAACCTTGCTCTTTACCTTTCCTTCCTTTCCTTCCTTCCTTCCTTCCTTCTTCCTTCCTTTCCTATTCCTTCCTTCCTTCCTTCCTTCTCTTGCTGAATTGCTCTTCCAGAGAAAAACATTTCATCATTATGTCTCTCTACTCCCAAAACATGGGGTTTCAGACTAGTTGCTCTAGTTCAGCATAACCTATATACAATTTATACTTAGACCATTATAATTACTATTACTTGGCATTATAGAACAAATCAAATGGACTAAAGCACTCTATTAAATGAAAGATATTTCATCGGGCCCTTACTAAACATCTAAGATTCTGTCTAACATGATGCCAAACAACTTGTCAGGTCAATCAGACAGTTAATTCCATGAACAAAAGATCAATTGATATGGTTCTTTGGTGTCATGTAGATACAGACAAAATTCAATTGAAAGACAAGGTACAGATACACAGAGGAATGAACTGATAGTCCTGGAACAGGAGACTTAAACACATGGTTAGGACTTAGACTATAGAATGTACTAATCAATTTGTCTACTGGTTTGGAATTATTCAGGACAGATATAAATTCTAAGAAATGGTAAAATATCACAAAATAAAATAATCATACATTTCATGTTGCAACCAAATTGTGCTAGCAACTTTTCTCTCTCATCTGTTCTTCTGTTTCAATATTTGGGTTAAGGGCATTCCCTCTAAAAACACTCTTCTTCCTCCATCTCTGACAATTGAAGTATTCTTTTTTCTAGGTCCAAATCAGCAGCAACCTCTTACAGACAACTTGTATTAAAGGAAGCACTGGGTGTAGAGTTAGAAAGACCCTAGTTCTAAACCCACTTTTGTTTTACCTTAAAGCTGTGTGACTCTAGGGAACTATTGAACCTATTTTGTATTTAATTTCGTCACTTCACAAATAATAGGATTGGAATTGATATCCTTTAAGGTCCCTTATAGCTCTCAATGTAAGACTCCACAACTCCCTTGATATTCTTTGCTGAAAGTGAGCTCTGGAGCAGCTAGGTGGCCCAGTGGATAAAGCACCGGCCCTGGATTCAGGAGGACCTGAGTTCAGATCCTGCCTCAGACACTTCACACTTACTAGCTGTGTGAACCTGGGCAAGTCACTTAACCCCAATTGCCTCACCAAAAACAAAAACAAACAAAAAAACAAAAAGAAAGTGAGCTCTGCTTCCTCATACAATACTTTATACTATTTTGCAACTATTAGGTTTTTCATGTACAAATCTGGGATAACATAACTTAAGACTCTGCTTTCCAGGGTTGCTGTGAAGAGATTGCTTTGTAAGCCTTCAAGAGTCAAAGAATTGGCAACTGCTACTAGCATCACATTGTATCTTATATTGTATTTACTTTTGTATTTATATTATCCCCATCCCCTTTTATCCCTCGTCAATGTCAATACATTTAAAGCTCATTAAGGACAATAACTTTCATTTGCAATTTCACATCTATCCATATGCTCTAGGAATTTGGTGATACAGTGGATAGAGGTGCTGAATTTGTAATCTTGTGACTTGAGTTCATATCTACCTTTAGATAATTACTAGGTCTATGACCCTAAACAATTGAAACTGACTCTGTCTGCCTCAAGTCACTTACATATAAAATAGGTTGTAATAATAGGCATCTACCTTCCATGGTTTATAATAAGATAAAATGGATATGTGTATAAAATATTTTGCATAACCTCAAAAGTGGGGGGTGGAAGGGATGAGGAATAAGCTTTTATATAGCACCTACTATACGCTAAGCACTTTTACAAACTTCATATTTGATCCTCATAACAACAATATGAGATAGGTGCTATTATTATCCCCATTTTACAATTCAGGAAAATGAGTTAAACAGAGGGTTAAGGCAGTTGATCAAGGTCATATAGCTAGTTTCTGAGTCCAGACCTCAGGTCTTCCCAAGTTGTAAAACATTTAACAAACTTCAAAGTGTAACATAAATGCTAGTTGTAGTAGTAAGATTATTTTTATTTGATCTTTACAATAGTACTGAGGCATTAGTATTCCCGCCCTCCCACAAGGGCAGTGAGGGTTAAGTGACTTGCCCAGGGTCACACAGCTAGTCAGTGTCAAGTGTCTGAGGCTGGATTTGAACTCAGGTCCTCCTAAATCCAAGGTCAGTGTTTTATCCACTTCGCCACCTAGCTGCCCCCCCCATATAAATGGTCACATTATCTGCAACTTATTCTTTTTTTTTTCTTTTTTTTTGCAGGGCAATGACGGCTAAATGACTTGCCTAGGGTCACACAGCTAGTGCCAAGTATCTGAGGCCGGATTTGAACTCAGGTCCTCCTGAATCCAGGGCCAGTTCTTTATCCACTGAGTCACCTAGTTGCCCCTGAGGCATTAGTCTTTAAAATAAAATCAGTTAAGAAAACTGAAGATCAGAGATATTGAGTGATTTGACAATAGTTATTTTAGAAGTATCAGAGAAACACAGAGAGAGTCTGAACTCAGGTTTTCTTGGCTCCAACTCTAGTTATCTCTCTCCTACACTAAATTGCCTCAGTGAGTTACTTGAAATTAAACCACTCTGAAAGCCATTTTTGGTTATTTCAAAGTTATCTCATGGTTTTGTCATTGTTGATAATTTAGGGCTACCTAAATTTTAGAGTGCTTAGAAGTTATTACAGTGAAAAGGGGTAATTATTCCATTTTTCTGAGATCTTTTCCCCACAAACCCAACCTAGTCTAGTCAGGTTCCAGTGTTTTTTAGAACAAAAACACATCCCTAAAAGAATAAAATGTAAAAACAAAAAATATTAAATATTAAATAGGCTTACCACTCATTATAGTTGTCAAAATTTTGGAAGTTTCACTATTATGTAGGGGAAAAATACTGAATTTGAAGTCAAAAAGGCAGGGTTCAAGTCTTAGCTCTGTCATGTACTATCTGTGTGACTTTGTACATGGCATCACTCCCATTTCTAGGCTCTGTTTCTTCCTTTAAAATGATAAATGCTTAGATCCCTTCAAGTTCATAAGTATATGAGCCTATGTAATGACCTATGGATGGGATGGACATAAAATATACCATTGATGAAATTACTATCTATGGGTCAATAAGGTCAACATTAAGGGCTGAACAAAGGCATAGAAAAGCTAGATTCCTTGTACCTCTAATTTGATTACATTGCTTAGCACCTTATCAAGCCTGACCTAAGTGTGATCCATTGATCCAATCTGATATGAGACCAATCAGTTTTGTGTGGTATATAGATTGCCCTAAGCTCATAGAAGTTATTAAAGGGGGGGTGGGGGTGGGATACATTTCCTGAGGGAAAAATTAGATAAAAAGGGAACAGAGTCCTTGAAGGATAAATTACAAAAACTGAAGATTAAAAGTTCACCTTTATAAAGCAAGTTAGGTTTCAAAATGTTTTTGACCAAATTCTCTTGATTTGATGCAAAAATTCTTGGAGACAGAACAAGTTTTATCATCCTCAGTCTGCAAATGAGAATACTGAATCTTTGACTAATTAAGTACTTTGTCAAAAGTTACAACACAGCTAGAGTGAGGACTGAACAGAACCAAACAAAATCTTTGAATTACAAGGGACCTCATAAGTGATAGGCCAAGATGTATTTGAATAAGAATATTTTTCATAATGTCCTTATTAACTGATCAACCAACCTTTATTTGAAGGCTCCCAATAAAGATATTCTACTAATCTTATTCCCTACTAGAGTATTCTGCTCCACATTTGGATAGGTCAAATTTCCATAATATTTTTATGAGATCTATCCAAAATCAGCTTTGCTGATTCTTCCACCCATTGCTCCTAATTCTACATGCTGGAATCAAGCAGAAATGTTTCCACATCCTTTTCCCAAGTATTTCAAATACTTGAAGATATTTATCATACCCACTTCCCCAAGTATTTTTCTGTAGTTTAACATCCTTAATTCCTTCAACCAGTTCTTATGTGGCATGTTCTCTGGTCCTCTCTCTGCTCTGTATATTCTTCAATTTGTCAAAGTCCTTTTAAAATGGAGCCTCGACAATTGAACACTGGATTAGTTATATGACCCCAACAACAGGGCTCTCACGTACTTGATTCTGGATATTTCAACTCTCTTAACAAGGCAAGAAAAACTAGAATTCCATGATGAGTTTGTTCTGTGTATGGTATTCTCTTTCATGTCAATATAAACTAAATGGTAATGAGGAAAAACCAAACAAACTTTTGACTTGCACTCTAGTTTTTGTTTTTGTATCTGTTTTTATTTATTTATTTATTTATTTATTTGTTTGTTTGTTTGTTTGTTTATTTTTTACCCTAGAGCCACTTTTCAAAAGAGATATCCAAAAATAAAAATGAAGCCTTTGGTTGAAGTTAGAAATCTTGCCAAAGATGCATATGAAATGCAAAAGGAATCAAGGGAGTCGTCATTATCCACACAAGCTTCACCATGTTTCCCCCTCCCCCCTGCCCCAAGGCCCACCTTAGCTCCATCTTCCTCACTGTCCCTTGAGGTTTCCTTGTGCCTTTTGCCCTTAAGAGGATATTTAAAGCTTCTTTGTCGAGAAAAATACTGAGGAAAGAGCCTGGGACACTCAGTGTCAGAAGATCTGAGTTCAACTTCTGGTTTTCCCTTAAAACAGCTTATATTTATATATCACTATAAGGCTTACTAGGAAATTTACATAGATTAGCTCCTTAGAGTTAAAGAACCCTGAAAAAATATAGATATTAGTTAGTATCTTCATTTTTATAAGTGAAGAATCAGAGATTGAAAGAAATTAAATGACTTCCTTGTTGCCCCATGTCTAGTAAGAGGTGGGCCAGGATTCAAATACTGTATTTTGACTTCAAATCCAATAGTCTCTCCAAAATAACATTTTACCTCACTATGCCTCAGCTTTTTCATTTATAAAATTAGCATGATATTACTTGTTTTTATCTGTATGGTAGGGTTACTGTGGGTACCAAATTAGATAATATAAAGGTACTTTGGAAACATAAAAATGTTTTACAAATGTGAGTTTTTATTTTATTAATCCATGGAAACTGTCCTGACATATAGTCTCCAATTTATTTTTCTTAGAATATTCATATACATATTTATGCATATATATTACTGCACAATACATAAACATGAAATTGAAGACTTAAAGATTGTGTAAACCAACTATTCATTTACATTTCTACTATGTACGTCAACCTCTAAAATATTTACTTACAATTATTTGAAAAATGAGCTCTAAAAACATTTATCCATCAGTATTTAATAGTTGTAGATGTTTTCAAACTGTAATTCTAAATTTAATTATATTCTTCTTTTCTATTAAATTGGGCAGGAAAATCATTATTTATACAGTGAATTAATACCCTCTATGGACTGTTCATAAATATTAATTACATTTCACTGAATATCATTAGAGGTACATACCTGTAATCTAGAAAGCATTAAGTGTATGCAAGTAATAAATAGAACACTGTTTTCTTTTTTCTTTTTTTTGTTTGTGTTGCTGATGGCAATGGGGGTTAGGTGATCGGGCCAAGGGTACACAGTAGTAAGTGTCAAGTGTCTGAGGCCGGATTTGAACCAGGTACGCCTGAATCCAGGGCCAGTTGCTTAATCCACTGTGGCCGACCATTGTAGCGGCCCCTGACACTGGTGTCTTTAACGAGTGAGAACGATGTTGTGGGAATATGTGGAAAATCAAGGGAAATTTGGTATATGGGTGGTAGTGGTTCAAGCTGTATAGCATGATTATATCCAAATTCAAAAGCTAGTATCTAAGTACATATAATGTGACCATCAGTCTGGGTGAATGCTTGGTTTACCAGATTAAGATATATCTATTCGTAGCTCCAAAAAGATTACATTAAGTTAGGAGGATAAAAATTTTAAATTATTTTAGTTACATAACTGGTATTTATTTACATTCAAGGTACTGCCGCATCGAAGGGGTAGGGTGGGCACATTCACAGCAAGGAATAAAAGATAGAGCTCTACGGTAGGGGAAGGATGGAGTCTCTAGGAGACAGGGAGATGAGAGCCTCTAATCTGCATCTACATCTAGACTGGGTTGATCCTGATTTCAGAGCCTTGATCCAAGGCATATGATGAAGCAAATGATAAGATAAGGTTCCAGAGGGTAGAGTTTTAAGACAATAACAAAGTACAGCAAAAGTTACATACACATCCACCCAAAGGCAGGGGCTGGGATTCTCCTTAGATCAGTAGCACTGCTTCCTTTTATTAAAATGAAGTATTAGAAGTTTGATACGTTCCATATCAAGCATTTCAGCTCTTATGAAAATTTTTGCATTTTGAGAATTTGAACCAAAGAATTCTTTTGTCACTTCTCTAACTTCTTATACTTTGCTTCTAGTTTCTTTGAATATGCATCCAACTTGTAACCTGCCTGTTTAAGAGCCTACCTGCTCCTCAATTAAAATGATCTGATCCAAATAAGGCTGATGTGGTACATATTTCTCATTTAAGTCCTTGTAGGGCTCACTTACTGCAATATCTGGCAATTCTCTAGAGAGGGCATACGAGTGGAGTTGGTTTCCTAGGGTCCGAAATTTGGATAGTATTATTAGTGGCCTGTCAGGTTGATTAGCTATCATGGTCATTTGGAGAACATATCGCTGACACAGTCCCATGATGTAATAACTCTGGTGGGCTTTGTGGCCGCCGCAGTTGTCTGCACTACTGCAATGTCTGGGAGGAAGAAGAAAAACCAGAAAAGATGGATCGGATGCATGTGGATTGGAGAGAAAAAGAAAGGGAAAGGAATGGAAGGGAGAAGGGAGAAAGAGAGGGGAAAAGGAGGAAAGTAGGGGAGGATAGGGGGAGAGAAGGGGAAATACAATTAATAATTAACACTGAATATATACATATATGAAGGCATCAATAGCTCAGTGACAGTATTACTAGAAAGCCTTTCACAGTTAATAACCTTAACCTATGAGCAGTCATTAGACCATGCTTATATTTTTTATTAGAAAGGCAGGACCATGCATCATAACAAAATGGAAGATAATGATTCTGAGAGAGAGAGGAAATTCATAAGGCTGAATATAAAGAGACCATCTGATCTGACATAATTAATTCATTTTTAAAGATCACAGATCTCAAGGTTAGAAGGGCATTCAGAGATTCTCCAATCTTATGCATAACAGAGTTCCATCTACAACATACCCATCAAGTGATAATCCATTGTGTATCTATTTGTTGTTGTTTAATTAAAGAGGAAGCTCAATTAGTTCATTCCACTTTTTGAAGTTCTCTGATTGCTTATATAATTTTCATTGATAGGATCATCAGATGAGATAGCGCAGGCAAAGTACTTGCAAATTTTAGAATATTATATAAATGTAAACCATTTATATTCTTCTAATATCAACATATTCTAATGAGTATAACACGTGGAACACCTCTAAAAGTATACATACAGATTTGCTTCTCCTCATTGGTGAAAGAAGTCCTGGGATGAAGAATCCAGACCAACAGAAAACAAAGCAAGAACCAGCAGTTGTTTATTACACAAATATTCCATCTTAACCATTCCTAGAAGACGAAGAGAAACAATGTCATGATAATTCAAGTTGTTCTCTCCAAATAATATCTCATATTTGTGCCATACTTATGATCTGTTTTCTGAATATCTTATTAGTTATTTTTCTTATTGATCTTATATTTAATATTCTCATTAATAGAGAAGAAAGTTTTTCTGGTTTGGATAGGCAGGGAATTAGAGGGAAGGGACTATTCTTTGTTGGTCATGCATCATCAGTTTGGAGAGAACAGACTTCAAATAGTTCAGAAGAGGGACAGGTTAGGTCCTATGGCTTGAAATTCCCCAAAGGAAAATCATTTCAAAAGAATGAGTAATTCCCAAGAATCAAATTCTGAAGATACTTCCTGGCTAAAAGAATCTTCATACTCTCTATTTCCTGTAGGAAAATGTAAATTCCTAACTATGATTTTAAAGCCTTTCACAATCTGATTCTAGTTCTCAATCTTTCTAGAATGATTACACATTATGTCTTTCCACATATTTCTTGTTCTAGTAAAACTGATTTACTTGTTCTTTGAACATGACATTCTATCTACTCTCTTTTTGCCTTTGTAAATCCTATGCTCCACTCTTGTCATGTCCTCACCTGTCTTAAGAAATCCCTAGTTCCTTTCAAGGATTAGCTCACACTCTAATTCCTACAGGACACCTTTTTTTGATACATCCAATTATGTTTTCCCCCCTAATTACTTTACATTTACTTTAGTGTACTTTCCTTTTACATATGTGTATATAGCATGTTCATGTTGTATTCCTTAAAAGTAATGTAAATTCTTTTAGTGGAGACCATTTTGTTTTTGTTTTGTACAGCTAGAATGTATCAAATTGCTTTGCCAATACAAAGTGTTTGTAATTGATTTTTGAATTTAGTTGTAGTAAAACACCAAGGTTTTGTAAGATACAAACTAATGCCAGGGAAAGTCAGTTTAATTGAAAACTGTAGACATTGTACATATAAAATAGCTTTCTGTATGAAGTTCTGTGAGAGTACAGATATCCCTTGGAGCATTAGAATATGACATGGTTTGTGATACAAAGTTCCTTTTCATTGTTGTGCTAACATAGATTAGGGCTTTCAAAAAGGGCTGTCTCATGCGCTGAGTTCCAGTGGATCTTAGTGAAAAAGAGAGAAAAAGATTCCTTTGTGAATCTTGCATGTTTGATAGCCTACAATCAGAATGTTTCCCAATTCTGGTGTTATTTTTTTTATGGAGGTAACTTCAATTCTAATCTCTGTCTCTGGGAGGGAGAGGGTAATGGTGCTCCTTAAATATAGCCAAGCAACAGGGGCATACAAAGTGGCAGGCCTTTGGTTTGTTAAGGTGTTTAGGCTCTCATACACATTCTTTAAACCAGACTACAGCATAATTAACCATTTATCCTATTTTCTAGGATGATAAGTAGTAAGTAATTCTGGTATCCTTTTTGTGGAAATGCCTATGACTCTGTATTCCTAGGGTTATCAGACATTTTCAATATTTTTGAACCTTCATATTTTCTTACATTATTGCAGTTCTTCATGGCATCTGAAATGCTCTTTCAATCTAATTGGATCGTTCTCAGTATCAACCCCAGTAACTTAGGGATCCATATTTCCATAAATGCAATCAAATCATCTCCTCCTTCAGAATTCAGCAGACCCTGGAGCCTAGTGATATATAATCAAGTTTGGTTTTTTACCCACTCAATCTTGTTTAGCAAAACTTGATTAGATTTTATCATCCTGCTCATTAAAGATTCCATCTGTTTAAAACTTTCTTCTTGCTTATGAGAATTTTTTTCCCTTCCTGCTGACTTTTATGTTTATTGTCTTACTTTTCATGTTTTTTTACTCTTTAAAATATAAGTACATTTTTTTTCTATAAGCAATCCCAGGACATTTTTTTCATTAAGCATGGTTGTTACTAGCCTTCATGAATGGCTTATTTTAGCATGAGAAGGTTTTGGAAGATTAACTCCAAACTCATGGAACAAAGTAAATAATTAAGAGTATATTTTTGATTGTGAGGAGTCTAAAAACTCAAAATTATAGATAATAAAAGAGCACCCAAATGGTCCATGGAGGGCATGATGAATTGATTACAAGAGTTGGTATAAAATGCATTATGCAGAAAATATATGATCAAAAATGTTGGTGAGTAATCATTGGACAAGTGTGAGGCACTATGAGATAATAGACTTAGGGACAGAATAGGCTTTAAATATCATCTACTCCAATATAAAAGTTTTGTAGATGAAGACACAGCCTGGGAAAGTAATCAAGTGACTTGGTCAAATTCACACGGTAAATGTGAGAGCTACTTTTTTTTTTCCCCTCACATTTCTAGGCTTTATTCCAAGGGGCCCAGAATGAGGGCGGCTGCTGCCCTCTGACCAGACGGGGCGTGAGGGGAGTGGCGCAGGAGCTGGGGCTTCACTGGTACAGGAAGTACTCCTGGATGTTGGCAGCGATCTCGGCTTCCCACTTGTCCCCATTATTGAGAAGTTTCTCCTTGTTGGTACAGCAGCTCCTCGTGGGTCTCGGTGGAGAATTCAAAGTTGGGACCCTCCACGATGGCGTCCACGGGGCAGGCTTCCTGGCAGAAGCCGCAGTAGATGCACTTGGTCATATCGATGTCATAGCAGGTCGTCCTCCGGCAGTCGTCCTCCCTGCGCTCAGCCTCGATGGTGACGGCCTGGGCTGGGCAGACGGCCTCACAGAGTTTGCAGGCGATACATCGCTCCTTCCCTGAAGGGTAGCGCCTCAAGGCGTGCTCCCCGAGAAAACGGGGGCTCAGAGGGCCTTTATCAAAGGGATAGTTGATGGTGGCGGGCTCCTGGAACAGGTAACTCAGAGTCATCCCCAAACCTCGGAAGAGCTCCGTCCATAGCAGGGTCTGGGCTGGTCGGTCAGTCACAGATTTCAAGTCCATGGTGGGCTCCTTCACATTCACATACTTGTAGGAGGAGAAGGAGGGACTACTGTGCAGACGTCGGGCCAGGCTTCGGCAGCTGGCTGGTCCTGCACCGGAGACCCGGGAAAGGACACGCAGCAGAGCCATGTTTGGGCAGTTCATCTTGAGCAAGAGCCGCCGGCTATGCCACCGCCACCACTATCTCTGAGAGCTACTTTTTGAAATCAAGTTCTCTGAATTCAAAATCCTTTGTTCTCTTTATTTTGTAGCAAATCTTAATGATGCACTGAAAATTACAAAGCCAGAAATAAATTAAGATGCTAGCCTTTAATTTAGAAATTCTTTGGAGAACATCAATCAATAGTTACTTCATACATACTTACTAAGTCCTGGGAAATGTGGTAGAGTTCTGGGATAATATGAAAAAAAATGAACCTTGCTAAAAAGCATATAATCTATTTGATAATTGCAATCTGTCATTCATTCAGCAAACATTTATTCAGTGCCAGGCACTGGTTTTAGGCTTGAAAATAGAAGATTAAAAAACATGGTGGGGCAGCTAGGTGGTGCAGTGGATAAAGCACCAGTCCTGGATTCAGGAGGACCTGAGTTCAAATCCGACCTCAGACATTTGACACTTACTAGCTGTGTGACCCTGGGCAAGTCACTTAACCCCAATTGCCTAACAAAAAAAAAAAAAGCAAACAAACAAAAACAAATACACAAAATTAAAAAAAAAAAAAACGTGGCAATTCCCCTCAAGGAAAATTCGAATGGTAGAGACAGTATATGGCAATTGCCCATAAAAGTGTAAGAGGTATGTAGAAGGTGGGGCACTAGAAAGAAGGGGAGAATAGGAAAAGCCTTATTTAAAAGATGAGATTTCAGAGGAATCTTTTTTTATGGTACATAAATTATCTTTAATAATAGAGAAAAAAGGCACTCTCCCAAATTTTATTTATGAGGCTTATATGTTCTGGATACAAATTAAAGAGTAATAAAGCAGATAATGATCACAAGTTCACAGGTCTAATGATGGAAGGCATTTTGTCCAACCCCCTCATTTTATAGAAGAGAAAACTGAAGGCCAGAGACTGTAAGTTGCTGAAAATCATATACATGTTACAATGTGAAATGTAATTCAGGTCCTTTGAGTGTCAAGCTCAAGAAACAATGCCAGGGTTGCAAGATCATAGAGTATACAGAGTATACAGAGGTTTAAGAAGACTGAGAAGGTAGGAAATGGCCAATTTGTGAGAAGTCACGTGTGTAACAGGAAGATTCACAATAATGAATTATGGATCTATTGACGTAGCATTATATTGCATGAAGTTCTAGGTCTGTGGTTTGTGATAGTAGTGGGAGGAAGTAGGTTTATACAATTTCAGATTGCCGTAACAGCTGAGGAGAAAGCTGTAAGTTATAGAGCTTCTTCCTAATGATTTTTAAAATTATAGGTAAAAGTGGAATACCTGCTTTTGTCAAAAAATCCCATAGACACCGTCCACAGACACACACACCTACTCCATATTATGCTAGTTGCACTGTTAGGAACCATTGATTGAGAAAATATATAATGACAAAACTATGATAAATTTATTCATGATTTTAAATAAATCTCTTTTATGTCTCAAAATAACATCTACATGCATTTAAAGATAGTAATACACATGCATATGATATGATACTGATTCAGCTTATGGAAGATATGTTTGTTTTACTTGTGGGTTCACATACAGATTAAAGAACCCCTTGCAGCAAATTCATTGCCTATAGGTTGGGAACAACTGGTCTAGAATTGTATCTCAAATCAAGTGATGACAATTTCATAAAATGGCTCTATGCTGAACACCTGGAGATAAGCCTACCAGAATGACTACTTGGGATGCATACCCTATGCTCTCAACACATATAGTTTGGGAGTCCCTGGGTTGTTTATTTGTAGTTGACTAGAAGCAGGAAGAACTTTTTGTAACCACACATTTCTCAGAGAATATGAACATCAACATTCCGATGATCTCAAGGGATTATCTGATTTTCCTAAAAATATAAGATCTAGTATGAATTTGAAGATTTGATTGTAGAAATGAGCCTAACTCTCCCTTTTAGAGGTCAACCTTCCCCAGGACTGAACTGTTTATATGTGAACCTAGAGCTGGGATTCCTTATTGATAAAAGTCATTCTCAGGCCTCCTGATCCAGAATTGGTCTGTTTACCTTTATAGACTCAGAAAATTTTAGATTAGGAAAAGACTTCTACAGTTCTAGATAAGCACTGAACAAATTTCAGCATTATGGACTACTATCTCATATTCAGAACCTTTGGATGATGAAGCTTTAGATGTCTCCCTTGTGATTTTTGTTTCCAAAAGATTAAATAAAGTTGGACAATGAAAAAAAAATCATCTTTACAGCACATCTGGAACATCCTGAGGCCCCTTCATTGCCTCTTTAGGCATGTTGCAAAACAACAATAATAGAAACATATTTTAGTCCACAGTCCTTGATCTAACTTAAATGAGCAATAGTTAACCCTCTCTTTTGACTATCAATCTGCTCCAAATTACCCTGCACTAAAATGTTTTTGCATCATTCTTATTGAAGGGCTACCCAGTTTCTAAATGGAGAGGCTGGTCAGTCTAGGAAGGACCCCCTACCTGAAGCCATTAGGTTAATGATTCAGACTAATGAATGAATAAGTTTTGTTTAATGCAGTTAAGATACATCTTGTTGAGTTAAGCTTTGGTCCAGGTAAAAAGAGAATGCTTAGAGTATCTTGTTAATAGGGATTCAGTGGGTTAGTAAAATGGTTTCTAGCACGCATGATAGGTAAATGTCTATTATTCTATTTGATGATGGCAAAATGGCTACTGAAACCACCTACGTTTGTATGTTTTTAGCTAAATATGGAATTTTTCTTTGTGAGTACTATGAATTGTATCTCAAAAAATAGACTATTTCCGTAGATGAGACCATTTTTTAAGTATGGGAAAACTAAATTGACTGAGCCAAGTAGGAAGTTTTTTCCTTTTTTAAATCTCTATGGATTATAAAAATCACTAGGGTAGTTTTTGAGCTGAAGGGGACCTTAGAAACCATCTAAATCCAGTCTCCTAATTTTATAAATCAAGCAAATGAAATCCATAGATATGAACTGACTTGTCCAAGGGGCAGACTTGGGATTCCTCAGACAATATGATGGGAGCATCAGAGAACCTCAGTCTCTCATGATTTATATTTTGGAATCAATGAAATTTAAACTGGAAGAGAATAATCTCTAAAGGTTATTTTAAAATCAAGTGGTGAGGCCAAGGTTAAAACAAATAACTATTTTAACAAGAGAGGAGGATGCGAATATTTTATATATAAGAGAGAGCTAAAGGGAGCTAAATGGAGTATGGAACAGCTTCACATTATGTGAGAGGGTGTCAGGATGGGTCCTCTCCCTCTTGTCAGGATGGGTCCACTCACTATTGGCTACCGTAGATTGAAATCATAACAGCAAGTTTTTCCCCTTTTTGGTCGAACTAAGACCATTTGGCTGAGTATTTTTTTTTCTAAATTCCAGCAGTCTTGGGAAAGTAGTGTGTGATATCACCAGTATCATAGTATAAATTATTACATCGTATTGCTTTCCTCTGTGAAAGGGCAACACGAGGGCATTGAGTTTCCTTGGGGGGGTAGAGCGAAAAATGTGTACTAGTATATATATTATATATATATATATATATATATAGTATGTGTGTGTGTAGCAGGAAGGTGAAGCTACTTTACACTTTTATCCAGAGACCACACTTGTACTATCCGTAGTGTTAATAGAAATGTGAGTTATTATCAGTTGACAGGAGCTGACTTGTGATTTTGTGAAAGTGGTGGTAGATTGTATGCAAGTGTTTTTGCCCATCTGTAAAGGGATAAAGGGAAATTTAGTCCATTCACAGCTCCAGTTGATGTGGTCTCAAAATGTAATGAATAATAATGACAAGATGATGATTCCTACTCTATTTTATTTTTTTATTATTTTTTTCTGAAATTTAGTGTTTCAGTGATTGAAAATTCTTCACCATTGGGAAACAAACAAAAAAATTAAAAAAAATAAAACTCCAAAGCAAATATGCATAGTGAAGGAAAGCACATCTCCCCATTTTCTATATCTAAACAAATACCTGTCTTATTTTGCATCCTGAGTCCATTACCCTTCTGTTAGGCATACTTCATTATCAGTCCTCTGGAACCATGATTGTCCATTGGGTTGATCAGAGTTCTTAAGTCATTTGAAGTTTGTTTTGTTTGTTTGTTTGTTTGTTTTTTGTTTTTTTCAGGGCAATGGGGTTTAAGTGACTTGCCCAGGGTCACACAGCTAGTAAGTGTCTGAGGCTGGGTTTGAACTCAGGTCCTCCTGAATCCAAGGCTAGTGCCTTATCCCTTGTGCCACCTAGCTGCCCCGAAGTTTGTTTTTATAGTGTTCTTCATGCCAATTTGTCATCCTAGTTCTGTTCATATCAGGGGAAGCCCATGATTGGGGCATGTAAACTATGGTACTAGAGGTAGCAGAGCCTGGGCTTGCACACAATAGCCTTGAGTCTGTGATAGAAGATACCTCTGGAATCCTGAATGCAAGACTGAGAAGTGCTTTCATCCATATTCTCTCTGTCCCTATGCATCTACGCTTGTCAAACAATAACAAATATTTGTGGAGTAGCTGTCTGGTAATATAAGGTGGTCAGTGTATGTGTACAGAATGAATAGAAGCTAAGCATTCTAGGATTTGTTTGTTTTGGTCAACAAAAGGTGAGAATACAAATTCCTATAGACTATGTATCTGTCTACCAATAGCCTGAGATATTTCAAAAGAATATTTGTGGCTCTCTCATAACTGTCATTTTACTCTGTAACTCAAACCACTATCAAGAATGTGAATATTGAGGGAAATATGGATTCTTCCATTAAGAAAATTCAGTAATTGGGATGGGGCATAGGAACGTATTCTGTATCTTGGAAAGGACCTTATAGCCCTTCTAATCCAACCAACTCATTTTATAGATGAATAATCTGAAGCCCAGAGAAATTCAGTGAATCTTTTAAGGTCAACAGCTAATAAATGTCAGAGTTGGAAGAGTTTGGGATTCAAACCTAAGGTCCTCTGACTCTAGAACCAATACTTTTTCTAATCAAAACGATTCCCCTACTATATGATTTCTCTAAATTTAGAATTCTAGCGGAGCCAAGATGGCGGAGAGGAAGCAGGAAGCTGCCTGAGCTCTCCTTCTGTTCCCTCAAAAACGAACATTAAATCAAGCCTCTGGACGGATTCTGAAACTACAGAAACCTGCAAAGAGACAGAGAGACACAGTCCTCCAACCAGAGATCATTTAGAAGACTTCAGAAAAGGTCGGTCTGACTCCGGGGCAAAAGGGAGGCCCAGCGCAGGGCAGCAACCCAGTGCCGAGGCGGTTGGGGCAAGTCAGCAGGAGCTGCGGGCCACAGCCGAACAACTGAGGCTCCCGGAACCTGGTTCAAAAATCTGGTGGCCAAGAAGACAGTGGAAAACTTACCTGCACCGGCCGAGAGGGCCAACGAACGGGGGATCAGACGCCGGGTCTGGCGCCTGGCTGGCCGAGCACATCATACAGGAAGTGCAGGGCGGGGCATCTCCACACAACCATAAGGCCTAAGAGTAAAAGCCCGGTCACACAGCACCTATACACCTGCACAAGAAGCCCAAAACAGGGACTCCGGTGCCCCCCCAAGCAGAACTCAACTAAAGAATAAATAAATAAGCTGCAATAATGAGTAAGAAGCAAAAAAGAGGCCTCTCCATTGAGAGCTTCTGTATCAGTAGGGAAGAAGCCAACACAAACCCAGATGAGGACAATAGCCTCAAATTGTCTACATCTGAAGCCTCACAAGGGAAGGTGGATTGGTCGCAAGAACAAAAAGCCTTCCTAGAAGAGCTCAAAAAGGATTTTAAAAATCAATTGCAAGAGGTAGAAGAAAAAATGGGGAGAGAAATGAAAGCAAAACAAAAAAAACTATGAAAAAAAGAATCAGCAGCTTGAAAAGGAAGCTGAAGAAAACAAAGCCTTAAAAAATTCAGTTGGCCAAATGGAAAAAAAGCTGCATAATCTCATTGAAGAAAACAATACCTTAAAAAATTCACTTAGCCAAATGGAAAAAAAGGTGCAGAATCTCACTGAAGAAAACAATACCTTAAAAAATTCACTAGCCAAATGGAAAAAAAGGTGCATAATCTCACTGAAGAAAACAATGCCTTAAAAATTAAAGTGTACAGTTGGAAGAAAAGGAATCCATGAGACACCAAGAAGTCAGTCAAGCAGAATAAAAAAATGAAAAAATAGAAGAAAATGTGAAATACCTCATTGGAAAGACAACTGATCTGGAAAACAGATCGAGGAGAGACAATTTGAGAATCATTGGACTGCCTGAAAGCCATGACCAGAAAAAGAATCTAGATACCATAATTCCAGAAATTATTAAGGAGAACTGCCCTGATAGTCATAGAATCAGAGGATAAAATCATCATTGAAAGAATCCATCGATCACCTCCTGAAAGAGACCCCAAAAGGAAAATCCCAAGGAATATTGTAGCCAAATTCCAAATTATCAGGTGAAGGAGAAAATACTCCAAGCAGCCAGAAAGAAGCAATTTAAATATCATGGAGCCACAGTCAGGATTGCTCAGGACCTGCAGCTTCAACATTAAAGGACCGCAGGCTTGGAATATGATATTCCGGAAGGCAAAGGAGATTGGATTGCAGCCGAGAATCTATTACCCAGCAAAAATGTGCATTTTCTTTCAGGGGAAAAGATGGACATTAATGACATTGGCGACTTTCAATCTTTCTGGTGAAAAGGACCAGAACTGAATAGAAAATTTGATCTCAACAGACAAGACTCAAGAGAAGTTTAAAAGGTAAACAGAGGGGAAAAAAAAAAGTTACCCTATTAGGTAAACTGTTTGATATCCCTACACAGGAAGATAATACTCATACTCTTAAGAACTGTAAATGTATTTGGGCAGAGAGAAGGACCTTTATATAGAGAGTATAAATATAAATTGTCTTGATGTGATGATACAAAAGAATTAAGGGATAAAAAGGGAGTCTTGGGGAGGAAGGAAAGGGAGGTGGAATGGGAGGAAGTTATATCATATGAAGAGGTGGAAAAAAACCTATATAATAGAGGGAAAGAAAGGAGGCGGGAACATGGTTTCAACCCTAATTCTCATTAGATTTGACTCAAAGAGGGAATAACATATACGTTCATTGGGATAAAGAAACTTAACTCATTTTTTAGGGAAACCAAAAGGGGAAGGGAAAGGGGGGGACTGAATGAAGGGAGGACAAAAGCAAGGGAGAAAAGGGTAAAGAAAAGAGAGGGGGGTGATAAAAAGGGAGGGCAGATGGGGAGGCCAGGGGTAAGAAGTAAAACGTCGTGAGGAGAATAGGGTGAAAGAGAGGGGGGGAAAAGTACAAAGGGGGTAAATAGATGGAGGGGAATAGACAGTCAGTAATAATAACTGTGAATGTGAATGGGATGAACTCTGCTATAAAACGGAAGCGAATTGCAGAGGGATTAAAAAACCAGAACCCTACAATATGCTGTTTACAAGAAACACATTTGAAGCAGAGAGATACACACAGAGTAAAGGTAAAAGGCTGGAGCAGAATATATTATGCTCAGCTAAAGTAAAAAAGGCAGGGGTAGCAATCCTTATCTCAGACAAAGTGCAGCAAAATAGATCTCATTAAAAGAGATAAGGAAGGAAATTACATCTTACTTAAAGGTACTATAGATAATGAAGTATATCAATATTGAATATGTATGTGCCAAGTGGTATAGCATCCAAGTTCTTAGAGGAGAAGTTAATGAGTTACAAGAGGAAGTAGATAGTAATACTATACTAGTGGGGGATCTGAATCTCTCCCTCTCAGAATTAATAAATCTAGCCAAAAAATCAATAAGAAAGAAGTGAAAGACGTGAATAGATTGCTAGAAAAGTTAGACATGATAGATGTCTGGAGAAAATTGAATGGGGATAGAAAGGAATATCCCTTTTTCTCAGCAGTACATGGCACATTTTCAAAAATTGACCATGTATTAGGGCACAAAAACATCATAGTCAAATGTAGAAAGGCAGAAATAGTAAATGCATCCTTCCTCAGATCATGATGCATAAGAAATTACATGTAAGAAAGAGCCAGGGAAAAGTAGAATGAAAATCAATTGGAAACTAAATAATTCATTCTAAAGAATGAATGGGCCAAACAAGAAATCATAGAAACAATCAATAACTTTATCCAAGAGAATGACAATAATGAGACAACATACCAAAATCTATGGGATGCAGCCAAAGCAGTGCTTAGGGGCAAAATTTATAGCTCTAAATGCTTACATGAATAAGAAAGAGAAAGAGGAGATTAATGAATGGGCATGCACTTAAAAAGCTAGAAAAGAACAAATTAGAAATCCCCAACTAGACACTAAATTAGAGATACTGAAAATTAAAGGAGAAATCAATAAGATTGAAAGTAAAAAAACTATAGAATTTAATCAATAAAACTAAGAGCGGTTTATGAAAAAACCAATAAAATAATAAGATATTGGTTAATTTGATTAAAAAAAAAGAAGAAAACCAAATTACCAGTATCAAAAAAATGAATAAGGGTGATGTACCACCAATGAATGGGAAATTAAGCATAATTAGGAAATATTTTGCCCAACTGTATGACAATAAATTTGACAATCTAAATGAAATGGATGAATATTTACAAAAATACAAACTGCCCAGGTAACTGAAGAGGAAATAAAATCCTAAAATTAACCCATATTAGAAAAATAAAGTGAACAAGCTATTAATGAACTCCCTAAGAAAATCCCCAGGGCCAGATGGGTTTACGGGTAAATTTTACCAAACATTTAAAGAACAATTAATTCCAATATTATACAAATTATTTGGAAAAATAGGTGAAGAAGGAGGTTCTACCAAATTCGTTTTATGAACACAAATATGGTGGTGATACCAAAAACCAGGCAAAGCAAAAACAGAGAAGGAAAATTATAGACCAATCTCCCTAATGAATATTGATGCTAAAATCTTAAATAAGAGATTAGCAAGGAGATTATAGCAAGTGATCACCAGGATAATACACTATGACCAGGTGGGATTTATACCAGGATGCAGGGTGGTTCAACATTAGGAAAACTATTAACATAATCAACCACATCAATAAGAAAACCAACCAAAATCATATGATTATCCAATAGATGCAGAGAAAGCTTTTGACAAAGTACAGCACCCAATCCTAATAAAAACACTAGAGAGTTTAGGAATAGGGGGAGCTTTCCTTAGAATAATAAACAGTATCTACCTAAAGCCAGCAGCAACTATTATATGCAATGGAGATAAATTAGAGGCCTTCCCAATAAGATCAGGGGTGAAAGAGGATGTCCATTATCACCCCTATTATGTAATATTGTTACTAGAAATGTTAGCGTTAGCAATCAGAGAAGAGAAAGGAATTAAAGGAATTAGAATAGGCAAGGAGGAAACAAAACTATCACTCTTTGCAGATGATATGATGGTATACTTAAGGAATCCCGAGAATCAAGTCAAAAATTACTTGAAACAATTAACAAATTTAGCAAAGTAGCAGGATATAAAATAAATCCACATAAATCATCAGCATTTCTATACTGACCAACAAAATCCAGCAGCAAGAGATAGAAAGAGAAATTCCATTTAAAGTAACGGTAGGTAATATAAATACTTGGGAGTCTGCTTGCCAAGACAAACCCAGGAACTCTATGAACAAAACTACCAAACCCTCTTCCACACAAATCCATCAGATCTAAATAATTGGAAGAATATCAATGCTCATGGATAGGCAGAGCTAATATAGTAAAAAGGACGATACTGCCTAAATTAATTTACTTATTCAGTGCCATACCAATCAGGCTACCTAAAAATTATTTTATAGAGCTAGAAAAAATAATAACAAAATTCATCTGGAAAAACAAAAAATCCAGAATATCCAGGGAAATCATGAAAAAAAATTCACAGGAAGGTGGGTTAGCGGTACCAAACCTGGAGCTTTACTATAAAGCGGCAGTCATCAAAAGTATCTGGTACTGGCTAAAAAATAGAGTGGTAGATCAATGGAATAGGCTAGGCTCAGGAAATGCAGTAGTAAATGACACTAGTAATGTAGTGTTTGATAAACCCAAAGACTCCAGCTTCTGGGATAGGAACTCAGTATTTGACAAAAACTGCTGGGAAAACTGGAAGATAGTATGGCAGAAATTAGGCTTAGACCAACATCTTACACCTTATACTAAAATAAGGTCAAAATGGATACATGATTTAGACATAAGAGGTGATACCATAGGTCAATTAGGAGAGAAAGGAATAGTGTACCTATCAGATCTTTGGAAAGGAGAACAGTTTTTGACCAAACATGAGATAGAGTATATTATAAAATACAAAGTGGATGATTTTGATTATATTAAATTAAAAAAATTTTTGTACAAACAGAAGCAATGCATCCAAAATTGGAAGGGAGGCAGAAAGCTGGGAAACAATTTTTGAGGCCAGTGCTTCTGATAAAGGCCTCATCTCTAAAATTTATAGGGAATTAAATCAAATTTATAAGAATCCAAGTCATTCCCCAATTGAGAAATGGTCAAAGGATATGAACAGGCAGTTTTCTGATGAAGAAACCAAAGCTATCTATTCCCATATGAAAAAATGCTCTAAATCTCTAATGATTAGAGAGATGCAAATTAAAACAACTCTGAGGTACCACCTGACACCTATCAGATTGGCTAAAATGACAAAAAAGGAAGATAATAAATGTTGGAGAGGCTGTGAGAAAATTGGAACACTAATGCATTGTTGGTGGA
Source organism: Dromiciops gliroides (assembly GCF_019393635.1). Lineage (NCBI taxonomy): Eukaryota > Metazoa > Chordata > Mammalia > Microbiotheria > Microbiotheriidae > Dromiciops > Dromiciops gliroides. The sequence goes on along the minus strand of NC_057861.1, from coordinate 128,350,731 downwards.
GCTGTGAGCTGATCCAACCATTCTGGAGAGCAATTTGGAATTATGCCCAAAGGGCGATAAAGCTGTGCATACCCTTTGACCCAGCAATCTCACTTTTAGGTCTTTTGCCCAAAGAAATCATGGAAGGGGGAAAGGGACCCACATGTACAAAAATATTTATAGCTGCTCTTTACGTGGTAGCAAGGAATTGGAAGTTGAGGGGGTGCCCATCAATTGGGGAATGGCTGGACAAGTTGTGGTATATGAATACAATGGAATACTATTGTGCTGTAAGAAATGATGAGCAGGAAGAGTTCAGAGAAACCTGGAGGGTCTTACGTGAGCTGATGATGAGTGAGATGAGCAGAACCAGAAGAACATTGTACACAGTATCATCAACATTGAGTGTTGACCTACTGTGATGGACTATATTCTTCTCACCAATGCAATGGTACAGAAGAGTTCCAGGGAACTCATGATAGAAGAGGATCTCCAAATCCAAGAAAAAAAAAAAGAAAGAAAGAACTGTGGAGTATAGATGCTGATTGAACCATATTATTTCTTTTGTTTTGGGTGCTGTTGTTTTTTTTTTCTATTTTGAGGTTTTGCATCACTGCTCTGATTCTTTCTCTTGTAACAGTATTAATGCAGAAATAGGATTAATGTTATTATGTGTATATATATGTGTGTGTATGTATATATATATCTATATGTATAGAGATATATAGATATAACCTATATCAGATTACCTGCTGTCTAGGGGAGGGGGGAGGGAGGGGAGGGAGGGAGAAAAATCTGAAATTGTAAAGCATGTATAAACAAAAGTTGAGAACTATCTTTACATGTAACGGAAAAAATAAAATATCTCATAAAAAAATTTAGAATTCTATCACCTGGGTTTTTCCACCTTTGGTTGTAACTAAATTCAGAGAATTTCAGGGATAGAAGAGATCTCAATAGCTATCTTATGATGTATACACACATACAAATATCTATACATAGACACATACATATAAATACACACAAGTGCATACATGTATATATACACATGTATACATGCAAGTATCTATACATACACACAAATATAGACATACATATATATGTATGTATATATATATGTATGTGTATATATATATATAAACAAACATTTACTACACACACATAAACATCTTTTACAACATACTGAAAAATTCTTCTTTCAGCCTTTGTTGGAAAGTCCCAGTAATGGAAAGACCATTATCTTCCAAATTCATCTGTTTTACTTTCTTTTGTAAGATTTACTTAATCAGTCCTAAATCTCCCTCTTTCCATCTTCTAACCATTGCTCCTGATACTACCTACTGGATCCAAGCCAAACAATTGCAATCCTTCTGTCACATAGTAGCTTTTCAAATGTTTGTTTGTTTTTGTTTTTGTTTTGTTTTGTTTTTCCTGGGTAATGAGGGTTAAGTGACTTGCCCAGGGTCACAGAGCTAGTTAGTGTCAAATGTCTGTGGTTGCAGTTGAACTCAGGTCCTCCTACTGAATCCAGGGTGGGTACTTTATCCATTGTGCCACCTAGCTGCCCCCAAATGTTTGAAGCCAGGTCTTATGCCCTCTGCCTCCACTTCCCACCCACTTATTCTCTCTTCCAGGCTAAATGTATTTGATTCTCTCAACCTATCCTCCTATGATATCAACAATAGATTGCTCACCATGAGTTTTTCCCCCCTCCTCTAGAAAGTTCACGGCTTTCCTAAAATGTGGTGCCCCATATAGCTATATGATATAAAATAAGATTAGAAAAATACTGAGTAGGAGCAGCTAGTTGGTGCAGTGCATAAAGCACTGGCTCTGGATTTAGGAGGACCTGAATAATTCAGATCCAGTCTTAGACACTTGACACTTACTGGCTGTGTGACTCTGGGCAAGTGACTTAACCTTCATTGCCCCGCAAAAAAAGAAAGAAAGAAAGAGAAAAAAAAAAGAAAAATACTGAGTCATAAGAATTTTTTTTGGCATGGCATTGAGGGTTATGTAACTTGCCCAGGGTCACACAGCTAGTAAGTGTCAAGATTCTTAGGAAAGATTTGAACTCAGGTCCTCCTAAATCCACAGCAGGTGCTTTATGCACTGCACCACCTAGCTGCCTCGAGGTCATAATAATTTTACCATATGTTCTCCAACCATAGCATTTGTGGTTTACTGAAGTTTTCTTTTTTTTCCCTAAATTTGCAAACATAATAATAATAATAATAATAATAATAAGTGTTAACGTTTCTATAATGCTTATTATTTGCCAAACATATACTAAGCAGGTTATAAATATTATATCATTCAATCTTCACAACACCCCTGGGATATAGGTACTTTCATTTTATTAATTTTTCAGATAAGGAAACAGATTAAATTACTTTTCCAGGGTCACACAGTTAGGATCTGGGGCTGGATTTGAACTCAGGTCTTCCTGAGTCTAGTGCCAGGGCTCTGCACCACCTAGCTGCTACTTGTTAGATTATCATTTCCTCTTCATCTTCTCTTAATGCAGAAAGCAAAGTATGGTTTCTCACTATCATAGTGGCTCACTTTTCATTTATTCATTTATTTCAGGTGGCAGTTTCCTGAACATGCTGGTACCAGTATCTGTGTGTCACCTTTAGATTAGCCTCAGGAGTATCTGTTCCCAGACTATCACTTTGACAAAACAAAAAGATCACAGTGGACAAAGATTCACAGTTTGCAACAAAGGAATAAAAGGAAAAGATTGTTGGCAGTCATTTTTAGAACATTTTCTCAGAGATCCTGACACAGCAAAAAGGTATATGAGTATATAACACCTTTTTTATGGTTTGTTGGCAGGCACTTGTCACTTGGGGGAACTTTATTTTATTAAATGGCTGTTGAAAAAGAAAAGGATATGCATTATCGCTTTTGGGGGGGAAAGGTAATCTGGGGCTACAGCTGTCAGCCTCTGTATAGCATTTGTAATTCTACCTCTTCAAAGATATGTTTGGAGACTTGGTTTTTGGTTTATAGGATTATGTTGCAAATATAAAATGAATTAAAAAGGCAAAGATTTGATTTTCACTCAATAATTTTACAAAATTTAACTTAGGAGTTTGTGTTTCTGTGTAGTTCTACTGGAAAGCCTTCAGATAGATATTGCTGTATTTTTATATAAAGATTATACTACTGAATTGCCTATAGTAAGGAATGCATTTTGATTTATTTTTTCCCACTAGCAATGTTGGATTTTTCTCTGTCCCTTTTCCCCTTTATGACTAACGGATTTTTTTCCTAATCTCATGCTGTTCTTTTTTAATACCTTGGAAGGATATTTACCAGGATCGTTGTCTATCTAATTCAGGTAATTTAAAAACAAAGTGAAAATATAAGGATTGTGTTGACCAAACTGTATCCAAGCATCAAGTCCCTAGGTCCCAGATTTTAAAATTGAGAAGACAGTTATGACCAAAACATTCTTTCTCTCCATAAAGAGGAAGAGACAGTTAGTGATAATTGGTTACAACATGTCTCAGCAAACCACTGAGATAGCATCCTGCTTCTTATCTTCCTTTTTTTGTGCTTGGCATTGAGGGTTAAGTGACATGCCCAGGGTCACACAGCTAGTAAATGTCAAGTGTCTGAGGCCAGATTTGAACTCAGGTCCTCCTGAATCCAGGGACAGTGCTTTATCAACTGTGCCACCAAGCTGCCCCCTTATCTTCTTGATCATTTTATTGAATATCCCATTTAATTTTGACTCTGTACCAAAATTTCATCTTGTTTTGTCCACATTTTTATTTGGTTTCACATAATTTTTGAAGGCTCTGTCTCTGTATCTCTGTCTCTGTATCTCTCTCCATCTCTCTCTCTCTGTCTCTGTCTCTCTCTTTATCCCTTTCTCTTTCTAGCATGCATCACTATATGCTTATATCCTATTGGAATATTTGACCTCCCAATGGCATATGTACCTTTAAACCCAAATATCTTATTATTTACAGGGAGACTTTGATACTTGTCATATCATGCAAGTGACTTAGATTTCTGAGACTTCTTCTATCTCATGTTGTCTTTACCCAGCATGTTCCAGAATTATACATCTTTCTGCATGTACATAACTTCATTAGATTGTAAGCTTCTTGAGAGCAGGGTCTTTGGCCTCTTTATGTATTCTCAGTGCCTAGCATAGTGCCTGTCACATAGTATACAGGTAATAAATTTTTATTGATTGATTAGTTGTTTCCCAAGCCATTGATATTTCTGATATTTGCCACCCAGCCACTTATTCTCTATTGTGATTCAGCATAGCTTTATCTTCAATACCTTCCTATCTGCTGCTGAGGGAGATCTCCATCCTAAACTGGCTTCTTATCTTCCAAATTCCCTTTTCTACCCTATTCATGAAGACTGACATTTCATCATAATGATGACAGAGATTTTTGCCTTAGGAAAAGGTGCTAGTTAACCGGCTTAGGATGAATCCTACATCTTTGCTAAGTGCCACTGATTAAATATTATGGGAAAACTTGTCTTCTGAAACTCTTGCCTTTGATTTGGAAAATATTGCATTGTATTTCAATCTCATTTTTGAAGATTATTAGGTAAATAGTAAATATCCAGAAACTTCAGAACACCCATAAAATAGTGAATCCTCAGGGATTGTACAAACAACCATTCATCTAGATGACATTTCAATGCCTTCTGCAATGGGCAGATTTCATTTTCCTGTCAAGGCAACCTTGCAGGACAGAGTTATCCCTGGTATTCTTCCAAGATTCTGGCCTTGAGAGCAATTCCAATGGAAAATTGTCTCTGGAAAACCCCTCACTTTCCCACTCTGGTCTTAAGACTTGCAATATCAAGTTCTTCTTCATTTGTCCACTCTAACTGCTCCATGACTTGCTCTTCCTGCTTCAGTTACTATCCTGATGTTCCAAAAGTAGGCAGAAGTTGTTCTGGTAGATTTATTGCTGCCTTGCCTGGTTTCATTCTTATCCTTCCCTTCTTTGCCCAAGGTATCAATTCCTTAGCTAACTTGACTATTTTTCATCCAATTCTACTGAGCTAGGAATTCCTTCCTGCCAGCCCCAGCTGCCTTCAGGTAGAATATGCCCACTTGTTAGTGCCAAGGAGTGCAAGTGGCAAATGCAAGAGAAAATATCACAGCCCCAACTGCTGGCTATTCCAGAGCTATATTTTATCCCTGAAAACACACACACATACACACATACACACACACACACACACACACACACACACAAAGACCAGGTCTTTAGAACATCCTATAACACAAAAAATGACTTAAAAATACTTCACATGATATAGTTGCAATCTGTTAGAAGAAAACATAGCTACATATGCTAGGAAAATGTTGAATATGATTGATATATCTTTTGATCATTGTCTTACTCTGCTTCTCCAATCTTGCTCTAGGTGGCACTGGTGTAACTGCCTCAATGTTTTACTATGATGTCTCTTTAGGAGGCAGCTTGATGGCTCAGTAGATACAGTATGGGACCTGGAGTCAAGATAATCTGAGTTAAAATCCTGCCTCAGACAGAAAATAGCCATCTGATCCCTGGAAAGATACTTAATCTTCACTAGGCTTAGTTTCTTTATCTGTAAAACAGGGACAACAATAGTAACTACTTCCCAAGGTGGTAGAGGAGAAAATGAGAAAACATTTATAAAGTGCTTTGGCAAATCTTAAAAATTTTATAAAAATCCTACTTATTGTTCTTTAGTTCTATGTTTCCTTTCTCATTATATGTATAAGCATATGGTTTTGGCTTTCAGAATTTTGTAACTATGGGTGTTTTCCTTCATTCTGAGAAATTTTAAATAACATTGTTTCCTATAGAATATATACTTGCATATGCCCACTCACATATAGCTATATTAATAAGTATGGTCTTCCTCTCATAATAGGATCTTTATGCAATGGAAGCTTATTCTTCCTCTACATATGGAATTGGAGTTAGCATTTCACAGGCAGAAAACAAAGATAAAAACAAAACAAAATCAAACATGAATACCTCTATGAAGCCTTTGATTCCTCACTTGAGAAAAACTATGGACATTCTCCTGGAACTTGCCAAATAATTGACATATATCCTGAGAGTATTCATTGTCCCTTGCTTTTGCTTTTTATCTTAAAATCAACTAATAAGATTCACTTTTCCCTAATAATAACCTCATATATAAAGTGCTGATCAGATTCCCATATGATATCACAGTGCCTGGTTTCATAGATAAGATCCAACATATTTGATACTTTACTTTAAGTTAATCAGGGAATATTCTAGTCCCATGATCTCATCCCCCTAATCAGTTATTCCAAATATTGTTCAGTTAGAGAGCACTTCTAATAAGTCTCAAAAGCAGGACTCTTCCTATTAAAAAAAAAAAAGAAAGCTAAAAATCAATCTTTCAGGCTTCCATACCATTCCTCTAATATGGACAGAATAAGAAGCCCTCTGAATTTCGTTCCTGTCTCTAGCCAGTTATAAAATATATTCTTTAATATGATAATAGATTTTTAGGTCATCAAGTCCTATATTTTATAGATAAGGAAACTCAGACACAAAAAGGTTAAATTATTTTTTTAAGGGTCACATAGTCAGAAAGAGTCTAAGAGAATTAAAACACCAATGTTCCTGACTCATCTCAATACTCAATCCATTATGCCACAATGGCTCTATAAGGCTTAAGGGTGGGTTTCCTTTTTCTCTCTCAAGTGCAGACACTCATATAATCGCTAATTTTGATAGGAATTTAAAGTTAAATAAAAGACTCGAAGTAGGTGGGATAAATTTATTTTCTCCTCATTTTTAAACTTCAGATATCAAGAATCCTTTAGTAGGAAATAAGGAAATAAACAAGCTCTTATTAAATATCTACTATGTGTCAAGTACTGTGCTAAGGCCAATATCAATATTATATCATTTGATCCTCAGAATGACCCTATGAAGAAAGCACTATTAAAATTCCTTTTTAACAGTTGAGGAAACTGAGGTAAACTGAATTATCTTCAAAGGCCAGATTTGAATTAATTTTTCCTGACTCTGGGCCCATGGGTAAATATTTCCTTAAAGGATACTGAAGTCCTTGTCATGTTTTGGTTGCCTCAGGGGACTAAATATTCAAACCTTTTCCATCACTTCCTTGTCATCTGAGTACAAAGCATCCAGAAAAATACTCCAGGGATTTTCTGATATTTGACTACTGAATCCTGAAGTGAATTTGATCAAGAAAGTTTTGCTCCATTAAATCAACTCAAAAAATCTTCAAAACCTTGAATATTCTTCTATGGCCAAGTAAACCTGTTTTTGTTAACTGTGGGATGATCTCTGAGTGTCTCATTTTATTCCAACAGCAAAACTAAACACCATGGGGAATGGCCTGAATCAAGGGAAACCCCAAACAAACCCCCATTTCTAAACCCTATAGTGAGTGGCTCAGAAAATCATGCTTGGTCTGGACTGATCTTTTTATCAGTTGTAGCAAAAACATTTTGTAAAATGATTAGGCTCCCATGCTCTGCCAGTGACCTTACATGAAGTATATTTGCTGCAGGACATAAATGGGGGAAAGCCTCCTTAACTATGTTATTTCAGATTGCTGGCATAAATATGTTCATAGATTGTGCTTCACATAAGAAGCAATTGGCTGGTTTAATGAGAGCCTCTCACTACATCTTAAACTCAACATGTACAAAACTGAACTTATATTTTCACCTAACTTTTCTCTCCTTTTAAACCTCCCCATTACTTTAAAGATCATTATCATTTTCCCAGTGCCTCAGGCTTACAATCTAAGTGTCCTCCTTGACACCACAGTATTTTTCAGCCACCATATCCAAACTGTTGCCAACACCTGTTAATTTCATCTTTCAAATATGTCCCCTTCTCTCCTCTCATAATATCCTCATCCTAGTACAGGTCTTTTACTTCTCATGTGTGGATTATAGGAATAACCTGCTGTTTGGTCATCCTGTCAATGCTTTCTCCCTAATCTAATTCTTCCTCCATTTAGCAAGCAAAGTGATTTTCCTAAACTGAAGTTGCAACCATGTCAGCCCCATACTCCAGTGACTCTGTTTTACTTCCAGGATAAAAATCCTCCATATGGTATTCAATACCCTTCATAACCTAGACTCATCCTACCTTTCCAGTCTTCTCACATTTAACTCCTTGTCAGGTACTCTTTGATCCAATCAAACTGGCCTCCTGTCAGTTGCTTGAAGAAGACAATCCATCTTTGGACTCCAGACATTTCCACTGGCTGTCCTCCATGTAGAATGTTCAACCTCTTCATGTCTGCCACCTGGTATACCTGGCTTCCTTCACATTCCAACTAAAATCCTATCTTCTGCAGGAAGACTTTCTGAATGTCTCTTAATTCTAATTCCTTCTCTTGGCTAATTGTTTCCTATTTATTCTATATATAGTTAATTTAAATGTTTATGTTTACTTGGTATATCCTCCATTAAATTATGAGCTCCTTGAGAACTGAAATGGACTTTTTCTTTCTTTTTTTTTTCTTTTTCTTTTTTTTATCCCTATCATTTAGAGCAGTGCCTAGCAAATGATAGGTGCTTATTGACTGATTCACTGCTTACAAAGATAGCCCTTTAATTCTGGGATCAGATCCAAAGATTCCATCCACAATCAGGGGTATCAAAAAAGTACTCATTTCTCTTCTGGATTCTATCAGATAAAATTATCAATACATACACTGATGTCACCTGCATTAAGTAAAATTGAGCCTTACTGATAAAATATAAAAATTCAATATTTGGTATTTTAAGAGTAAAATATCAAAATCAAAATTTCAAACATAGGCTGTATTGTGTAGTGAATGGAGCCCAGAATTCAGAATCTGAAGGACCTAGTTTCACATTTCACCTTTAATACTCACTTACCTTGGATAAGTGACTTTATTTTCCTCAACATTGGCTTTCTCTTCTGTAAAATGAGAGATAAAAGTCGATGCCATTTAAGGTATTTTCCAATTTCAGATCCTAGGATCCTATTTAGTATTATGCAGCTTCAGATTTGGGGCTCTATTCAAATAGAATAGCATCTTCATTTAAAGGGTTGACCATTAAATGAAGAGAGAATTTTAAATGGCATATCTGTTATGCATATAGTCTCATTCAGCTTAATGTTTTATATTTGCATGACTAAAGGAATGGGTTGTCAGCTGGGACACAGAAATATTTATATTGAAAGAAAGTTAAAATGCAATTCATTAATGCAGCATTTCAATTATACTTAGAAGAGTAAATCCTTTGGGTGTAATACAATCCTGACCCAATTTATGTTAAGTTTTTCTTCAAATAGGCAGGTATTGTTATAATGAGACTCCATGGCATTCAGTGTATCCATTGGGTCTTTTTAACATTTTTTGTTGTTACACCTTCTCTGGGGCCACGAGCACTGGCCATATTCATCAATGTCAGTCATCAAAATGATATATGAGAATAGAAAGGAGAGGGAATGAAAGAGAAACAAATGAGCCTAACCTCTATTCAATTTACATGGGCCAGATGGTGTCATTATGACTATCATTCTAAATACAGTACTGTTTGTTCTAAAGATATTTCCTTTTTTTCCCCTCCCTATGAGAACTGGCCTATTGGTAATCCCTAGCTGATAGAGGACCAGATATGTGATACAGTGGATAGAGCTCTAGACCTAGACTCAGGAAGACCTGAGTCAGAGCTGGCCACAGACACTTACTAACTATATGATCTTGGACAAGTCATTTAATCCTGTTTGCCTCAGTTTTCCAAAATGAGCTGGAGAAGGAAATGATAAACTACTCCATTATTTTTGCCAAAATAATTCCAAATGGGGTCACAAAGATTTGGATACAGATTGAAACTACTGAACAACATCAAGAACTGAATGAGAGACTCCATATTTGACCACTCATTGATGCCCCTGCCCTACATACTGGGGTGTTCCTATGCACACAGTATTTATTGTCAGCTTCATTTAGGTAAGAAATGCAAAGTTGTAATTACAGTCAGCTTAGCAAAGTTCATTTAATATAAATATGTAAGGTTAGGAACCTTTCCAAATCACAATGCCCTTGTGTTCCTTAAAGGAGGTCATAGTCTAGACCACCTGCTGATAGACTGTCCTTAAGGTCCCCTTCCCTCTCAGTCTCTGTAAATCTGCCTAGAAACAACAATTAGATAAATGGGTAAAAGCCCAGAGTTGTGAGCCTTCTATCAGAATATACAACCCATGGAAGCCTAAGCCACCATTGTGTACCTGTGGGATTGTAAGACCTGTGAGCTATGAGCTTGCATGGTGGTAAGGAATGAACTGCCTGAATTTTGATTCTTTGGGTGTATATATTTCTTCTTGATACTTCATTGAAGATTTCCTCAATTCCCTCTGTAGTAAGGTAGGATGTGAACAATTACCATAAACATTCTTCTAGATGGAGCCTAGTGGCAGCCAGTCTTTGGGTTAAAATATTTTCTTTCATATATAATTCAAAACTGATGTTTTGATGTTATATAAGATATAAGTGATTCAAATATTTAAAATGTAAGCTACCCTGAGAAGGAAAGACTAATGCCTTCATAAAAGTCTAAATGCAAACATAGGTACAGTCCCTCCAGGAGTTTACAGTAGAGTGAAGAAGATAAACATAGAACTGCTACTATGATGATTGGGTAAGGGAACTAAGAGCTCAGAAAAGAGAAGTACTGGAAAGCCTTTCTCATATAATTGAAGGACTGTCACATGGAAGATGGTTTAATTTGGCTCTATTTGTTTCCAGAGGGAACTTGAAGTGATTACTAGAAGTTGCAGAAACACCTTTAGATATGATATAAGGGCAGATCTTTCTAAAAGTCAAAAGTTTCCTATAATTGTAACAGGTTGCCTCAAAAAGAAATGGGTTCCTCAACTCTGGAGGTCTTCTAGCAAAGGTAAGATAAGATCATCATTACTTAGGCATATTGTAGAGGGAAATTCCTCTCAGGAACAGATTGGAATAGATGTCTCCTGAGGTCCCTTACAACACTTTGATTCCAACTATTAGAATGGCATAAATACATTATTATGAATAAATTCCTAGACATGTGAACATAATCTTCCTGGTTAAGATTCTAAATTCCTTGAGGGAATGAATTTATCTCTTTTTGAATACCCCATGCTTAGGTCAGTGCCTGGTACATATTAGGTTCTTAATAGATATTGACTGATTCATTAAAGTAGTTGGAGCTTGAGCTTGGTATTAAGCTTAACATATTCCGTTGTGCAATAACAGACTGAGCAAAGACATGAAGGCTGGAAATTCAAAGGTTTATTTGGAGGATTAAAAGTAGTCCATTTTAACTGGTTTAAAGCCTTCTCTTGAGCAAGTCATAGGAGGCAATGCAAAACAAATCAGATAATAGGCCTAAATTCTCTAATTATATCTTTTTTTTCTAATTACCTAAAAGTGCAAAGATGTTTGAAAAATGTCTGAACTAGGGAGGATTTCTGGTCATATTTTTACCACTAATTTGACTTTATTCATTTCAGAAGCAGTTAGGGTATAGAGGAGAGAGCACATGACTTATGAGAACTGGGTTTTCATCCTGGCTTTGTTACTAAATGTAGCTTGGGTTAAGTCACTTAATGCTGTTAAGCTTTAATTTCTTTATTTGAAAAAAAATGAAGCAATTGGACTTTGATCTCCAATCTCTACTATTCTATAACTAATTTTGTTATCTATGAAGCAGTTGTTCTCTTTTTTGCCTCAGCAGAGTTTATTTTTCACAGGTTTTTGGTTGTTTTACTGAATTTGCAAAGTAATTTTTGCACCAAGTTTTCAGGAACTCACTTTCTCAACTCATAGTGCCACTAGTCTGCTGGATCTCCAGAGAGGTAGCTGTTACTTTTCCCAGGGTCCATGAGGTAGCACTGTGTGCAAATTTCCTTCCAAACATTCATTTATGAGCTCCTTCCTAATGTTTGGCCCCTTAACAATCTGAGCAGACTCAGATCTTTGGCAAAGGCATTTACTCAAATAGCAGAGCAAAAAAAAAGAAATTAAAAATCACCATCTCCCCAGCACACATATATCAGTTGATTAATTTCCCATAAATATACTCAGAATTCAATAGTGGGAAAGAGTGGATGGGAATCCAAAGCACAATGGTAGTGAGGCACACATGTAGGGAATACATGTTGCCAAAACAACTTACAACTGAAACCTGTAAAGAATTAATTGTTATTTGAGGTTTTTATGCCTCCTCGCACTGGCCTGGGGCTCCGCACACTGCACGGTGCTCCACCCACTGGGTGTAGCCATTGCCATGGCGCTGGCACATCAGGTCACCACCACTTGCTGAAGCCTACATGGGTCTGGCAAAATTATAATGATTGGAAGCCTAGAGAGGGCAGTCACATGACTGTCAGAGCAGCCATCCAATCATTATAATTTTGTCAGGCCCATGTAGGCGTAGGGGAGTGGTGATGACTTGATGTGCCAAGTGCCATGGCAATGGCTACAACCAGTCGGTGAAGCACCTTGTGGTTTACAGAGCCCCAGGCCAGTGCGAGGAGGCATAAAACCCTCAAATAACAATTAATTCGTTACAAACCAAAGGAACTAAATTTCATTTCTTTTTCCTCAGAGTTCTCCTGAATTTTACTGTTAGTTGTTTGCTGTGCACTGGGTGAAACAATCAGCTGCTGAGCTAAACCAGGAAGGTCACATGGTGACAATACTGGCTTCTCAACTGGCTCTGCAATGGCTGAACTTGGTTGGGCAAAGAAGACTACTGGAAAAGGCCTCCTGCATGGGACTAGACAGGCTGCCCTGTTGCTGGGCAGCTATTGCTGGAGAGTATCAGGCAAGATGTCAGACAGTAGTCAGCTAGAATGATTTGGTATTGGGCAACGTCTGTGAGTATGCTAGATAGGTCAATGGTGTGGTTTCCTTAAAATGCAGCTGTAGTCTTTCTATATATTCACTTCACTGATTAGACTGATGAGCACAACAATCTTCTGTTGTTTGCTGCAAAAGAGTTTTCAACTAAGACAGGCAATGAAGTTTAGCTTTGGATGAGCAGAAACTTCTTTGATTCCCAGAGAGTCTGGAAACAGGTTTTTAGTCAATCAATCAATGGATCAATATTTGTTGAAAATCTACTATGATCCAGACACTGTGCTAAATTCTAGGGATTGAAAAAGGAGGCAAGCCTAGCTAACCCATGATGACATCTTTAAAATAGGGGTGAGGGGTGGGAGGAATAGTCTACCGGAGTGGGAGAGGAGAGGTGGAATGGGGAGAGGTAGCTGGAAACAAGAAAAAAGGCTATGGAGGGGAGAGGAAGAGGGGGAGTGAATGAACTTCACTATAATAAGAATTGGCTTAAAGAGGGAGTAACTTACATACTCAAGTGGTTATAATAATATATTTTTGCCCTGAGGGAAAGTGGGAGGAGAAGGAGATGGGACGGTGGGGAGAAGTGGGGAAGGAAGGAAGAGAAGTTTGCGGGACAGAGCTGTAAAAAGGAAAAAAGGAAAAAGTTAAAAAAAAAAGGAAGGTGAAGATGTTCAGCATAACAACACGTGTATGACATATTGAATTGCTTGATTTCATAGGGAGAGTTGAGGAGGGAGGGAGGAAGAAAAAATTAGAAAACAGAATTAGCTCAAAGGCCATAACCCCATTAGAGTGGGCTCAAGGAGGGAATAACACAGGAATCCAACAGGGAAGAGTAATCTATTTAACCCTACAGGAAAGTAGGAAGGGAAGAGCATAAGGAGGGAAGGGTGAATGGAGGGTAGAGTGGGGGAGGGGGCAATCAGTAGCAAAAGACTTATGAAGAGGATTAGAGCAAAATAAGATAGACAATAGAATAAATATCATTAGAAGGGAATGGGATGGAGGGAAATAGTTATGATGACTGACTATAATGTCAAAACATATGGTACCTACTCTGCAGAGCTATTGTGAAGAAAATTCTCTGTAAAGTTCAAGGTACATTATAAAAATTATGATGAACAGGATGCTACCAGAAAAACCTGGAAAGACCCACATGAACTGAAGCAGAAAGAAATGTACTGTATATAAAAGAACAGCATCATGTAAGATGATCTGTTGGAAAGCAGGTGGTTATCTTCAGCAAGGCAATGATTCAATATAACTCTGAAGAACTTAGGAAAATTGCAGTCCATCTACAGAGAAAGAACTGATGGTATCTGAAAAGAGACAAACGCATTTTTTTGACAATTCCTTAATCTGAAGTTTTGTTTTTATATGTTTTCTCTCATAACCTAGATAAGGTAGAATTGTTTGCCATGACTACTCATGTATAATTTTGTTGAATTGTTTGAGTTCTTAGGGTGTGTGTGGGAGGAGAGGAAGGAAGAGAAGTTGGAACACAAAATTTAAAATAATTGATGTCAAAATTTGCTTTTACATGTAATTAAGAAAGTAAAAGTCTAAAATAAAAAAAAAAAGAAAAAGAGGCAAAAAACCCAGTACCTATCCTCTAGGAACTTATAGTCCAATGGAGACAACAGGGAAACAAATACAAAACAAATTATATATAGAATAAATAGGAAACGGGACAGCTAAGTGGAACAGTGGATAAACACCAGCCCTGTATTCAGGAGGATCTGAGTTCAAATTCAGTCTCAGAAAATTGACACTTACTAGATGTGTGACCCTGGGCAAGTCACTTAACCCTCATTGTCCTGAAAAAAAAAGAAAGAATAATAGGAAATAATTAACAGATAAGATATTGGAATTAAAAGGATTGGTGAAGGCCCTCTGTAGAAGGTCAGGTTTTAGTTGGGACATCAAGGAAATGAGTCACATATTGGGAGTAGATGAGGTATCTACTTTTTGACAAATTCTTCCTCCCTTCTCTCTATAAACATCTTCATGTTCCTTTAGGGTCAGGGGTATATACTGGTAAATACTTAATAACTAACTCTCCAAAAAAAAGTGAGCATAACACACTTTTAAATATAATCTACATTATTAATATTTTCTCCATCATTTTCTTAAGTTTAGCCAATCAACAAAATAATAAATCAATCTTTGATTTGTAGTTTGCTGATTTCTATATGTAAATAATCATATGGAAAATATAACAGGCTCTCATAAGCTTGTATTGAGCTGACTCCAGCACACAAGAGTCTAGGGTGATTAATATTTTTCACCTGCTATCTTCCTTTAAGAATCTTAGGCAGAGTAGTTGGAAGGGACAACTATGAAGGCAGTCTGTACTTTGAAAGCAGATTAATTGTCTTGTTGACTTCTTTATATGCAATTAAAATATTCAGATCATTTTTTCTTTCTAAGATGGGGAATTTATATTTTTCATCTGCATGCTTTCTCCTATATCTTCCAACATTGAGTCTCTGCTTCAGTTGAAGCCTTGCTTGGGTACTCCTTCCCCTTACATTTTGATATTACAAAATGCTTCACACATTAATAAACCTTTAGTCTTTACTTTAGGAGATGAACCAGAGAATGATGACCTCATGAATTTAGGAGGTTGTATACCTTCCTGGTCCTGCCATAATGCTATCACCCTCTTTTATCATGGGGAGTTCTTTCTAGGATGTATCCTTTCCATTATACTATATTGTTTTCTCATTGTTTTCTTTCTATCACCTCTGTGATGTTCTGAAAGTCACCTCACCTATCTGGATCTCAAGTTTTTCATATATAAAATTAAGGTGTTGGATTAGATAAACTTTTTTTCTTCTAGCTTTGAATTGTTGATCCAATGTACCTTTCAAAAGTTCCCTTTCTCAGGATTTGGAACAGGAAGAAGTCTTAGAAATCATCTAATCCAATCTCATCATTTTGTAGATGAAGGAGCTGAAACCCCACAGAGATAAATTTTCTCCAGGATATACAAGCTTTTGAAAAATTACAACCCTGTCTTAAGTGAACTCTGTGTAAAATATCTAAAAATTTCACCTTGAAAAAATAATTTCTATAATATCTAATTTCCTAATTTTGAAAAGAGGGACTTGGAATAAAATTAACTTCAAATTTTTCCCACGTGTAAAGTTACATGACTACACATGTGAAGGAAGGAAAAAAAAAAAACATTTATTAAGCACCTACAACATCCTGGATGCTGCTAAGTGCTTTACAATTATGATGCCACTTGATCCTGATAACAACCTTGGGAGGTAGGTGCTATTAATATCCATATTTTACAGTTGGGGAAACTGAGGCAGATAGAGATTGAGTTACTTGCCCAGGTCACAAAACTAGTAAGTTTCTGAAGCCCCAGGTCTTCTTGATTCAAGGTCAAATATTCTAACCACTCCACTACACAAAGCATAATACAGTCTAGAGTGCGGCCCAAATCTTTTGACAGCAGCAGTCACTTCTCTTCCCATCAAAGAAAGGAGAGAAGAAAAAGAAGTTACATTATAGGAGGTAACAAGTTGGGGAGAGCTGTTACTCTCTTTCCACTTAGAGTTTCTATTCAAATTATTTTGTCTTGCCATCCATAATAGAGAAAATGAAAGTTGCATACTTAGGGCTGTTCACGTGGATTTGGTTACTCCCACATGAATTATTTCACTGATCTCTGCAGTAATGATTAATTTTGTACTTGAGGGAGCAGTCATTTTTTTAAGTT
Organism: Dromiciops gliroides; assembly: GCF_019393635.1. Classification (NCBI taxonomy): domain Eukaryota; kingdom Metazoa; phylum Chordata; class Mammalia; order Microbiotheria; family Microbiotheriidae; genus Dromiciops; species Dromiciops gliroides. The sequence goes on along the minus strand of NC_057861.1, from coordinate 128,334,137 downwards.
TTGGCTTTGACAATCTCCTTTTCCTTAGCCCTTGGGCCCATACATATTCCTGAACCTCGATGCTGCTACATTTTATCATGATTCATATCATACCCTGATGCAGTGATTTACAGATATGTAATTGCATATTGCATGTTATATGAATTAAGAGAGCAATATCATCTCAGAAATACATTTAGGCTTCACCCAGCAAGAAGATACTGTGAGAAGTGACAACCTTATTATTATCCTTTGCCCTTTCCTACTTAAAGGGATGTTCCAAAGGGACATTCCAAAATAAAAATAACAGTCATGATAATTTGGTAAAAATGCTAACTAGATTAAAAATGTTGAGAATTTTTCTAAAAGACCAAGAAACTAAAATAGCCTCTTAAGATTAGCCACAATTAGACTTTTTAGCCCTTTATGCCTACTTTAAATTGCTAATAAATAGTTCTAGGAGGTCAGGAATCTAGTCAGCTAAACTTTGAAACACAATTATTTTTTTCTCTCTCCTTATGTTTTTGTCAACCTAAAGCTGAACCCTGGGGAAATTTGAACACCCATGCCCTTTCCCCAGTGCAAGGTGCCTTCAAACTTATTTCTCTTAATTAAGTGGTACTAGAATGTTAGGCTCATCGCTGTAGTCTGGCTTTCCTTGCTTCCTTTAAGTTTCAGCTAAAGTTCCACCTTTTACCAGAAAATTTTCTTGATCCTTCTTAATCTTAATATCTTCCTTCTGAGATTATCTTTAATTTATGCTGTATGTATCTTATTTGTACCTATTTGTTTGCATGTTGTGTCCCCAGTAGACTGTTAGCTCCTTTAAAGCAGGACATGTATACACACTTGAGAGAGATCAAGGCATATTTCCTTCCAAACTACAAATGGCTCCATTCTCTGTAGCGTTTAATCACAAAATAACAAAATTTCAAAGTTGGGACTTCTATAGCCATATAGTAAAAACAGAACCAAAAGACAAATCTTACCCAAAAAGGAATTCCTGCTAAACCACACAGGACAACCAGTGATCTAGCTTTTGCTTGAAGACCTTCAAAGGGAGGGCACCTACTCCCTCACAAGGTAGTCAATTCCATTGTTGTGCAGCTTTAATTGCTAGGGGAGTTTTTGTTTTATGCCTTAAATCAATCCTAAATCTGTCCCTTTGCAACTTTTACCATTTGATCTTAGTTCTTTCCATGGCCAAACAATACAAGTCAAATCCTCCACATGACAGATTTTCAGATAATTGAAGGGAGCTATCATATTCCTCTTGACTCTTCTATTCTCTAAAACTAACCATCCCCTGTTGCTTCAACTCATCTTCATTTGATATGGTCCTTAGGCTCTTCATTTCTCTGGCTTATTTTCTCTGGCTGACTTCAATTTTATGGATAACCTTGGGCCTTATCAAATGAAAGGCTTAGTCTACACAGTTTACAATGAAATAGAAATATGAAGTATTCAACCACTTCTATAACCGCAGTTCTCACATTATTTCTGTGGCTTGAATTATCTTTTTTGCTTGAGTAAAGTCATCATAATGAATAAGTATGGACAGTTGTTTCAATTTTTGAAAATAAACAGGGATGTATTTGTGAATTAAGGTTCTGTCAAAATTGTGCAGTTAGATAAATGTTGGTAAACATCCAAATAAGTGAAGCCCAGTTTAACCTCTTTTCTATTTTGGTTTTTTGGTCTGAGATATCTAGATAAATCTCTTGAATTATCTAGATCATTGCTCAGTGTTTATCTTTGCATATGTAAAGGGAGTCTCAAAAATTTGTTGGGCTTTTTGAAGATTATATCATTATTACTATTTAGGGAGTAGACCAATTTCTTATGGCATCTTTTATCCTTTGAATAAAAGATTTATACTATTTCAACAATGTGGCAACTTGTATTCTGCCCGCAGGGACAAGGGTCAGGAGGAATAAAAGAAGCATTATGCCTTAAGAAAAACATTGGCATGTTCCATAGTACTCACACTTTCCCTTTCCCTCTGATTTATTTACTTCTTCTTCTTTTGTTGGGGGAAAGGAGTGGGGGTGCGGCAATGAGGATTAAGTGACTTGCCCAGGGTCACACAGCTAGTATGTGTCAAGTGTCTGAGGTCGGATTTGAACTCAGGTCCTCCTGAATCCAGGGGTGGTGCTTTATCCAGTGTGTGACCGAGTGTGTTCCAGGCATCACACTAAGCACCACATCAATATTGCAATCATGTGGGAAATGGAATAATATGTGTATATGGAAACTCTGGAACTTTGGCTTTTTTGACTTTACTCATCTCATTCCTTCCACCCTGCTGGGTTAACCTAGCTCTCAACCTTTATCCATCTGGCCCTAACTTTATATCTGTTTCTTTTCCTGCCATTTTTTTTTCCATATCAGTAAAATTTGTTTATCCTATTGCTTCCTGCTACTCAAAATCTGACCTATTTTAGGGAAGAAACAAATATTTGTGGATGAATGATCATGACACAGACTCTATCTGTGAAGTTCTACTGTAATCTCTCTTCTTTTCTAACTCATATTTCATTGTATGGTTTGGCGAGGAAGAACAATACAGGGGAAAGTTTGCTGGTCTTGGAGTCTAGAAATAACTAAGTTACTGTCTGCATCAACAACTGCCTATTGGGGAGTTTAGGTGGGGCAGTGGATAAAGCACCGGCCCTGGATTCAGGAGTACCTGAGTTCAAATCTGGCCTTAGACATTTAACACTTACTAGCTGTGTGACCCTGGGCAAGTCACTTAACCCCAATTGCCTCACTTGAAAAACAAAACAAAAAACAAAACAAAACAAAACAAAACAAAACAAAACAAAACAACTGCCTATTGGACATTCATCACTGCATGTCTCAGGTATATCAAGCTCCACATATATTAAAGGTAATTCATTACCTTCCCCATAAAACTATTTTCTCTTCCCAACGTCCCTATTTATGTGAGGATACCTCTATTATATTAGTCATCTAGTTTCATAGCCTCAGCAACATCCTTGGCTCCTAATACTTCCTCAAGCCATATATCCAAACAATTGACAAGGAAGTTACAGTCACAACCATTTCTACCATTCATTCTCACCTCCCTCCTTTTTTAGCTAAATGTCTACCATGCTGATTGAAGCCCGAATAACCTCCCATCTGGACTACTATAAGTTTCCTGATTGTCCAATCCATTCTCAATGGAGTAGGCAAAGTGATATTCTTAAAGAAAAACCTTTTTAAAAGCTGATTGTTAGAGTTAAATTAGGTAATTTATAGAACAAGAACTGATACTACAATCAATAGACCTGGGCTCAAATTTCACCTTTGACGTGACTTAGTGCAGTCTTAGATAAGTGGAGGTATTAGAATTGAATTCAGGGGGCAGCTAGATGGCACAGTAGGTAAAGCACCAGCCCTGGATTCAGGAGTACCTGAGTTCAAATCCGGCCTCAGTCACTTGACACTTACTAGCTGTGTGACCTTGGGAAAGACATTTAACCTCCATTGCCCCACAAAAAACAAACAAAACAAAACAAAACCCAAAAGAAACAAACAAATAAAGAATCGAATTCACCAAGACTAGTTAGTCTTCTCTAGACATTTTTGATTTATGTGATCCTGGGCAAATCACTTAACATCTGTCAGTCTCAGCTACCTTATTTGCACAAGGGGGAGGGGAAGAGGATGTAGAAATAGCACCTATCTCTCAGAGTTGTTGCAAGGATTGAACAAGATCATATATGTAGAATTATTTTGTACAATAATAATATTAGCACTTAATATGTTCCAGGTACTGTGCTAAGTACTTTATAATTATATCTCATTTAATGTTTATAATTGGAAGGTAGGTGCTTTATTGGTATCCCCATTTTATAGTTGATGGAACTGAAGCAAACAAGTTAAATGACTTGCCAAGATTACACAACTGGTAAGTTTCTGAGGCTGGATTTGACCTCAAGTCTTTGTGACTCCAGGCCAGACTCTAGCTAATATGCTACATAGAGGCTGAATTTTGCAAAACTTAAATCGTTATAAAAATGTCAGTGATGATGGTGAGGATGAAGATGTTTCCTTATACATAAGCTGGTTGCTTTTAAGATCATTTCCTGCTCTGTATCTATGATCCTGCGAATATGCTGTACTAGGCTTTACAAAATTTATTATTATGCTAATACCAGTTATTATTATTATTAAATTTCCATAGCAAACTCATTGTCAGATATATACTAGTATAACTATATGGTGTAGATTACTACTAACAAAGTAGACTAGTCTCTCCTCACTGCTCCATCCCATTTTCCTTTTCAATATGAGTTCTGCAGGGTTTGCTGAAAAAAGCCTGTTTAACTTTTATCCTAGGTAAACTCTCTTTCCTAATATCAAGGGCAGGAGAACTTAAGATGGGGTCAGCCTATGGATAGATTTCAGGGAGTCCTAGAACTTACATAAACAAGAAACATTACCTCATTATTTTTATTGACCTCTGTTTTTCTCTGTCTCTTCATCTGTTAAATGAGCTGGAAAAGGAAATGGCAAACTGCTCCAGAAACTTTGCCAAGAAAAGCTCAAATGGGGTCACAAAGACTCAGGCATGTTTGAACAGCAAATACTGGAAATTTAGCTTTTCCTTCAATTATGAATGGAGACAACACACATCGATCTGAGAAGGGGTCTATATGCCTCCCCAGACTGTCAAAAGAATCTATAACACTCAAAAATATTAATTCTAGATCTAGGGAGTAATTAGGCAGGGTGTGAGATGAAAGACCAAATAGTAACTACAACCCTAACCCCTACAACCCCCCCCAAAATTGCCTCTAGGATTGAATTAAAAAGAAATCAAGCTGTTAAACAGTAGGGAACTTTTCAGTGACATTATGATTATTCAATTATAGACTTTTTTTTTTTAAAGCTATTATGTATGTAGAATTGTAAATATACTCAGGGGTTCAGGGACTGTATTAAGTAAAACTAAATTCTAAATCCATGAGAACATTGCCTTATATGACTTAAGCTTTAAAATCCTATTTAAAGATATTGTAGTGAATTCTAAAATTAAATATAATTCAATATATATATTCATGGGAAATGAAAGTAATATCCCATGGCACCTTTTTCTTTTCTTTTCAGTTAGTTTTTTAAATAAAGGCTAGAAAAAATATATATGTATATGTATATATGTATGTATCATAATGTATATATGTATATAAAATTAAATGCAGGTACTGTCTGCATCTCATGAAAGAAACAATATTTTCAGGCTAAAGATTATTATTATTATTATTTTATGTTTAATCTTTAATTTGAGAATAATATTAATTGATGAACATACAGGAAAATATTTAATATATAGAGGGAGTTTAAAGAAAATAGATTTTTGACTATCTTAATGGGAAGAGCTAAATTATATATAACATTCAAGAAATAGCTAGCTCACTAAGAGAAGATATAATTAATTTTAATCTAGATATGAACTAATGGGATTTGATCCTACATAGAGGCTATTAAGACCAGACTTCTTACTCTAGACCAAGGTTTAACTTAGGATCTATAAACTTTTTTGTTGTTATTTTTGGATCATTGTATTTGAACATAATAGGTTTCCTTTAGAGCAAGAACTATCTTTTCTTTGTAACACCAGGACTTAGCACTGTTCCTGGAACATATTAGGCATTTAATGAATATTTATTGAGTGATTGACTTTGTAATCCTACATGCTTTATTTTATGCATTTATTAATATTATTCTTGCAAGGGTCTAGAAGCTTTACCAAATTACCCAAATGGTCTATGACACGAAAATGGTTACAAACCTCTACCTTTGTGGTAGGAAAGGAAACACATATGCGAGCACAAGTAATGTGACTAGTAGACCTATGAATAGAGTGCTAACAAACAAATTCTATCTCATTTAACCTACTCACCAGTTTGTTCAAAGGTGCATGAGATCTGTTCAATTTAGACTACCCATTTATGATATTAATCAATCAACAATTATTCATTGAGCACCTACATTGGTCAATCTTAACATAAGACTTGCAATGTTTCTAATTGCCTCAGTACATCAAGAATTGGTTGGTGTCTGTACAGAATTGAATTCCTGGGAGTACACATTACTATGTACATTCATATGTCAGAGCCAGCCAAAGATGAGAAACTGAGAATAACAGAAAATCAGTTTCACATGTCTCCTTGTATTCTTCTTGCCTGAGTTAGTATTCTTCCAGTCATTTGTCTATCAATAAACTCTTCAGTGAGCTTAAAGTGAATGACTGTATTTCTGTGATTTGAAATTCCTGGCTTGGAGGACAACTTAATCATCAAAGAAATCTATTACTACTCATTTGTTTTTAGCTGGAGTGCTTGCACAAGGCCTTGCTTCATGCCAAATCTCTATTCTCTTGGCTTTCCATGATGTCTGAAAACCAAATTATTTTCTTACTCTTGTCATCATTCCTTTGTGATAAGAAGCTACCTTGAGGAAAGTCTTGTTAAACTGTTCATGATTTACTAGAAAAAGGTAACAAAGTATCAAATGAATGGATTTAATTTATGTTCTCTGATTTGCTCTCTTCTGCTTCCATACTGCTGCTATATTGTTCATCATATATGGAAGACTCCCCATTTTGATTTGTTTTAAAGACTCCTTTTTCCTTCAAAACTATCTCATGCATCAGCTGAAGAATCCATACACGTACAATACATATATGTGTATGTGTAACATATAACACGTATACATATGTGTATATATAAACAAATATATAATATCTATACATACATTCACATACAACTACAAATACACATATATGTCTATACATGTGTATAAATGTGCATGCAGGATATATGTCTATATAAACATGTATAAAGAATATAGGATTTTAAATTATAGACACACTAGTGTAAAAGATGTTCAAAATAAACTTTCATAAAAATTTGACTATTAAATTTTATTATTATATTCTGTCATACTTTTCTATATTATCCTGTGAAAGCTATATGTGGATTTTAAAGAATACAAAAATAAGGCTGTATTAATAAAAGTATTGTGCTGAAATGATGGAGGTGACACCTTCTGACCTCCATTTTCTGCTTTGATTAGAACATATCTGGAGCATTGTATTCATTTTATTGCCCCATATCCATACTAAGTGCAAATCACAGAGTGATTCATCATATTGATACAAGAATGGTGGGAACAGAAACTCAGTAGGCAATGGAAATTAAGAGGATGCCATATAAAAGCTGGGCCTATGGAAAATTGAGCAGCACTGTATGATGAAGGAGAGATATTTTTTCATAAAAGTATTTCATTCTTTTTCGGTTACATGTGAAGATAGTTTTCAACATTTGTTTTTGTAAGATTTCTAGTTTCAAATTTTTCTCCCTCCCTCCCCTCCTTTCTCCCTCCCCAAGACAGCAAGCAATCTGATATGGGTTATATAAGTATAATCACATTAAACATATTTCTGCATTAGTCATGCCCTGAAAGAAGAATCAGAGAAAAAAGGAAAAACCTCAAAAAAGAAAAAAAAAAGTATGGTTCAATCTGCATATAGTTTCCATAGTTATTTTTTGCTGGATTTAGAGAGAATTATCCATCATGAGTCCTTTGGAACAATCTTGGACCATTGCATTGCTGAGAAGAGTAAAGTCTATCACAGCTGAACATCACACAATGTTGTTGATACTGTGTACAATGTTCTCCTGGTTCTGCTCATCTCACTCATCATCAATTCATGCAAGTCCATTCAGGTTTCTCTGAAATCTGCCTGCTCATTGTTTCTTACAGCACAATAGTATTCCATTGCATTAGAATGTTGGCAATTGGAAAGAAAAAGAAAGGATTGAAGAAATGAACATTTCACCATTGCAATCTATGAGTTTGCATCTGATTAGATGATAAAGTCAATGGAGAAAGAAACCTCAAAGGTAACCTCAAATATTAAGTCTAAGAAGACTCAACTCTGTTAAAGCCAACCTCTTGAATTTTATCAAGTTCTATAAATATGGAATTACGTATTGAAAATAAATTAATTGGGGGGTGGGCAGCTAGGTGGCACAGTAGATAAAACACCTGCCCTGGATTCAGAAGGATCTGAGTTCAAATCGGGCCTCAGACACTTGACACTAGCTGTGTGACCCTGGGCAAGTCACTTAACCCTCATTGCCCCACAAAAATTAAGTAAATAAATAAATAAATTACTTTGTTCAGTTGTTTTTTCAATTGTGTCTGACTATTTATTATAACACTTCAATGTTTCTTGGGAAATATACTTGAATATTTTGTTATCTGCTGATCTAGCTCATTTTACAAGTGAGTAAATTGAGGCAAAAAGGATTAAGTGATTTGTCTAGAATCACATAGCTAGTAAGTATCCAAGGCCAGATTTTAATACAGAAGGATGAGTCTTCCTGACTCAAGACCTATAATTCTACCTACTTTCCCACCTAGCTATCCCAAGTTAATTATAAATCTTAAAAAAAAATACCCAACATGCAGTAATACATGTGTATTATTTACCTCACTGAGCTTTGGAGAAAATGCTTTGTCAACCTCAAAGTTCAATAGAAATTACTACAATTATTTTCATTATGAGGTTGGTTTCATATTCTATAGAATAAAATCCAGAAATACTATAATATTTAATACATTTTAGTGTAGTAAATCATGTTTTTGGAACAGATTTTTTCAAACAATTTTAATAGGTAAAAGTATTAAGAAGTTGTAGGGTTTTTTAAATCTAACCAAGAAACTGGAAAGATAATTTTAAATATCCATTTACTTTTGGACACAAGCCAGAACTGCCTTCTCATTAAAAAATAAAGAAAAGTAGTTCAATTTTTGGATTTATTAAAAAAAAAGCTAATCTTTGAAGAGCCAAAGTTATTGCTTTTCTTGTGAACTGGCTTAATAATGGATAAGTTAATTTTGTGAGTAAAACATAAGTCTAATGAAGTATATCTTGTGAAGAATCAAGTCTTCTGACTCTGGCTCTGTGAAGTGTTCTTTAACTGTGAAGCATGTAAATAATAATACTGTAAGGTATCTGGAGGCATGGAGAGCAAGCCATGATGCTATGAATTCATCTCCCTTACTGATTAATATTAGATGTGAGCAATTTCAGACTACTGATTAGATCTATTAATAATTAATGCAATGTTATTGTGGATGATTAAGGTTATTTCTTTTAATGGGATTCTCAAATCACTCCTAACACCTTGGTATAAATTCTTTATGAAATCTAGCCATGCATGCACTTCAGCAAACCTACCAGAGCAAACCTTGCAGTAGCAATTCAACGAATCATGTCATACCTACAAAGCAAAGTGGGGAAATAAACTTATTTTCAGGACCATATCTGAGTAATATTTCTAATAAAATGTTTTATTAATAAAAGCATAGTCAACTGTACTTTGTCTTATCAGTTCTCTCATATGAAATTTCTTTCCTCATTCTATACTTGATTGTGTTTCTACTGCAAACAAATATATGAACATTTTCATCAACAGAAGACAAACACAAATGAAACCTTTTGTCATACCATATTTAGAGCTCAGCAGATATTTGAGTGCTGTAATATGAAGACTGAAAATGGCACAAGTTTGATCTGTGATGAGTTAAAGTAATATAAAAACTCTGTGGGAGTAAAATGATCACCTGCATGTGATAAATGCATTTCTTCCTCAACATAATATGACCTCTTTGCATACTTAAACAATTTAACTCAGGATGGTAACTACTTGTTTGCCAAATATACCAACCTAGAAAAGAAAAAGGTGAGATAAGCTAATGACACATTATACTTTAAACATTTATGCATGTGAATAAAGATATAGAGTTTTAAAACTAAAAACACTAGTTTGGAACTGTAAGGGGCCCAAATTCTAGTTATACTATTTAAAATCTAATGAGTGGTCACCAAAAAATTATAAGCTTTAGCAAGAGTATTTAAGTGTTTAAGTATTCATTAAAAGAGCATTAGGATCAGAGAGAAAGGTAAAAATCTAACTATTTCTAAGAGACCCTATCACCCGACCCACCATGGCAAGGTCAGTAACCGAAAGAGACAGAATTCTTCTGCCAGCATCTGCTTCCTACTTCGTGTCCTCCTCCCAGAAATGGGAGGCTCCTCAAGTTGATTGGCTGGTAGCCTTGATAGACAGTACCCATGAGCAAACGTCACTTCCTGACGCTAAGGACCTTGACCTCATGGCTTGCCCTCAGAGGCCTTCTCCTCATGGCAGAGCTTTTCTACAGTAAATCTCCAGCAGGTGGCATCATTATAATCATTACAGAAGAAGATATAGTTAAAATAAACTTTAGTTTAAAACTAGATTTTATTGGGGCAGGTAGGTTGCACAGTGGATAGAGCACCGGCCCTGGATTCAGGAGGACTTGAGTTCAAATATGGCCTCAGACACAACACTTACTAGCTGTGTGACCCTGGGCAAGTTACTTAAACCTCATTGCCCTGCAACAAAACAAAACAAAACAAAACAAAAAACCCTAGATTTTATTCACTAAATTAAGGTTATTTTATGTCATGTTAAAGTAAGTATTTTCTTGTGAAAGCTTTCTATGGGTTTTATAGAAGACAAGGAAATAAGCCTGTATTAATAGAAGTAGCAAGCTACAAATGATTGAATGAGCTAGAAAAATTATATTTGCATTAAGGAAAAAGACATATATAAATTTGGGGGCATGCTAAATACTTGTTTATATTGATATAACGTATCATATAGCATATATTGTTTTTATATAACAATTATTTAGTAGTTTGAAAATCCTTTGCTAGGAATTCCAATCCATTGTAAAATGTCTTCTTTCATGAATATCATTTTACAACTGGAGAATATTATTTATAAAGAATGATGGAGGGCAGCTAGGTGGTGTAATGGATAGAGCACCAGTCCTGGATTAAGGAGGACCTGAGTTCAAATCTGGCTTCAGACACTTGACCCTTACTATCTATGTTACCCTGGGCAAGTCACTTAAACCCAATTGCTTCACAAAACCAAACCAAACCAAACCAAACCAAACAAAAGAATGATGGAATATTCATTCCTAATAAATGATGTTTCTAATTAACCTCATATATTATAAAACCAATTTTGTGATTAAAAAGAATGCATGGGATCCATATGGGATCCATATAACAATACTATAATGTTTGCTACCCACAACTTGAAAATTTCAGACAACTAAACACAAATTTTATGGTTTATTATCAGTGTTTCTTTGTGGCAACTCAACTGACTGATTTTAGAATTTTTATTTTTCAACATTCATTCCTTATATTCCATCAATAAGAAAAAGTTTTATTCTTCCATATGAATGCCTTTCTTTCTACAGACATGGATTCACATTTGCCTGCTAGATATCATCCTTTCCTGGTCTCCTTATCCCTCTTTTCACTTCTAGTGCCCTTTCCTTCAGATACATTTCTATTTATTCTTGTATATACATAACCATTTGAGTTTGGCCTTCTTATTGGCATCTTCCATATTATTTGCCTTTATGTCTCCATTTCTTAGAATGTCACCATCCTACTCAAAAAATTATTTCAATACTCCTAATTCAGCAAAATCAAGTGGTTTCCTATTGCTTCTAGAAGCAAATATAGAAATACTTTATTTGCCATTCAAAACCCTTCATAACCTAACCTTTCTATCTTTCTGGTCTTATACCTTTCTTCTGGATAAATATTCTTTGACACAGTGACGCTGGTCCCCTAGGTGTCACAATACACCTAGCTTCTAAACATTATTTCTGTCTTACCCTATTTGTTGAACCCTCTCCCTCCTATGCCAATAACTGCCATTTCTTACTTCTTTTTAGTCTCAAATAAAATCCATCCCTAACCTTCCTCAACTCTTCTTTTTTCCAGTGCCTTCACTCTGTTAATTATGTCCTATTTATTTTTTTCTTAATAGCATTTTATTTTTTCCTATTACATGTAAAGAGAGTTTTCACCATTCATTTTTATAAGATTTTGAGTTCCAAATTTTACTCTCTCCCTCCTTCCCTTCTCTCCCCCCTCCCCAGGACAGCAAGCAATCTGATATAGGTTATGTACATACAATGAAATTAAACATATTTCCACAAGTCAGGTTGTGAATGAAGAATCAGAACAAAAGGGAAAAACCTAAAGCAAAAAAAGGAAAATAAAACAAAAAAACCCACACATATAGTTTGGTTCAATCTGCATTCAGATTTCATAGTTCATTCTTTGGATGTGGAGAGCATTTTCCATCACGGATCCTTTGGAAATGTCCTGGATCAGTGTATTGTTGAGAAAAACAAAGTCTATCACTGATGATCATGATGCAATATTGCTGTTACTGTGTACAACCTTCTCCTGGTTCAGCTCATTTCACTCAGCATCATTCCAATTAACACTTTCCAGGTTTCTCTGAAATCTGCCTGCTCTTCATTTCTTATAGAACCTTAGTATTCCATCCCATTCATGTACCACAACTTGTTCAATCATTACCTAATTGATATACCAGAAGGCAAAGCAGCTTGGATTACAACCAAGAATCAACTATCCAGCAAAACTGATCATAATCTTTCATGTGAAAAGATGGACATTCAATAAAATAGGGGGCTTTCAAATTTTCCTGATGAAAAGACCAGAATGGAATTGAAAATTCAATCTTTTAACACAAGACTCAAAAGAAGCATAAAAATGTAAATATGAAAAATATGATATTTGATATGGATAAACTGTTTATATACATACAAAGGAAGATGACATTCTTGATAACTGTTAGAATGGAGAATACATAGAGGGTGTGAATATAAGGGTTTTTTTCAGGGCAATGAGGGTTAAATGACTTGCCCAGGGTCACACAGCTAGTAAGTTTCAAGTGTCTGAGTCTAGATTTGAACTCAGGTCTTCCTGAATCCAGGGCAGGTGTTTTATCCACTGTCCTGCCACCTAGTTGCCCTTTCTGAATATAAGTTGATTCTGATGTGATATTAAAAAAATTAGAAGGTGAAAAAGTGATTGTACTGGGAGAAGAGGAAAAGAGGCAGAATAGGTTAAATTATATTACATGAAGAGGCACGAAATTCCCACCTATTACAGTAGAAAGAAAGAAGTATGGGGTAAACATTTTTGAATCTTATTCTTGTCAAATTTGGCTCAAAGAGGGAATCACATACAAATTCTGTTGAGGATAGAAAATGGAAAAGGGAAAGTAAAGAGGGGGTGATACAAAGGAGGGTTGATTGAGCAAGGTGATGGTCAGAAGCAAAACACTAGTGAGGAGGGACAAGGTGAAAGGAGAGAGAAAATTATAAACAAGGGGAAAAGTAGGATGGAGGGACATACACAGTAATCATAACTAAGAATCTGAATGGAATGAACTCTCCCATAAAATGGAAGTGGATAACAGAATTCTACAATATGTTGTTGACAAGAAACACATTTGAAGCAGAGAAAAACAGAGAGTAAAGGTAAAAGGCTGGAGCAAAATATATTGTGCTTCAACTCAAGTAAAAAAAAAAACAGGGTTAGCAATCCTGATCTCAGACAAAGCAAAAGCAAAAATAGATTTAGGTAAAAGAGATAAGGAAGTAAACTACATCTTGATAAAAGGCACCATAGTTTAAGTAATATCAATAATAAATATATATACACCAAGTGGTATAGCATTCAAATTCTTCAAGACATTACATGAGTTACAGAAAAAAATAGATATCAAAACTCTAATAGTAGCGGATCTCAACTTCCCCTCACAGAACTAGATCAATCTAGCAACAAAATAAGCAAGAAAGAAGTTAAGGAGTTAAATATAATTTATAAAATTTAAATATGTCAGAGCTGTGAACAAAACTGAATGGAGATAGAAAGGAATATAACTTTTCCTTTTGAATAGGTACATGATACCTACCTAATGTATGATTTGATCAATGTCCAAAGTAATATAAAATTTTACATACTTTTTTACCCAGCAATACCATTACCAGATCTGTATCCCAAAGAGATCATAAAAAAGGAAAGAGGACTCACATGTAACAAAAATATTTATAGCAGCAATTTTGTGATATTAAAAATTTGGAAATTGAGGGGAATCCCCTCAATTGGAGAATGGCTGAACAAGTTGTGGTATATAACTGTAATGGAATACAATTGTCTATAAGAAATGATTAGAAGACAGATTTCAGAAAAAAAAAAACATGGACTTACATAAACTGATGATGAATGAACAGAACCTGGAGAATATTGTACATAGTAACAGGTATATTGTGCAATGATGAACTATGATAGATTTGCCTCTTCTCAGCAATGCAATGATCCAAGACAATTTTCAATTACTTATGATAGAAAATGCTCTCCACAACTATGAAATCTGAATGCATATTGAGCCAAAGTATTTTCACTTTTTTGTTTTTTTGTTCTTTCTTTCGTGTGTTTTTTCCCTTTTGCAATTTTTCTTTCACAACATGTCTAATGTGGAAATATGTTTAACATGATTTCACTTTATAACCTATATCAAATTTCTTGCTGTTTTCAGGAGAGGGTGGAAAGGGAAGGTGGGAGAAAAGTTTGGAACTAAAAAAATCGTATGAAAAAATGTTGAGAATTATCCTTATATGTACCTGGAAAATAATAAAATACTTTTATTAAAAAAAAAAGTATCTGGGGTGGAGCCAAGATGGCAGAGGAGAGGCTTTGACTCCTGCAAGCTCCAGATAAACTGTACAATCATTCCCAAATAATGCCATAAAACCAAAACAAAACAAACCAAAAAAAGCAGCCTAATGCACATAAGAACAGAGTGAGACTATTTTCCACCCAAATACAGCAATTGGGATCACCTGCTTATCAGACTGAGAGAAGACCACAGAGTGATCCAGATCCAGCCAGGAACAGACAATGCTACCAGAACCTTGGTGTCTTCAGCACCAATGGCTTCTTCTAAGGCTTGGTTTGCAAACTTGTGTGGGGTTTTGGTGCCTGGCCAGGATGAAATGGCTGCAGTCTCTGCTGGAGTTTGGGCAAAGTGCCCTAGTTCTGAACCAGTGGGATGAATTATGTAGTGGCAGCCCAGTGTGGAGGGGCACAGGCATGCCAAGCTTCCAACCATAGAGACATCTGCTTCCAGGCTAAGATGAGTAGGCAATAATGACAGTGGAAAATGTACATCTTCTTTGGGCAAGGGGTAGACCAGAATACACCTTCAAAAGAAGATAATAACATAAGTCAAAGCTCCAACATCAAAAGCTCTCAAGAAAAATGTGAATTGGTCTCAGGACACGGAAGTGCTCAAAAGAGATTGTGAAGAGAAAGTATGAGAGATAGAAGGAAGATTCAGAGGGATGGAGGAAAGAATGGAAAGAGAAATGAGAGTGATGCAGGAGAGTCATGAGAAAAAAGTCAACAGCTTGAAAAGCCAATTGGGAAAGGAGATACAAAAGCTCTCTGAAGAAAATCTTTGCTTAATAACAAGAATTAAACAAATGGAAACTAGTGACTTTATGAGAAACCAAGACACACAAAAACAAATCCAACTGAATAAAAAAATAGAGGGAGATATGAAATATCTCCTTGGAAAAACAGATAACCTGGAAAATAGATCCAGGAGAGATCATTTGAAAATCATTGGATTACCTGACAGCTATGATCAAAAAAAGATCCTAGACAATATCTTCCAAGAAATTATCAGGGGAAATTGCCCTGAAATTCTAGAAGCAGAAAGTAAAATAGAAAGTGAAAGAATCCACTATTCACCTCTTGAAAGAGATCCCAAAAGGAATTTTTCAGGAATATTATAGACAAATTCCAGAGCTCCCAGGTCAAGGTGAAAATATTGCAAGCAGCTAGAAGAAATGAATTCAAATACTGTGGAGCTACAGTAAGGGTAAAACAAGATCTAGCAGCATCTAAATTAATGGACCAGAGGGCATGGAGTATAATATTCCAGAAGGCAAAGGAACTGAGTCTACAGCCAAAAATGGTCTATTCAGCAAACTTGAGTATAAACTTTCAGTTGAAAAATGGGACTTTGAAACTTTAGATGTAGGGGCCCTGACAGCGATGTCCTCTTATGTGTGTGCCCCTTGATCTTCCTTGTCAATAAGGAAGCTTTCTATGGTCTACAACTTTCTCTGCTTGCTCATCTTGCCTACCTTTTGCTTGACTTTTAATCCCTTCTTAGTGTGGGGTCCTGCTTTCAAGTTATACTGTCCCAAGCTTTAGGTGGTCCCAGGTGTTATGAATTAATGAGCAGCAGTTTCTTCACTCATCTGGCCTCTTCTCCAGTCTGTAGATAATCCCAGGTGAATTTGCTAACTAACAATCCAGCAATACTTTGAGTACTATTGGTTGTTAGTTCCTATGAGGCTGCACCCCTCCCCCACCTGGGCCTCCAGTGTTCAAGGTTTCTTCCTGGTTCCCAGCTGGGGTAGGACATCCAAACCATACCTTAGCTCCTGCATATACCCCTGTAAACATCCCCTCTCCCCCCCCCCCAGCTAGCCATTCAGCCTTCTCACCAGACTGTGAGCTTAGTTTCAGAAGATGAAGACACTGAAGCTGTTCCAGAGCCTCGGGGTAAGTTTCTTTGGCACAGCCTGCCTGTGTTGGTGTGATCTTTAGACTGGACTCTACTCCCAGCCTAGCTCCCTTTCCTGCCAAACTTCCAAACTGTCTTTGGCTGGAAAACAATATAAGCTATCTTTTGGGGGGTTCTGCTGCTCCAGGAGTTGTTTTCTGGCTGTGTTTGCAGGGGTTTGGGGAGTAATTTTTTAAGGAAAAATGAGCATTTACTGCCTTTCTTCCACTACTACTTCTTGTCTTGAATGGTATTAACAATACCATTTGGTTTACCCTGGCAGTTACAAGGATTCATGGAGGAATTTCAGGCGTCCTTTGGGATAAGGGATCCAGAAGATATTGCCCAGGACTCTTATGACAGAGGGACACTTAGAGAATTTTAGTGTATTCTGTGGAACATTTTTTTTTGTAGTGTGCCCTGTGTAGAAAGGCACACTTTTGTCCAGACCCACTTGGATGACTCGATGTTCTGAGGTAATCATTGGAATGGTTTCCACGCAGGACAATTTTCTTATTTGAGGAAGGGACAATTCCAAGTTGACCCCAGCAAACAAATTCCTGAAGTGAAAGTTCCACAGAACTTGGAAAGATCAGTGTGGACCAGGTTTCTCATTGAGAAATTAGCCTGTTTTCTTTATCTTTACTCTTTCTCTTTTTTGTGGATTGAGAAAGGCTAAACAAGTGGAAATATTTATCAAACTTCATAAAATGTTCCTTCTTTTGTGAATCTGCAAAACTTTGTATTTGGACCCAATTGTCATTTTTGTTTGCACATGTCAGGTTTTATATGATCAAATAACATTAGCTTTTCTGTGACTTTATGGTACTTGGAATATAAATGAAAGCACATTGCTTATATCTCCACAGAGACCACATGTGGAGAACTATTTGATTATTATGGTAAAAGGAAAAAAAAATCTCCCCTGCCTACTTGTTAGGCATGGCAAATTACATAAGGGAAAAATATATAACTCAGTCTTGTCTGGGCATGACCAGTTCACCTAACATGGAATTAACCTCAGGGGCTTTTGGAACATGTCCAGATTGTTAATATAGAGACCTCTGGGTCCTTGACCATGTGGATGAGTTGGCATAAGGAAACAGAGAGATCCATA
Source organism: Dromiciops gliroides (assembly GCF_019393635.1). Classification (NCBI taxonomy): domain Eukaryota; kingdom Metazoa; phylum Chordata; class Mammalia; order Microbiotheria; family Microbiotheriidae; genus Dromiciops; species Dromiciops gliroides. The sequence goes on along the minus strand of NC_057861.1, from coordinate 128,316,491 downwards.
GACAATGAACACTGGGGATAGAATCTGGCTAAGAGTACATATTTTGAGGGGCAGTTAGGTGGCACAGTGAATAAAATACCAGCTGATTCAGGAGGATCTGAGTTCAAATCTGGATTCAGACACATGACACTAGCTGTGTGACCCTGGGCAAGTCACTTAACCCTCATTGCCCCACAACAAAGAAAAGAAAAGAAAAAAAAGTACATATTTCAAGGAAAACTTCAGCTTGCAGGGGAAAGCTGTATACCTAGAGCAAGAGGAAGTCCCAGAACAATAATACTGGGACATGATCAATATGGAAATTTGTTTTGCTTGAACATACATGGTAATAATGATGTGGCAGAGTTGTTTTCTTTCAGTTTCTTTTGTGAGGAGAAATTATTGTAGGAAGAAGAAAAGGCAGATATTTGCTGGTTGAAAAATATATAATAAAAAATATAAAATATGCATTCTTTTAGTCCATCCATTCTATTAATAGGTGTATACCCTTATGAAATCAAAGGAAGGTGAAATGTTACAATATGCATAAAAATATTTACAATAGATCTTTTAGCAATCGAAAAAGAGAAATTAAGGGGGCTGGTACTCAATAAATTCATATCAACTGAACCCATCATGGTAAGTGAATATAATGGAATATTGGATTATTAAAATTATAGGGGAAGGTAGGTGGTGCAGTGGATAGAGTACCGGCCCTGGATTCAGGAGGACCTCAGTTCAAATCCGGCCTCATACCCTTGACACTTACTAGCTGTGTGACCCTGGGCAAGTCACTTAACCACAATTGCCTCACAAAAAAAAAAGATATAAAAAAAATTCTGAATGATATGATTTCAGAGAAACCTGAGTAGCCTTATATGAACTAATGAAGAAAGAATGATTTGTAGCATCAATATTGTATAAAATATGCAATTCTGACAGATTTACAGACTGTGATCAGTGTAACTAGCATCCATTATTCCACAGAATCAATGATGAAGAATACTACAGACCTCCCAATGTAGAGTTGATAGATTCAGGCTAAAGACTGAGATATTTATACACATATATATCTATTTATCTATCTATCTATCCATCTATCTATCTATGATCAATCTATCTATCCATCTATCATCAATATGGGAATTTGTTTTCTTTGGCTATAAATATTTGTTACTAATTATGTACCTTTTGGAATGCCTCTCCATAGTTAACTAACTACATTTCATTGAAAAGTTTCCTTGCTTGAGACTCTATCTTTTTGTTTTCGGAGACTTGTATGCCTCCTACTGACACAGTTTCCCTGGTAACACTTTCAAACAGTGGTTAAACTTTCACTCCTATCCTAACTCTCTGGTAATGCTAAAATAATTGGATGACTACTTTCTCTTCATTGCCAATTTTAGGCTTTTGCTTTATCACCATCCCTCTGTAACCTCTCTTCCCATGAGGTTCATTCAACTAAAATTTTTTAACTAATCAAGATTCTGGTAGTTGTTATCTACCATCCCCAAGGACAGACACTTTGCGTCTCAGTGGGTTCAGTGTTTCACTCACAGTCTTCCTCTCCACCCCAACTCATATTTTCATACAAAGGTATTTCATCATACATATTGATAATCTCATAGATAATTGAACCTCCTACTTCCTCAAATTACTAATTTCCCATTACTTTTTCTTCTGTGCCACCACACACACACACACACACACACACACACACACACACACACACACATACACACACTTATACAGAGTCATAATTTTCATCTCAGTAACACATAGGGCTGGTCTAAAACCATGTTCATAAATGCCAAAATTCCTTTATCTGGTCATAATCTGTTTTTGTTTCACTTCTCCTGCTATGCAACTCCAATCTGCTCCTTCTTCATCTTTTCTGCAATCTCCATTCCATCTACCATTCAGTTCTTTTACAGGCCAATACTTTTGCACTTTGGCTTTATCTATCTCAGTGTCTTTAGCTATAAAATGAGGATAACTTTCAGGAATATTATAGCCAAATTCAAGAGAATCAAGGTCAAGAAGAAAATATCATAAGCCGCTAGTAATAGGGAATTAAAATACTATGGAGTTACAGCAAGGATAACACAAGATCTAGCAGCTTCTACATTAAAGGATTGGAGGACATGGGATATGTTATTCCAGAAGTCAAAGGAACTGGGACTACAATCCAATATCATCTATCTAGCAAAACTCTGTATAATCTTTCAGGGGAAATAATGGGACTTTAATGAAAAAGAGGACTTTCAGATATTTGTGATAAAAAGACCTGAACTGAATAGAAATTTGACGTTGAAATACAAGAGCTTCAAGACGCACAAAAAGGCAAGCAGGAAAAAGAAATCATGAGGTAAATTATGTAATGATTGGAATGATGCCACCTGCTGGAGACTTACTGTAGAAAAGCTCCGCCATTGGGGAAGCTAGGTGGCACAGTGGATAGAGCACCGGCCCTGGATTCAGGAGTATCTGAGTTCAAATCCGGCCTCAGACACTTAATACTTACTAGCTGTGTGACCCTGGGCAAGTCACTTAACCCCAATTGCCTCACCAAAAAAAGAAAAAAAAAAAAGAAAAGCTCCGCCATGAGGTGAAAGTCTTTGAGATCAAGACCATGCATCTTTTCTTTGGCATCAGGAAGTGATGTTTGCTTGTGGGAGGAAGAAGGGGGAGCCTGGCGCTCTGACTGGCTCTATTTCCTGTGGACTCTGGTGGAGAGCAGAGCTAGAAATGCACTCTCCCTTTAATAGATAGATGAATGTAGGCCTTTCTCTCTCTCTTTACCAAATTCTTATTCTCCTTAATAAATGCTTAAAAGTCTAACTCTTGCTAAAGCTTATAATTTATTGGCAACCACTCATTAGGTATTTTAGACAGTTTAGCTAGAATTTTAGCCTTTAACAATTAAAAGGTTAAACTGTTTACATTCCTACATGGGAAGATAACACTTC